>NW_009650172.1:70512-89989 GCF_000708025.1 Charadrius vociferus | reverse complement strand
CCGTTTTGTGAGGGTGGGAAGGGGGACCGACGGACTCCCGCGGTGGTGGCAGGTAAAGTTCCTCCATCCTTCCTGCCGAGGAAAGGAGATTTCCTTTCTGTTCCCCCGCAGCCTGGCCTCTCTGCGCCCGCCGTGCCCGGCGGCGGGTCCCTGGACCTTGGGGTGGGAGAACGTCCCGTTGCCGCCGCCCGGCCGCCGCGGGGGTGTCCCGGCCCCGGTGCTGCCCGGTACGCCCGGCCCGGCCCTGCCCCTCCCCGACCGGGAGGAGGGGTTAGTCGCGACTCGCCTCCCGGCTGCGGCGATAGGAAGGGGCTGTGGTTTTCAAACAAAAGGCTGTGAAGGGGGTTTAATCCTGAGCTGATATGAGTTTGGTCACCTTCCTGGATCTAATCAAGATGAGGTGGCGAAGATAATGCCAACACTGCGTATACAACTGCTTAGATGTGCTTTGGGTCAGATTAAAGTCAGAGTGGGGGTTCAGAAGCTGCTAGTGCTATGTGTTTCAGTTACGGAGGAAATTTTAGTGAAATTTCACCTATCCCTTCACTGAAACCTCCTCTCGGGTCTGGAAGGATACTTTTGTTGAAAGTAGAAAAATTTGCACTTGTACTTCTTGGCCATCATGAACAAAACCTCTTTTGTGAGACACAGACTGAAAGTGACTTGAATTACTGCTCCCAAAAATGTATTTTCTGAGCTAGATATCTTTACCCTGCCTCCACATCCTCTTTAGTTGTAACTCCAGAAAGAGCAAGGAGTCCAGTAAGCCTCTTTCACCTGAATGGAAACACGAGGTGATACTATTTGAGCTCCTACGTGACTCTCAGGTCGCCAGCAATGGGGCAAACTCAGTGTCTTCTAAACAAAACCCCTTCAGGTGAGAGACTTGGCTCAGTGCCTAAGCAAACCAAAGGTATTGGCGGCAAGCGGTCAGACATATAGTGGTAATATCAAAAACTTAGCATATCTGGGCTGTATATTGGTTGGGAAATGAGCGTGTTAACAGTGTTAAATGAGTTTGGTGAAATATCTAGCTTGAGGTGGAGTAACTGACTCAGTATGAAATGGCAAAGACAGCAGCAGCTGATGAAGTGCAGTGTGAGTAGTGCTGGTTTTCTTCCCATTGATGTTTTGAGACCTTTTACATGACATCTGTTATCATGAAAGATGTCCCATATCTTCCTTGCTGTGCTGATCTGCTGTAGGAAGTGCAGGAGTTCTTGAGGTTGCAACCAGCAGTTTCTGAATTACTTTTTTTCTGTTGTTTTTATTTTTGCATATCTTTCCAGGTTTAAGTGTTGCAAATATGTCCTGTTGTGTTTTCCCTGACACATGAAGATTTAAACCCATTGTTTTCTGTTTTGAAAATACATAGGTCATTAAATACTGCCATAAAGATGTTCTTTAGGAAAGAAAGTTGAGGTGTTATCACACTTAAATCTAAGAAAACAGTATAGCAAAAGTATGCAGGGTTTCAAAACCAAGTAAGATGCTCTTAAACTGATGATCCATCCATTTAAAAATGAAAATTAGTTTCATCAGGACATGAAGTTGAGACTGGGACTTTCTCAAAGCTAAGTTTCTGGCATCAACAATGTGCTTACCCCAATAGAGACATCCTTTTATTTAAAAAAATAATAATTTTATTCAAACTCCAAGCACAGACTGCCCCCTTCTTGACTTTGGTGAAGCCTTGCAATTACAAGAGTTCTTGTGGATTTTTCCTACAAAAAAATACTCAATGAACTTTCCATCTTCTTGATGCTCTGCTTGCAATCCTGAAAGGGAAAGGGGAAACTCTAAAGTCTTGATATGCTCGTAAAGGGAGAGCCTTGCTTTCAGTGTCTGCATCTGATTAAAGCTGGTTTTAGTAGTGTTTTAACAAGCTTCTGTTTCTGTTTTGAGTATCTGATTCTAAAGGTAAGCCATACGTGATTGACCTAGTTCATGGTTCTGTGCAAAGTCTGTAATTATGGAAAGTTATAAACTAGATTTTGCATTCGGGTCAAGAGAGCAATGTGCTAGTAAAACACTTAAATGCTTTCATTGGATTCTGTGTTTGTGTGTATGACTTAGGAAAGCATTTCATTGCTTATGTTGTGCTGACAAATAAACATTACCTTTCTTGATACATATCACTTCAGTATTGCATTAGCTTGGAGAGCACTTGTGTCTTCGTTGGGGAGGAGAGATGTGAGCTCTGGAAATGGCATCTAATAGCTTGGGGAGGCCATTACAAAGTAACTTGTGAACATCACAAATCTCTCTTACCGTGACTATGATTCAGCTAAGGTTCAGTCATACTGGTTTGCTTCCAGAAGGAATTAAGCTACAAGAAGTCTTTATGAAAAGTTGTTTCTACATGAGTTGAGCAATGTGCTTTAAATCTAGCCAAAATGATGACTGAGTAGGGAAGAAAACATGCAAGTGGGTAAATCATGAAACAGAAAAGCACTAGAGAAACAGTGCTGAGAGTAAGATTTATTTCCTTTAACTGCAAGAGTTTATAATGTATTCCTTGAGAAGTCAGGCTGCAGCTATTGCTTTCATTGTAAATGGCCTCTGGTGACTTCTGCGTCTTCTAATTCACGTGTGTGGAAGCACAGCTAGAGTTCCCTGGAAACAAGGATCTTTTTAACAATCGCAGCACACTGGTAGCATTGTAAGGATGGTCCCGAAGGAAGGTTTTTCCTGGAGCTCTGTGTAGTCAAAGATGCCACATGGAACACACAACGCTGATGTGTCTTAAATACATTGTGAAATCTGGCCTAGAAAGTAGAGCTGGATCTGAAATGAGGTGTGTAGCAATGTTTTGGAATGATGTTGAGAAATTTGTATTGAAGAAATTGAAGAATTCTGCTCTTGAGGTTCGTAGTTAGTGCCAGAGAACGGTAAATATCTGTCTGGAAAAATGATCAACAAGCTCTCAGTCTAAGGTGACTGTATATAACTGGAGGCATTATTTTTCAAAGTGTCCATGAAGAACAGTGTTTAGCTCTTCAAAATTCCCAAATACCTCTTTAAATGCAACTATTGTCTTAATATCTCCGTTAATGTTGGACGCTCTAGAAATAATTAGGCTGGGATCCTCATAAATCTCACTTCTGTAGCAGAAAAGTGTTTTCCACCCTTTAATCCTTCCAAGATAAATTCGGAGAGCAATGTAATAGTCTCTTAGTCTCACTGTCAAATCAACAGTATTAATGGCTTAAAACCAGTGGAGTAACCGAATTCACAACAATATTTATAAGGGAGATTTATTGGTGTATCATTATAACAGCTTCTTCGCTACAGCAATTTACAGTTCAAAAGCCTTAATTGAAGGGGAAGAGGGTGTTAAATTTCAAACAAAGGCTTTCTCTATTTAAAACATTTGCTCGTCTGAACTGCTTATCTGTTGAGCTCTTAAAGTCTGGTTTTTGCTAACTGTAGTCTCCAGTCCCGACTTGTTGCTCAGAGAAATTGTTGAAACAGTGAAATTAGACATTTCTGTTTTATTGGGGAACAGATTTGGAAGACTTAATAAAAAGGCCTAATCTATCCTTATAAATGAAGAAGTCCCAGGAAGAGCAAAGTAATGGCTGTGTTTTCCTTTGCAGGTGACCTTTTTAATACACCTTTTCTAAAGATAAAATGACACCCCCCCCAAACTCCTTTTAATGAAAAAATGCTTGTGTACTTTTGCCTTCCAAAAAAAAAAAAAATTGCGCCGAGGGGGAGAACCAGCCCAAAAACTAAAAAAAAAAAAAAAGCCACTTTCTTGGTTGATGACTGGTCTATTCAAGAGAAGAGGGATCAGACTTGCAGACTCTTCCAGGCTCTGTTTGCCGAGTAGGCAAGGAGTGAGTCCACGTCTTTCCTATGACGCCTCTGTGAGAGTTGACCGGAGTAACACGGGGCAAGCAAACGGATCTTATGTCTCTGAGTTGGTTTTGGCAGGCAGCATTGTCCTGAGGCACTGCAAAGAGTGAATGCTTGTTTTTTGGGTGACCCTGTTTTTGTATTTTCTGTTTCTTTCCTTTGTTGTCCTATCCTTTTGACTTCTGCCCTTTCTTCGTGTTTTCTTCTCTATTCCCTTCCGGCTGAAATGACTGTTGTATACGGCACTAAGCTGGAGCCTTTCAGAAATAGATGTTGTGCCTAGTACCTACCCGTGGGTATTTAAGGCCATGACTTTGATTACAAAAGTCTCCTTGTGTTAGTACTGGTGAATATATTCCTTCTTTGAATGTCTAGTTTTAGATCTGGATATGAAATAGATCACAATGTTCCCATTTTCAGCTGCGGTTTTCATGAAAAGTAGAAATTTTTTTAAGCTCTCTCAACTGTTTAACTCTTGGTGGGTAACCTGAGGCAAGTGAAACTGGCCAGGAAAGCGTATGTGTTTGCGTGAGGGTCCCGATTCCTTTGTTGTATTTGAACTCTTTCCATTTAAAAATCCAATAGGAAGAATTGTACTAAGTGAGAAGTGGGGTCCCCCTAGGACCTCTCTGGGATGATAGTTTTAAAGGGTTTTGAATTGAATCTGAGGGGATGCAAACTCTAAAAAAAACTTTTCTTCTCCCCCCTTTCCCCTTTTCTCTTTAAACAGGAATTTTTGCTTATCTAAACTACAGAGTGCCTCGGACTCGGAAGGAAATATTTGAAACCCTGATAAAAGGATTACAGAGACTGGAATACAGAGGATATGACTCTGCAGGTATGTAAACTAATTTAACAAATTAATTTTAGCCACCAGTAGCTACATATGTGGCTTTTTGGGTGCTTTCAACTTCTGCTGGTTTTCTCTTTTTTTTTTTTTTTTTTGTCATGCAATTGAAAGATCAGAACTAATTACCTTGATTATTGGATTTTCTTCTTCAGCTTTTCTCAGGACTTTAAATTGGGTGTTTAGCTCTGTAATCAGATGGTGGTTGAGGTTTAGTACACATAAGCAAAGCAAACAGGGTGTGAAGTAGACAACCTCCATACAGGGTCATGTAGTTTGTGCCTCAGCCTTTTTTGTGCGTGAGTTCCACTGAAAGGATGAAGGAGATTAAACTTGTCTTTAAATTTGAGTTGGCTGAGTTCATTGGACAAAATACATCAGTCTGTTCTCAAGCAAAATTTGAGATGGCTTGTGTATATTTTCATCTATGCAGTGAATATAGGCTTTATCGAGTTTGACTTGAACATATACAGGTCTGGGGACAGACTTCAAGTATATCCCATTGCAGGATAATTTAAAATTGTTTCGCTAGTGTGTGCTTGTCTGTATTTTCTCAGCCTTTTTTTCGTCCACTGTATTTCATGTTTTAAATAACGCTTGTGACTGTGTCCTGTGTTATAGGAGTGGCCATTGATGGAAATAATAATGAAGATAAAGAAAGGTTCATCAAACTAGTTAAGAAAAGAGGAAAAGTCAAGGCCCTGGAAGAAGAGTTGTACAGTAGGTGTTTTAAAAATTTACCCCTTTACTTTGGCGTCACAGTCAGATATCTGCAACTCAGCAGAAAGTCAGTCGATGAAATTACAGTTATGATTTTGTAGCGGAAATAACTGCATTGTGTAATCCACTGGCAGTTTGATTGTTTGTGCCCCTCAAATCTGCACTTGAAAAGCAAATTGATCTTTAGGTATAGTGCTGTGAAATTATCAGTCTATTCTCCCCTTTTAGTTGCTTCTTTGTTCAAGACCTGGGCTCCCTTGGTGCTTTACTCAGATGATTTATGTGTTTGGTAGCTGAAACATCGGAACATGGACTCTGACAGAATTTACGAGCATTTAAGCATCTGGCTGTCATCACAATCTGCTTTATGCAGTGCTTCCATCTGTGAAGAACTGAAGTTGTGTTTTAATACATTTACATTATAATTTGTAGTAATGTGATCTGTTAGCCTAGCTGTTAATATTGGCTGAAAATGCTTGAGTCTTGGCAAACAAAGTTTTAATCACAGTAGCTTGAACTATCTGAAGTGTAATGTCAAGAAAGCAAGTGGTTTAAAAGAAAGCCAGAAGATAACTTTTAGATTTTTGCCTGTAGGAATTCTCTTAGTGTTTTACTAGTTGTGTGTGTGTGTGTGAGAGAGAGAGAGAGAGAGACTCAGCTTTAAATATTCCATAAAGTGAATTTCTTGTGTATAGAACAAGATGACCTGGATTCAAAAGCAGATTTTGAAACCCATTTTGGAATTGCCCATACTCGCTGGGCGACCCATGGAGTACCAAGTGCAATAAACAGTCACCCACAGAGATCAGATAAAAGGAATGGTATGTAATCTCTGCAGCACTCTAGAACTGTAAGAATCTGAAATTGTTGAACCCACATAGTACATACATACGTACTCTCTTTTTACTAGCATTATGGTATCTGTTTTGTATACTAGGGCTAAGCTGTTGCTATTCTATCTATGTTAGACACTTTTACAATAAAATGACCTCTTTTAAGGCTAAAGTAACAATGTAAAAGATTAATGTGGTCTGTTTTCTGAAAATTGATGCAAGTTAAACAAGGGAAAACATTCTTGTTTTAAAAAGTAAGACTCTTAAAATGTAACTGCATCAATATTGTCTAGGCTGGAAAAAGGAGATTTCATACCGTTTTTCATTTGAGATAGCTTGGTGCTATTCTACTGCGTGTAGTTTCCAACTGTCTTGATTTGGAACAACCTCCATATGTCCTCAGAATTTGTAAGCGTCTGCTTTCTGTTGTCCATGTTATGATAAACTCTATGTCTGAAAGCTATAGCAGGTAGTTTCTAGTGTACTTCTAAGCTTTTTTCCTTCTCGTTTTGAGTTAAATATTTTAATTTTCCATTACTGATGTACATATATTTTTTTCCTTCTAGAATTTGTTGTTATCCATAATGGAATCATTACAAATTATAAGGACCTGAGAAAATTTCTGGTGAGTCTGTGGTGATGTGATTCTAAAACTAGAAATTGAATGCACCACCAACTACTGTCAGATCTCTCATGACTTTTGTGGAATCTGAATTCAAATTTCTTGATATCATCTATAAAGTAGTAGCGTGAAGGAGTCTGTCTAATAATGATATGCAGAAGTAAAATATGTCCTTGTAATCATAAATACAAAGTACTTATGAGTAGAGCAGCAATTTGTGCTCAAACTGAGAGGATGTGTGGAGTGGGCTCTGCCTGTCTCTTGTTGCTTGACAAATGCTAAGCAAGTCTTACTACGTGTCTTATTACAGTATTTCTGGAAGAGTAAGCTATGACAGGAGAAGTCTCTCTATTTTATCTATAGTGATATATATCCACTAGTCCAGTGTAGTGCTCCAAGCAGTCTCTCTTACTGTGCAGTTGCTGGTGGGAGACAGTTGCCAAGCCCTTCGGTGTTTCTTGCCTGAGGATGAAACCACTGTTTTACTCTTCCATATGATATTTCAGGAGAGCAAAGGCTATGAATTTGAATCTGAAACGGATACAGAAACGATCCCCAAATTGATCAAATACATGTATGACAACAGAGAGAGCGAGGACACCAGTTTTTCAGCCTTGGTGGAAAGAGTTATTCAACAGTTGGTAAGTGGGAAGTTCCTTTTTTCCTGTACTACATTATAAGACATTTGTGGGGTTCTTTAGTATTCTGCATCTATGCATTTAGATCCTCTGCAGGAGGCTTCGAAGATGCTGCAAATAATGCTTTTTAGCCTCTGAACAATGCTTAATAAACCAAGATGAAAGGCTTTTCACTGGTAAATTTTAAATGGCATTAGCAGTGGTTTTTGGTTTGGTTTGTTTATATTTTTAAAGCAACAGGTTATCACTGTTTTCAATGAAGCAGCTTAATTAAAAAAAACTGTAGGAGCCTCTGGGGGTTAAAATCTCTCATAAAGGGCAGTGTGTTCTTAAAGGCTATTCTGATCATGTTAAAACACTGCTGTGATTCAGGTTTGTCTAATAGTATGTCTTGGCTCCAATATTTGGAAATGGATCTAACAAGCTGTACTGATTCACGGCGTAGCTGGTTCCCAAACTGTGAAGTGGGAATCTACTGTTACTTAGTATGTGAACGCTTAAAAACTTCGATAGATGCATTGCAAACTTGGAGAAAGCCTGCTTTGTTTCCTCCCCAGGTCCCTGGGCAGATGTTTTCCCTCCCCTTCCTGCAGTTTCTTACCCTTTTTTCACCTCCCCTTTCTCCTCTCTAAAGCAGCTCTGTAGGATTCCCGTCGAGCAGGGCTGGAATTCACACGGCCTGTATGGGTCAAGAGGGAATAGTGGTGCAGCACCTTGTTGAGGGAAAGGGTGGCTACACCTGACAGCAAAAGAAGAGTAGAATAGTGTCAGCCTGGAGTCCCTGCCAGAGGAGTGAATGTTACCATCTCTCTTCTCTTTGCAAGGCTGGGGGCTTTTGCTCCTGCTTTTGGAATACTCCTCAAGTTTGCAAGCTGCATTAATACTATAGTGGTTGACTTTGTGTTCCTGTTTTTGTTCTTGTGTTGTGAATTTTGGTGTTTTCTTTTATTTTTACTGGATATTTTTTTTTGGACATAAGTTAGTGAGAATGTGCTGCTTAACCTAGAAGTAGTAACTCCAAAATTTTAGCTGGAAATGCGTGATAAAATGCAGCTACGTGCACATTCTTATTAAAAGTTTTATGAAAAGTAAATGCCTAACAGTCTTCATTTTCATTACGAGTAACATCTCAGAGATTTTCTTAACCCTTGCATCAGAAGGTATTGTTTTTATTTATAAAGGGAGGCTAAGTGCTCACTTCCTGATGGTTCAGCTGCTGCCCTGTTACGTGCGTATTAGCTTGCTCTGCTCCATGACCAATTCCTTTAAAGGTGCGGTCTGCCCTCCAGGAAGAGATTCCTGATAGCAGTAAAGAGCTTTCCTTCAAAACCTCCTCAGGAAGAGGGGCCCCAGTTTAATGAGATGCAACTAATTGAGATAAGTTGTTCAGGATTTTTTTTTTCTCTTCTGTTTCCATGGTTTCCAGGAAGGTGCTTTTGCATTGGTTTTCAAGAGCATCCATTACCCAGGTGAAGCTGTTGCTACCAGGTAAGTAAAAGACCATTTTATACATACTTCATGCTTTTTTAGGTTAAAAAAATGCTAACATCCTTAAAAACAAAGGCAGCCCCCACTAGAATACTGATGTTTAAACTGCTTAATTAACCAAAACACAGGAGGTAGATAGCTGCTCTAGCGGAATCCTTGTGAAGTGCAGTAAAGCACTGCTGAGCATATCTTCAACTGACTATTAAATATAAGTTAATTTGAGCTGTACTGACTGCAGGTCACAGAATTTCCGGAGGCTTGTGTTGATTTCTCTATAATCTTTAATTTGATTTTGTTTGATAAATTAGCTGTGACTACTCACTTTTTGAGGATGCAAAGACAGCAGTGGGAAGTAATCAGATAATGTTTTGTTGCTTCCTGCAAATACGCTTTTGGTTGGAGATTGTCCAAATGACACACTCAGAAGAATGTACCACTGACAGACTCATTCCCAGAGTCTGTCCTTTTATCTGTTACAGTGTGTCACTAAAGGAGCTCAGTGTATCCTCCATTTCAGAAGTTATATTGAGCGTGCTAGCATTTCTCCTATATCTAAAAGTGGATGGAAAGGGTTCAATTTTCCTTCATACTGAATAAAGACTGAGAGAAGTATATTCAGGTTGACCATCATACTAATAGGTTACACAAATAGTGTTCTATAGCTGTCATAGCATTTATGAGTTTTTTTTCTGTATAAGTTCGACTTTCATTTATGACTTGGAAAACAACTTTCAGGAAATGTAAAGATACTAAAGTAGCAAGTGAAGTAGAAGTAGTATAAAACAGCCCTTATTCCCACAAACGAAAAAGCCCATTGCTTCTGTGGTCTAAAATAGGACTATATTAAAATTGTGAAAAAGCCAGCTGTACCATCACTCTAGCTGGAGAACATCTTCTGAAATGAACTCTTCTATATGTGGTTCAGGTTTGGGTTTTTATGAGTGAGGGGATTAAGAGAAGCTAAACTTGTAATCTGAGGTGTTGGGGGTGTGTGTGAATTACTCTTTTATTCCTGGTTTGGTTTTTTTTTTTTTTAAATAAGCTCTTCAATATGGAGCGTGACCCATATATTTAAAAAATGATTTTAATGCTCTACAGTTTCAGAGGTGCAGTTGACATTTCTGAGTTTAAAAGGCTAAAGGGTGGAACGGTATTTCAATAGTAAAGAGCACTGGAGCTTATTGCTGGCTCACTTCAGAGGCTGAGTAAGCTTTGTCGAAAAACAGTATTCGAATCGGTGCCTGTGCTAAGCTGTTTTGTTATGACTGGAAGGAAAACAGCTAGTTCATATACATTTTCCTCTACCTGGGTGTAGTTCACAGGGAAAGAATCGCCAAGGCATATGGCACTTATTCATGTAATACTATTTGGCAAATCTTAAGGAAACAAAACACATTTATATAACTCCTGTCATGTAATGGCTTTAGGATCAGGGTTGAGGAGGATCTTCCTATTTAGGAAGGTAGATGGGATACTGTCTTTCAGCTTCACAGATGTCCTTTGACTTCTTTGTATGCACCTTTCTGCTTATAAACTTGTGTGTTTTCCTTTGTAGGAGAGGGAGTCCTTTACTTATTGGGGTTAGAAGCAAGTACAAGCTCTCCACTGAACAGATTCCTGTCTTATATAGAACGTGTAAGTTGATAAGTCAAATTACATTATTTTAAGTGCCAAAATTGTAGTTACTTTATGATTAGTAATTAGGTTAATTGGTCTTTGTACTATAAAACTACCAGCTGATGCCCCAAATAGCTTCTTAGCTGAGGATATTCTATTTTTATACTACTGAATGCGTAGTTCATGTAAAAGTCCCATCCTCCCAAAATACTTGTGTATCTGTGATACCTTGAACCTGTAGAGTCTCTAATCTCTATTTTTAACAGATCTGGTTTTGCATTTGAAGTGTCTCATTTCTTTAATAGGCAACATTGAGAATGTGAAGAACATATGCAACTCACGAATGAAAAGACTGGACAGCTCTACCTGCCTTCATGCCGTTGGGGATAAGGCAGTAGAATTTTTCTTTGCTTCAGATGCAAGGTATTAAAAGTACTTAAACACTTCTCAAAATACTGTTTTTGTTTATAAGGGAGGTAGTTCTGGAAGTCTTATACTATCTTGCTGCTGTATAGCTGTTTTCTGATGGGATAGCTTCTAATCCAGGTAACTTCCTAAAGCCCACAGGCCAATATACTTGACAAATGTGGAGGCTTGACATCAGCATTTGAACTGTAAATATCTGCCAATTACTAACTTCTATGTGAAATAAATCCAGGGTGGGAATGTAAGTTGGGTACAAATAGACACCATCAGCCGAGTATTTGGGCAGACTATAGGTTAGGCTGGGTTTTGGCATTTTAATCCAGCTATTACAGGAGGAAATAGTGGTGGTGTTCCAAACTTAGCAGGAACCTGGACATCGGGTGCACATTTGTCTCTCTCAGAAGCAAGATCCATCAGAGACCCTGGAAGGCAAGACCAGATCGGCAGGAACTTGCTGATGTGAGATGCTGTGGTTCCCGAGCCTTCTGCTCCTGGTTCCTGTGACAGAGCAGGAGGAGCAGCAGATGGAGCCATTTCCTTTAAGATGGCTCTATCTGCAGTTATGTCTGAAAGGAAGATAGAAGGGGGGGTAGAAGTGCTGTGTAGCATATTTCATCGCTTTGAGGAGTGCTGCTGCCAACTCTTACTGACATGTTTGTCTGCTTCTGTTTTCTTCTGTAGTGCTATCATTGAGCACACCAACAGAGTAATTTTTTTAGAAGATGATGACATTGCAGCAGTAACTGATGGGAAGCTTTCAATTCACCGTCTTGAGCGTTCAGCTAGTGATGATCCTTCCCGGGCCATCCAAACCTTGCAAATGGAATTGCAGCAAATCATGAAGGGTGGGTTGAAACATCTGTAAATGAATATCATCAAAGATGGATAGTTACTGACTGTTTGTGTAGTAGATAAGGCAGAAAACTGCTAATTTGTTGTGAAAATGATCTGATATTTAGGCTGTTTGTGCTGGGAGCCGACAATTCCGAGCTTTAAGACCAAGGAAAGACGGGCGATACGGGACCGTACCCATTTTTGTCCTAGATACTTCTAGTCATCTCAATGTTGAGTGAAAATATAACTAATGTTAACATCTTATTGTAGTTGTTGGCAAACTTTGACTGTAAACTAAGAACTGAAATGGAATACAGAAGTTTCCTTAAAAAGGAATTCTGTTACCTTGCCAGTGTTGGGAAACGAAACCAACCTAATAGCGGTTGGCTACCAACCAACAGAGGAAGGCTACCAAGCCTTCCTTTCTTCTTGCCTTTTCCTAAGCTTTTCTGTAAGCTGACACAATCAACTTAAATTAGCTTGGTACCACAGCAAGTCTTAAAAGTCATCTCTCTGTAACTGTAATAGACTTCAAATAACAAACCTAAGCATTACCATGTAATTTTTTTCTAAACAGGTAACTTCAGTGCATTCATGCAAAAGGAAATTTTTGAACAACCAGAGTCAGTTGTCAATACAATGAGAGGCAGGGTGAATTTCGAAAGCAGCACAGGTAACTCGGGCTGTATTAAGCCTGCAGATTTTGAACATACTAACTAGAAAATAAAATACACCATTGATTTATGCTTGTTTGTTTGTTTACAGTTCTGCTGGGGGGCCTGAAGGATCATTTGAAAGAAATCAGAAGGTGTCGGAGACTGATCATTATTGGCTGTGGGACCAGTTATCATGCTGCAGTAGCCGTATGTTCAGCCTTAGCTGAAAGCATATATAGCTCCTAGTTGCTGGGTTTTTAGACAATAGCTTTTCATCTGCTTTTTCTTATGTGTCTCAAACTTTGCCTTTCATTAAGGGGTCTTCCCCTTTTATTTAGTTTTCCTTTGTGCCGCATTCTTTATTAATCCTCCAACGCTGTTACCCACCATGCTAGAAATTAACTTTTTTCACCTTGGCTTTTAAAGCTCTGATGAGCTGTAATCATCAATATTTGTAGTAAGAATGCATTTAGATTATCTCTAACTCTTAAGATGTAAAGACTTTTATGGGTGGCAATGTTAACAAATATTGTGTGCTGCTTGACTACAGACTCGACAAGTATTGGAAGAATTAACTGAATTACCAGTGATGGTGGAACTTGCTAGTGATTTCCTGGATAGAAACACACCTGTATTCAGAGATGACGTGTGCTTTTTTATAAGTCAGTCAGGTGAGCTGCATTTACTGTTTGTTTTCAGTTGAGTGAAAACTAGAAAAATTTTAAAAAGCCAGTGATTTACTATTTTCTGCATGTTGCAAAGGAGGATGATGGCTAATGGGCTAGGTTTGTCTTGAATGAAAGTTTCTTTCAGAATTGGTTCAAATATATAGAAGAGTGAGTCCTGAAAGATTGTTTTCAGTTTCATTTTGCATTGTGTAGGCAGTTGCTTAGATCGCATGTGTATAGAATTTTATGCTTTTCAGGAATCATTACGATCCTCTGTCAACCTGAAGTCAAGATGTAAATGTTTTCCAGGTGAAACTGCAGATACGCTTATGGCCTTGAGGTATTGCAAAGAACGTCGTGCTCTAACAGTTGGCATCACAAACACAGTTGGAAGCTCAATATCGAGGGAGACTGACTGTGGTGTACATATCAATGCAGGGCCTGAGATAGGTGTGGCAAGTACAAAGGTAATTGCTGTTTGGTGTTTGACTTTCGTACTTCTTCTCCCTTTTTTTTTAATCCAATTAAAATGTTAATTGTAGCACTTCAATCTGAGATCATACTAACTCTGCAGACTTAGCTGCTGAACGTTTTATTTTGTCTGCAGGCTTATACCAGCCAATTCGTGTCTCTTGTAATGTTTGGCCTAATGATGTCTGAAGACAGAATTTCCTTGCAGAAAAGGAGACAGGAAATCATTAGTGGACTAAAATCATTGCCAGGTATATTGATATTTTGGGTTTGAGGAGGCATAGGGGATGTTGTTTAATGGACAATATAAAATACTACTCAGGGATGTTTCTTTCTTATTTAAGTTTCACTCTCCCCCTCCTCCCGAAAGGTAGACAATATAAGAAAAATGGTTTCTGCGCTAACTGCCAATTTTACAAGTACCCTTCCAAGAAACTTGGCAGGAAGATCAGAATTTTCGTGGGTTGTGTTTTTTAATTACAGTAAGGTAGTTTTGTATGAGAAATATTACTTGATCTCCTAAGTTGATGATTTGAAATTTGTAAAGCCTTTCACTTCACATCAGGATAGATAAAAGGAAACCAATTCTAGGTGACTTTAGAACAGATGTTCACAACTTCCTTTAGAAATACAAATGGGACATTTAAGTGTTGCTTAAATCAATAGTTGCTTTAAATTTGTTGCTGTACATAAGGCTGGAGAAAACATCCTTAAACTGCTGTCAAAGTTGGAAAGATGCAAAGTTCTAACAGATCATTAGCACACCTTACTGCAAGCAAGCTATTTTTTTCCAATTAAAAAATGTTTTATACGTGCTTTTTATGTGCCCCAATAGAGATGATTAAAGAAGTGCTGTCATTGGATGAGAAGATACATGATTTGGCTCTTGAACTGTACAAACAAAGATCGCTGCTGGTTATGGGTCGTGGATATAATTATGCCACTTGTCTGGAAGGAGCTCTGGTAGGAACCTCTCAGTGTTGTTGGATGTTATTTAAAATGAGCTTTTCTGGCTTCTGCAAAATAGTTTTATTCTAATATTTCATTACAACTTAATTTTGCTGCAGTAAAACTGCTATCTATAACTAAGAGCATTTAGTCCTATTGGATTGAACACATACATAAGGTGAACCTGGATACAGTATCAGTTTCTTGTTTCTTTCACATAACAAATGCAGTGTTTAATGAATCTATTTAACAAAAAAAAAAAATGACAAAGCCAAACAATTTAAAATGCTAATCCGTTTG
This sequence comes from Charadrius vociferus, assembly GCF_000708025.1. Classification (NCBI taxonomy): domain Eukaryota; kingdom Metazoa; phylum Chordata; class Aves; order Charadriiformes; family Charadriidae; genus Charadrius; species Charadrius vociferus. Next base: position 75,060 of record NW_009650172.1, on the reverse strand, counting down.
AAAATAACATCAAAAAACCACGATGGGCCAATGTTCAGATGACATACTTATGCAGGAAACTCATAAATTGTTACGAACATTTTGGTGGAATGGACACATATCCATCTCTCACAGTAGTTTGAAATGTTAAAGGTAGACTGCATCAGCCAAGGTTGTGCTGGGTGTCTGGTTCTTAAACTTCCTGTTGATTACTCCATTTCTTTATCTGCAAATGCATGTGTGCAGGCAAGCTGTGCTTCCACCAGCAGCCTGCTAGAAATCCCAGCCGACAAGCCTGTCTGTTTTCACCATTAACTGATCTTTTAAAATACCAACTTGATACCATATGTCTGTATGTAAGTGGCAGATGCACAGCCTTGGTGTTTTGCTTCTTTTGGCTTTTATTTCTCATCTGATTTACTAGTAACTTGATGCCATTTGCTTTTTTTAGAAAATAAAAGAAATCACCTATATGCACTCTGAAGGTATCCTGGCTGGCGAGCTGAAACACGGGCCGTTAGCACTAATCGATAAACAAATGCCTGTTATCATGGTGATAATGAAGGATCCTTGTTTCACCAAGTGCCAGAACGCTCTGCAACAGGTCACTGCTCGACAGGTAAGCTGTTGAACTAATGCAATGTCATAGGGAAGGAGATTGTGCATGTTGTGTTACGGCTGACTGTGCCTTAGAAAAAGGATGTATTGGTGATTTTTAGGTTAACATCACTAGTGAAAACTGATTGCATGTGGGTCGTTTGTTTTTTCATTTGTTTTGAAGCAAATGTAATAATGTTAAAACTGTACAGGGTGAAAACGTTCAAGTCTCACAAAACAGTGAATGACAAAAGTAATCTTCAAAGATACTACAGGCATGCTGTGAACCAATATTTCAAAGCAGTTAAAAGCCAGCTCTTCACTTAACACTGAAAAATTTTATTTTCAGGGTCGTCCAATCATTCTGTGTTCTAAAGAAGACACAGAAAGCTCAAAATTTGCCTACAAAACCATTGAGCTGCCTCACACAGTTGACTGCCTTCAAGGAGTCTTGAGTGTTATTCCTCTCCAGTTGCTTTCATTCCACCTGGCTGTTCTCAGAGGATACGATGTAAGTGCTTTCTATATTTAGCGCTCCAGTTAGTGCAGTTTTGAACTTCCTCCTACCAGTGTAAAGTTAGTAACGTTAGTGGAGCTTATCATGAGTGTGCTAGTAGAGGTGGCGTTTCAGTGCCAATTCTTCAGATTTATATTTTTTTAATTAGTATCCCTCTAAAAAAATAATTATAAAGATCGTTTGCTTAGTTTGATTCATTAAGAGCGCAGGTAGGACTTTCTTCAGAGAACTAGGTCTTAAAACGTGGTCAGTGCGTTGTACAGCTTAGTTTGTTGACGCTAGCTAGGTGTGTCGCTTTGAAAAGGTACCCTGTGCAAAACAAACATGTGTTTGTTAGGAGGGTTTTGGAAGCAAGGATGAATTCAACAGTGAGTCATTATCTACAGATCTATAGTTTCTTGTGTGTGTTCGTGTGTCTAGAATAAAGCAGAACTCATTAGGAAGTCTAAAAAAAGCACACTAAACGAACTGTCAAATGCAGAATGTCAGTATTACTCTGTCATATACTGAAAGTCTGTCTCTTCATTCTAGGTGGACTTTCCAAGAAATTTGGCCAAATCTGTTACTGTAGAATAACAGCCAAGAACAGCTGATGTTTTTGTCACCAGACCTCTGAGTTATACTTGTAGAAATGTGTTGTTCTGAATTGACAGGTACATGTTTTTCTAAAGAGAATGACAGTTCTAACTGGAAAGTGTCAGAAGGATTTATCTTGCAGCTTTAAAAGCTTTCGATGTGCCTTGTACCCAAGTGCTTTTGCTCTCAGCAAATACTCCTCTAGGTCCTGAAATTGCCAAAGAAGAAAATTGTTTACACATGGTATAGTGAATGAAATTTTCTACTGTGCAATATATATATATATGTACAGCTCTCTTCAGAGTAACTGTGAACGTTTTTTTAGCCTACACTACTTAACTAGTTTCAAAGATATAGTATTTATAACTACAATTGTATAGCTTTTTTTAAGTTATTTTTTTAGTACATTGCTTATCTGTAGCATTGGTGATGCTCAGAATGTAAATACTGAGCAAGTTGACACTTGTGTACAGTTGTTAGGGTTTTTTTCCTACTTCAGCCTCAAACTGGAAATTTGCCATCCCTCTTCCTCCCCAGTTTGCCCCTACCCCCTTTGCATCTGTGTTTCGTATTTAACCAGTCATTTGCAAAGCTCTTCTGTGGCTGTAAATTCCCAGCTATGTTTTAAGTTTCTGCTTCCTTCAACTAATTATTTGAAAAGCCAGAGTGACATTTTGTTTTGTATGCCACCCCAGCTCTTGTTTGAATAACACATACAGTGCAACAAAATAAGGGAACTGGATGTCTTTCAAGTGATATTTCGGTTTGAAAAGTGTACAATAAAATCACAATGCAATTAAAAGATTATATAATTCTTGTTTTGGGTTTTTGGTGTTTTTCCTTTTTTTTTTTTTTTTTTTTAACTTGATGACTCCTCATCTTGGGTCTGAACACAAATACAACACCGCAGTACTCTGATATTAGTAGGAGAGACAGTGTTCTCCCCCAGCCTTGCTTAAATCCCGGTAACAGAGCTCTTTCCTCTGTTTCTTGGGTTAGTTCTTTCTGTGTCACACAGGTCTCCCAGGTAGGCACACCTTACTTTTCCTTATCCAGCAGCTGTGTTTCAAAATAACATGTCAGGTTTAGGTAGCTTGTTCTGTATCACCGTCTTTCTGAAGATCCGTGAGTACAGCAGAATTGAATTTGGTGACTGTTCATCGGTGTTTTGCCAGACACGTCCTGATACAGCAGTGTAATCTCTGATTGTAGCTCCTACTGTAGTTCACAACAGCTTTTGATTAAACCTTTGTATTTTACATTTCACCAAGGTAGATGAATGTGGGAAGAAATTTCTGCAGGTGAAAATAGCAGCTGTGCCTGTATTCTTACATATGCTGTTTGTGGTCATAAAGTTGCCTCCTTGGCCAAGAAAAAATTGACATGAACTTGCATTTAATATAGTACCTAAACTACAGAGACAGGAATATATATAAAAAAACCCAACACCCTATACCAGCAAATAAGAGAATACTAAGTACATCTTCAAGCTAGGACTAAAGCCCTGTTTTATTAATGTATTATTTGCAAAAGCACACTTTGCTAGTTGTGAACTAACTTGCAGTAGGAAGCATCTATAAACCTCAAAGAAATAAGGTAGATACACGCAGGAAGTTCCCTGCTCATTTGTTATTTTGGAACAGTCAGAAATCATAATATTTAATTTCTGCATTTTATTAACTAAATCCTTAACTAGTAAAGTTTTCTTTATGATATTCCTCTGCAGGCTTGCTTCTATGTGGAGATGTTTGAATGCTTATGTAGGTTAATAGCTTGAAAGTGTAACACTAGCTTGTTGTAATAGGAGCTTCTTACTGGAAACTGCTCTAGTACTTTTTATAACCACATAAAATAACCCAAATCATAACGAAAAGCATAGTGATAATATGACCTAGATGCCAAGAATATGTAACTTGGTATCCAACATGTTTTGGTAAATGATGCTAAGGCCCCTTTTACTGTCTGCCTAGAATTAGTATCCTCTTCATATTAAAAAGTGGAACTATTAAAGGAAACCGATGACATCTGATCTATATGATACATTAAATTGATTTATTTAAAAAAATATACAGGAGTGTTTTTCTAAAATCATCTGTGATTTCTATTCATCATATGAGAATAGAAGTCACAGAACAGAGAGCTGTCTTTAGTTCTAGAGGTGGAAAAATCTATTTTTAGTTGGCACCTGTTTTAAAAAACAAGCACTCCTACCACCCAGGCAGGTGATATGGTAATGTATAGAAAGTTGATGGTTTTACAGTGGGGTCAAAAATACCTGAGCTACCCGGGGAGGGACAAAATCCCTTCCCAACCCTGCGCCCTGGCAAAGCCGTGAGCAGCCCGTGCTCGGGGCCATCGCCGACCCACGGGGCCGATCGCACCATTGTCATCCCAAAGCACAGATGTGAGGCGAGGGTGGTGTGTTGTGGCGCTGTGACGGGCTGCCAGTGTGTGACGTCATTTTGCTGTGGCCCTTCAAAGGCCTTCCTATACATGGGAGGTGTTACCTCAGGGAGCGCTTTTGCCCGGGTGGCTGTGAGCAACCTGCAGCGACGATCGCAGCCACAGCAATTCATGACGACGCACTGCTGTGAAGTGACATCAGAAGTATGGTGACAAGTTGACGTGCGATGATGACATCACGCCAAGGGGTGGGAGCTACACCCGGATTGGCCTAAACCTCCCGGTCTCCACTGCAGTCCTTCACCGCCCTCCCTTATAATAGCGACTACTGGGTCCCGCCTCCGGAGCTCGATTGGTTGACCTTCGCTGGCGGGGGCTACGATTGGGTTGGAAGGCTGTCTGTCAGCGGGCTCGGGCCTGGCGCGGCCTGTGTGGAGCACCGGGAGGCCATTGTGGCTGGGGCAGCTCTGCGCGCC
>NW_009650172.1:26860-70087 GCF_000708025.1 Charadrius vociferus | reverse complement strand
AAGCGCCCCGGTCCCGAGAGGGGCGGGGGGAGCGCGGCCGAGCCGGGGCAGGGCCCGCGCTGCGCGTCCTCTCGCCGCAGTCGGAGCGAACCCGAGCGTGCGCTTGAGCCGAAGCAGTTTCTCGGCAGAAGTTTCAGAAGAGATGCGCGGAGTGCTCCTGCTCAGTTCTATGGCTGCTACATAATTTTACAACAGCGTAACTGGTTACAGCAGATGCACGTTTAAACTTTTTGCCTCTTTCCACCGACTTGCCCTAGCAGGGACGCTGAGATACATCCAGTGTTTGCTGTGTATGTTTAACAGCTCAATGATACTGTAACAGGTAGTTGGTAAAATCTTTGGTCAATAATAGATTGGGTTGCTTAAAGGAAAAAGTTGGCTTTTCGAAGAGCTGTACAGAGTACCTCTAAACTTTGCCATAACTGACTGACATTACTCAGCTACTGCTTTGCTACACTTTCCTTGTGTAACAGATTGTTCGAGGGTTGTGAGTAGGGGGGTAGGAGGTAACTCACTGCAGTTTTGTAGTTGGACTTATACCTGTTGATATATATTTCTGTAAAGATAAAAAACATCACCAGCACTCTTGGATAGTAGTCCTTAAAAGGGCACAGCTGAATTTGAAGTGTATTTGCAAGGGTGAATAAGAGAATGGGGGGAGACTTTCTGCACAAAATTTCCATATCTTTTCATAAATATATATGTATCTATGTTCATTGTCTATTCATTCTATCAGCAGTAGAATTTCGGCTTCTTCAAGCTAAGTTTCTTGATGTTCTTAGGCTTCATTGTCAGTAAGACCATTTCTGTAACCAAAACAACCCTCGGAATATGTTCCCTGCTGCTGCAACCTGTTTGTTTCAGAAATGTTTGACTTGAAGATATCCAGAGGACAGATCTGGTTAATAATAAGTTGCCATTTTAATAAATGCCTTTTAGGGAGGTGACTAATACAGGATTTATGCTGTAGTGCAATTGCTTTCAACTTCTAAAAATTTCTTAGTGGAACTCTGTATAACAACTCAGAAGCCTACTGATTTTGGTTTGGTGTGTTGGTTATTTTTCTAGTTATCTTTCACAAACTACAGGTTGAAACCCACTCCTGTAAGTTTCCTTCGTGTGATGTACTCAGTCAGCTTTATGATTAAGTTTCCCCCAATTGTACAAGGAAGTTATATTAAAAACAAAGCCACGAAACCACTCAATTTATATGCATCTTGAGTATGCTTTAAAACAGGAAAATGTCTTGAAACATTGTGATTCAGTAACGTGCTATTATCAATAAGTAGAAGAATGTTTGCTGACTGTCCTGTGACTTTCACATTTGCTGCTGGTCCTCTTTGGTGCAGCTGCAGCTTGGAAGCCATAAATGAAAACTTACATTTCAGAAATGGAAACTATGCCTAGTTCCAAAAAATTCCTGTATAGGAGAAACGTAGAGTATGTTAGCTGGAGTCACGAATCAAATTATTTCAGGTAGGAGAGTAACAGCTCAGGACTAAGGAACTTATTTGCCAGATACGCTTTTCCCGTGAGCAATGGGAAATCTGTTGTTGTTTGAGGGATCTTGCCCCCAAAATAGATTGTCTTTCTGAAGTCTCAAGAACAGCTACAATCCCTAGGCACCTAATTTTACATTAATATGTCTGAAATAATGTATGTCCTGATGCATCCAAGCAGCTTGCAGCCCAAATGAAAATTAGGCTCAGCTTAAGAGGCCGGGTACTTAGCATGGTGAATTGCAAAAGATGTCAGAATACATACAACTTGGGTGTTGTGATGCCTAATTCCCTCTTTGGGTCTTATCTAAAGAGCTTATCTGTATCTCTAAATGATTTCTAAAACATGGCTTTGTGCAGACAAGGTTCCTTAAACACAGGGTTTCTCTCGTTCAGGGTAACTTCCTTTTCCCCTACTTCTTTATCTCTGTTATAGAAAAGAGTTTCATTAACCTGTGAAGAGGTGCAGCATAGTTCTTGTGTAACTAACAAGTCTTTAACTTGATGCCCAGCTCATGCAAAAGCTATACTTTTTTTGTTTTGTTCTGTAAGTCCTTTTCAGAGATAGCATCTTGACCTTCCAGCCATACCTTTCTTCCAATACATGAAGATTCACTGAAAATACCATGGCTGCCTGGGGGCTGTTACTCAACAATTTTGGTACCTCAGAGTCTATAGCTTTGGAGTAATAAAAAGGGTTGGAAAGAAGAGTGGAGTTTTTGCTGGGATGTTGTAGGAAGGGCTGAGAGCGCCTCTTACGGCAGTGTTTTGGTCTCACATTAGTGTGAGCTGATCGTGGAACTGCATCTGACTGCCCCTCAAAATATTGTATAGGAGATGTAATTCTCTTCCTGCCCCCTGCCACTGCTGTGGTAGAGGCAGAAGGTTGGTAGCTCACATTTTCCCTTTGCTGATCCTTTCTCCTCTGCTTTTTTTTTGGCTAAGCTTTGAAGAAGAAATATCAGGTAAACTTACTGTATAAATTACTGCCAGAGATGACCACGTTGATTATCTACTTTAAATGCTGCTTAGATTTTGGGTAACTAGAAGGTAAAAGGGACTCTAGACATTTCTTGAGGGTACCTTAAGACCAACCATTACCAGTTCAGCTTAAACCCAGTCTTTATTAAGATTTTTAGGTCTTCTGCTCATTTTACTTGCAGATTTCTTGGAGTTCGTCTGCTGGCTTAAGCAATGGAAAAGATGCTGCTCCCTCCTATGTGCACCTAAGAAGAGAAAGGTCCGAATTCTAATTCGTAAAGCAACCCAAAGCTATTTGTGTGGCTGTATGCCCTTCTAGGATGGGCTTCTGGGTTGCTCTTGAGGCTTTTCTGTTTTGCATTGGCTCACAAATAATTCTGTAGGCCAGCAAAGAGAGGATAGCTGCTCTTTCTTTAGCTGAAACAGACGTTGTAGAGGCCGGTGGTCAGGACAGCTGCTCTGGGGGAAGGTGATCTGCTTTCATTTCCCGTTTCAAGGAACACTTGACTGTGCGATTTACTCTGGGCTGTAATGACACTATTTGTCATAGTGAATGTGAAATTAAAAATGGGAGAATTTGTTAGAGACATTCGCAGTAATTACTGAGGTAATTCTCTCTGAAGGTTTGGAAGAGGGATGGAGGCCCAGGAAAACTGGAGGTCTGTGCTCTCGTTACTGTAGCGCTTCAGAGCTAAAGAGCTTTAGTCCATTACCTTGCTCTCCAATGTAATTACCTACCTCTTAATTCATTCTTGATAGATGGATATACCTTATTCTCTATTATGGCATTAAAGTCTCTTTCAAACTATAGCACAAAACTCTAATTTTTGTAGGACTGTAAGTACACTAACAGGTAGCGTGGGACGTTACGGTGTGTTTAAAATGTGAGGGAGGATGGGTTGCGATAGGTGCGATCAGGGAAGGGTTGCCTGGCAGAGGTGAGCAGGCAGAGCCTTGCTTGAAATTTCCTCCTGAGCTAGGTTGAAAGGGGTTTTGGAGAAACGGCAGCAGCCATGGGGATTTTGAGGGGCAGTTGTTTTGTTTCAAAGCTGTTTTGCAGTTGTAATCAAGCCTTTTAATAAAACACTTAATAAATCCATTCTTTCATGTCCGTGGACTCTGTGGGTTTCTGCTGTTGCTTTCATCTGCAGTATCAGTGTTTGAAAGACCTAATTTGAGATTTTATTTCTGTAATACAGAACTTAATACAGTCCTAGCATATAATAGTAATTCGAAGTTAGGAAGTAGCTGTCAAGGAGTAGAGAGTTGTTGGATTTGGGTGTTTTTGTTTGGTTTTAGTTGTTTACTTAGCTGCTTTTTGTTGTAGGGATCGGAATAGAAACATGCATTTTCTTAAAGCTGTGAAAGCTATAACTATTTGCTGTCTGTCTGAAGGTATTTTTCATTAGCAGGGTAATACATGAAGTTGAAAGAATGCTTATTTAATGGTATACTATTGAAAAATTCATATGTATTAAAATGCGTATAAAATGTTTTCCATTTTGTCTGCCTGGAATTAGTGAGAGATTGAACATTTATTTTCTTTCTTTTTCTTTAAGATCTTGAAAACTTTACGAGGTCATTGAGAGAGAAAACTACATGACACTACACCATGAGTGACAGTAAATGTGATAGTCAGTTTTACAGTGTTCAAGTTGCAGATTCAACATTCACTGTACTAAAACGTTACCAGCAATTGAAGCCCATAGGATCAGGGGCACAGGGCATTGTTTGGTGAGTAATAAGTACTTTATTTAAATATAAAAAGCTGTAAATATAAAAGAAAATTTGAATGTATTCCTGATAGAGATGCCAGAATGTCAAACACCGATGATAATTTCTGTTCTCTTGCTACAGGATTATGGACTAAATAAATTCTAAAACAACTGCTTGCTGTAGTTCATGTGCAAACCTTTTTTTTTTTTTTTTCTTTTTAGGAGAAAATTAATATTTGGATAACTGCATAAATTAAAATGGTCAACAAATTTCCTTCTCATTAACCACTTTATCTCTGTTTCTAGTTCTCACATTCCCCATGTAGTTATGATATTGCAGTGTAAGGTATGACAATGCGATGGTGAGAGATTCTGGGTTTTACTCGTTTCTTCATCATGGCCCCCTTTCTTCCCCCCCTTTTATTCCCGATCACTCCTGTCCATTTCTAGGAGCCATCAATGCAGTGCCTTGCCATTAACTGGCAGGATGAGGCAAATCAGTGTCATTGTCACTCCATGGATTAACCAGAAAGGGATGCTGTGTGAGGGGTTGGGCTGGCCGGCTCTTCCTTGGTGTGTCACCTCAGCTATGTGTCCAGCCTCCACTGGCCCAGGACGTGAGAGTCGTTAGTCTGATCCTGAACCTTAGTCTCTTGTATGGCACCACACCTCTGGGCCAGCTAAAGGTAAACACTTTCAAATGTTTTTTTCAGACTGCAGCAATCCATTCGCCACGACTTAGTGCCAGCCCATATTTTGTTGGGCAAAACGTACTTGGTAACAGCAGAAATGTTTATGAATGCGATTTTATAATTCCATACACAGGGGAGCAAACAGATATACTCAGGAACTCTCTAATATTAGACTTAATCACAACACATGGTGGGCTGTTCGTGCTTTAAATCCAGTCTGCAATTTCTCTTCATCTATAAATTCTGCAGGATAGGTGTGATGCGTCACGTATTGTGAGTAGCTCTTTATACAGCACCTGCCTGTGTCTTTTGGCCTTTTCATAACCATAATGGGTTATATCTGTAGGAAAACAGTACATTCTCGTGAGAACAGGCCTTTATTTTTAATTTATTTAGATACCCCTATTGCCCTGCTAATAGGTGAAAAATAAAATAAGAACATCGTATTTCATTCTTTAGTGGAATGAGGGGGTACGCGTACTAGATACTGGTTATTAGTGTTTGGGTAAGATTTAGTATAGTGCTAACATCTTCCAGGTATAAATATTCTTAGTTATGCTTGTTCTAGATGGCATGCAGGAATTTAGGGTGGTTTCAAGTGTTCTTCCTCTCATTAGAAGTGTTGCATTTTTAAACTTAAACTAGGGGTGTGCTTCAAAATTAAGTTAGGGTACTGTTAATGTCAACATTTTGTGAAAAAGGAGGAATTACCTGGTTTATTGACAAGATTTATGGAACAAGGGAGCGAAACATTGCGTAAATTTTCGTCTTCATGTGAAACATCTGAAAACTACATCCAAGTTGAAGAAGGTGCAAAATCTTAATTTCTCCTGAAGTTCCTTATAGTGCACAGAGGAAAGATACAAAATACTAGGATGTAAAATGTAGAAAATTCTGTGTAAGATGAGCGCTATCCTGACATGTTTGTCTGGAAAGATTGCTAAGTCATTAGTGTGACACACAGATGTGATGATTTTATTTTTTTTTTTATAATCCAGTGTTTAAGATAAAAAAATTAGGAGAAGTATTTCTGGAGTTTTGTGTGTGGATTTTATTTTTTTTGGTGAGAAATTTTTAATACCACGTGTGTCACCTCAGCTAGGAGAGGTCTGAGGTTTGCTATTTTTTGCTTAAAATATTAATGGGAAACTCCCATTGGTATTGCTTCTGCTTAGTTTTTTCTTTGATATTAAAATTTAGGAAAAGAAGTAATTTTAAAAATACATACTTAAGAAAAATGTTAAATGAAAGCTCTGGGAAGATGAAAAAGGAGCTCAGTTGTTACGTAGAGGATATTTATAGCTCACACAGCGAACAGGCTAGGAGAGAGATTGGATATACCTTTTGTGTTTTATACATAAAGTACAGTTTTATACGCGACTTCCTGCACTACTGTTCCAAAGTATTAATTCATTTGAAGTTTTATAATCTATTTAGGACTGAAGAATCTCTTACACAAAATTATTCTTTTGAAGTAATTTTTGTCTTCAACTTCCTGATATCTTTTTTCCTTTCTTGTCCTTGATTTCTGAAATTTTCTAGTGAATCTGTTTTTTCTATCTCAGCAAATCTCTTTTGGCCTGCAGTGCAGCAGAATCGTGATCTTTATAAATAGCATAGCTTTAACTGTGGTGATAACTTTACTCGCAGTTGAAGAAACAGTCGGGATAAGTTTGTTACTATTTGCAAATGCTGTTTAGACAGTAGAGAGTTGGCAAAGTGGAACTGGCAGAGCAAGAGTCCATAAGAGTAGCATATTGCAGGTCAAAGCTAAGGTCATTTGCCTACAGAAATGAAGTGTGATTGCCTACTATAATTTAGGTCATAATGCTTTGTTAATAATTTCATCATGTGTCTGGCATCACTACTCTTACATTAAATGTTTGGTCAAGATGCAAAACTATCACAAGTGCAGTGAAGACCCTGCTACAGTTCATTGGCATCAAATTGGAATGGCTGTTATACGGTGTGGTAGACACTGAGATTCTTCCATGATATCAAATGTTGAAATAAATTATAGACATTCAGTTAGTAGTCAAGGTGATAACTGGGTAGACTGACAAATCTGCTTTTTTCAAATCTGTGCCTGAAACAGTTGCCATGATGAAAAAGTCTCTTGAATTCAAATGAGCTGGCACGGGGAAAGAAATTTAACACCAGTTACATCTATGATTTTTTTTTTTGTTCATTTATGTAAAATTACATGATACTTAGAAGTGTAATCTTAGCAGTAATAGTGGTCATAGAGGTTATAATCTGTCTCTTTTTTTTTTTTTTTTCCTTGGTAAATTAAATAAATGCATGCTCACACAGGTTTTTTTACAATTGTTTTTTTTCTTCTACCATTCTGTTGTTTTTAATTCTTCCCCTTGGATTGTGTAGGTAGCAGACAGATATTTTTTTTCTTTGAGATGCAATATCAGTCACTCCCATGCAGATGAGCAAAATAAGAGGTTCACGTGGAGTTCTTCATATGTGCTCAGGCTGAGCCTTGCCATATACCTGATGTGTCAGATCACAAAGGGACACTTCCCCTGAAATTGCTCCTTTGTCCACTGCTGACCTGTGATTGACTCAAACAGCTAATTCATGCAGATGCTGTTAGCTATTGATTTTATTCTAATTCCCAGGTGTAGTTAGTAATTAGCATATGCAGAACTCTTATTTTACATATAGTGTCTTCTATTTGAAGTGAATACTGAAACATCAGTGCTTTCATATTTGGGAGGAAAATAATTTCTCCAGTTGTCTGGCCAGTTGCCTTCCTCCCATTTTGTGTTTTGTTTTGCACAGACATAAAGGCTTTTAATCTGAGAGTGATCATATCAATGAATTAATGATTTACATATTTCACAGAACTAAGTTGAAGTAAATGCTAGCAAGCCCTTAGTGCGAATGCACGTTGATTCAAATTTGGGACATAGAATTTGGGACATGTAATTTGGGATGTGCCTCCAAGAAAACATAACATCTCATAGATGAGCCCTCCTTTGTGGTGGTATTGCTTTTTCCAGTAGCGAAAGTAGTGACTTATGTTGGTAAACTTCATATAATTTGAGTATTGTTGTTATCACAGAGGAGCTGTATGTTTGGTAAAAGGACCATCATATTATAGTATTCTTAAGTCTAGTATTGTACATATCTTGATGAGGTAAGGAGGGAGCTCACAAAGAGCTTAAATGGGCTTGGAAAATATATGTGAATGAGAATTGTTTTCTACCCTATGAAAGTAACATTAAATGGAAATAGAGTAATGTGGGAATCTTACTTAAGACTGGAACTATTTAAAGATTGGAACTCCTGAGTCGTTTGTGGTATGAATTCACATATATTTTACTGAATAGTCTGTGTGTTAGTAATGAAGAATATTTGCACTTTAGTTTTGTTCTGTATATACAGATAATTTAGCTTTAGATTTTGACAGCTATTAAAGCAAGTTTATGTCTGTACTTCAAACTGCAGAGGGAAGGAACAAGCTCAGCTGAAAAATAAGATAAAATTAATGGTCATATTCACTCTTAAACCCTTGTCTTGCTCCCTGCAATCTGAGTTTTCCGTATTACTCAATTTTATGGATTTTTTTTTTTTTCCAAAACAAGATGATGAATGTAACTTTCTGCTAGGCACTAAAATTGCTTATAATTGTAAACTATCCACATACAGGAGAGTATTGATGCCTGCAGAATGGATCATGGAGACACAGTTGTAACTTTCCGTTAGGAAAGAGAAATTTCTATTGCAAATACTAAATGATTGCTAGTCAGCAGCAGTGTCCCAAAAAAAAACCCGCCTCCAAATATACAGATTAGGCAACTGAAATGCTTCTTGATTTCAAATAAGCTTAAAATATTTTTAGATCTTGCAGTTTTGAATGAGAGTCTTGAGTCAGCAGATTTGGTCTTAAAACAGAAAGGAGGGCAGGAATACTTCTGATGAGTGTCAGTGGCTTCTGTTTTACCTCTGTATTTATTAAAGGATATGTAGATTTTAAAGGATGTTTGTTTTCTAAATGGAAATTAGTTGAAGTTAGTATAAACACCTTAGTGGATATGCTTTGTCTCAAATCTTGATTTCTTTCCTTGCTCCCATCTCCCTTTTGCCCCCTACTTTCCCTCAGTCTTTAACTGAAATTTTTTGTCTTTGAAAACTTCTAGTGCTGCATTTGATACAGTCCTTGGAATAAATGTTGCTGTAAAGAAGCTGAGTCGTCCTTTTCAGAATCAAACCCACGCAAAAAGAGCTTACAGAGAGCTTGTTCTTTTAAAATGTGTCAATCACAAAAATGTAAGTTTGGCTTTGTATTTCTCTCCCTCATTACTGTAAGCTGTCTAAAATGCTCAGGATTTGCTCTTTTACTTGCTGTTAATAACCGAAGTAATGGAAAAAACGGTGAGAGAGAGAGACTGGAAAGATTTGCTATGGGTAATGCACTTCTCCACAATGTATGGTTAAGTTCTTGGCTGAGCTGTTTGGGGTATGAAGTGCCAAGAGGAGGAGGGTTTTGCTGCATTGTTGGTATAGGCTTACCATCAGCGTCGGCTTTATAGAGCTGGCCTTGCTGTATTGCCTTTCCCCTTTTAAGTTGTACTGCAGCAAAGCCTGTTTGGCAGTGGGATTGTTTGTGGGCTTGGCTCTTGTAACTGCACTGTAGTTAAATCTTCTGAGCTTAGGCAAGATTTTTATTAAATACAGTGTGTAACTGGTGGGGGGTGCAGCACTGTCTAACAATTTATTGGTAAACAGAATTGAAAGCCTTAACGTCAATACTTCAATGTTCAAGTACAAGAACTTAAGGTTTATGTGACTGTTACGTTCTGATACTACCATGAACTAGAAACATCGCTGATCATTGAAACCGTGCAGTCAGGTCTCAAACTTCCTGGATCCAATTAGCCTTTTAGGATTTTTTATTTTAAAGTAAGCTTCTGGTGAAATCCGGAAGTAACAGAATAAAAACAAGGTGATTGTTAAAGATGTACAGTAATTTTAGCAGTTCTTCTAGAAATAGTACATCATAATTTAACGGGATTGCATGGGCACCTCACCTCTGGGTACGTGTTGTTGGACAGCCTTGGTTAAAATTTCTTGCATAGCATGTGATTTAAAATAAGAGGTTATTATTTATGTGGAAAAAATGGAATGTATTTCAGGCACTGGGGAGGGAGATAGAAGGTGTCATATAACTTTAAAAAGAAAAAAGTGGTTTTGTCCTGTCATAGTTCCTTTGGCACACATGCTGCAGTTTGGAACTATTTCTGAATTGGCAGTTTTTCAACACATGTGAATTAAGTGAAGCCAAGTTAACATTCAAATTGTCTATAGTAACAGTGTACGTTTGATTTTGAGTAGTAACTTCTCCGGTAGTGGATTTTTATGTGAATTAAAGAGGATTTTTCTTCTAACATTTATTTTTATTTTATAGATAATTAGTTTATTAAATGTATTTACACCACAGAAGTCACTAGAAGAATTTCAGGATGTGTAAGTACTAGATTTTTGTGTTAATCTTCCTGAAAAATACTGGCCTAAGCCCTAGAGCTGTATTTCCAGTATCCTGCAGACTTCACACTTTTAAAACAGAAGGTAGTTAAAGGCATAATTTAGCCTTTAATTAGTCTTTATTTCTAAATTTCTTTAAGAAAGACCAAGAAAGCTGTTTCACTATGTGTAAGATGGAAGTGGGAAATGGAAAAGGTTCTTTACCTTTTACTCATCCATCTGCCATACTTTGCTGACTGCGTGTGCATCTGGTTTGTGTGTATTGTCGTTTAGTTAAATGGGTCACCTTGGGATAATAACTTGGTCTGGATAACCTCATACCGCTTTTTTGCCATGCCAATCATATCAGCACAGCAGTATTTTTGGCCTCAATTAAGAACTGAATATATTTCTTTTTTATGCAAGCTATGTCAGTTGGTCTAGAAAGGATTCACAGTGATTTAATTGGAGGGGTATTTGTGGGTTCCAGTGAATGTGGTGTTGTGGTTTGTGAATGGGCTTTGTGGGTAAACGGGGGAATGTGTGTGTCTGAAGTGGGTAAGCAGATGATATTTTAACTTGAAAATTAATCATTCATTCTTAGTTCTTACTGTGCTTTTCTTAATTTTCTTATTAAAAAAAATAAAATACAGTGAAAGGAATCATCATTTTTTGATACATTGCAATATCTGCAATTTCTGCATCAGCTTCAGTTAGTTTTTCATGCTGCATAAACTGGGAATTCTTCTGTATTACTGTTTATAAAACTAGTGGAATTCTAATCTCTTGTGATAGACTATGGCGCGCTTAAGTTTTAATAGTAAGACTGTTTTTGAATAGATAATAATTTAATTTTGCAACTGGCCATGCATGATTTTTTTAAATCATAAGCTTTTTGACAGTTATGTTAGCAAAGTAATTGACTTCTATTAAACATCTCTCATGCTAAGCTTAAACCTGATATGAATAGTAAGACTTGTTTTCTTAATGCTTTTTTTTTCTTGTGCTTTAGATATTTGGTTATGGAGCTGATGGATGCAAACTTGTGCCAGGTTATTCATATGGAATTGGATCATGAAAGAATGTCTTATCTTCTTTACCAAATGCTATGTGGTATCAAACATCTCCACTCAGCTGGTATCATCCACAGAGTAGGTAGTATTAGATGATTAACAATACTCTTAATGAACACAGATGTTCTTATGAAACGGGGGAAGACAAGGAGTTGCTATTTCATAAGTTTATATTTCTTTTATGCATAAGAATATTATTAAACCTGAAGATTTTTTCTAGTTCAAAGATAAAGACTATATTGTAAACAGATCTTAAATTGGGTTAGCTCTGTGGATTTAACTGATGCTGAACTGATTAAAAGATAAAACATGACTATGTGGACCTTTCAAATTACTAAAGAATGAGTGTTTAAAATGTAATATTTACCTCTTAAATGTCTCTATCCTTGGAGATACTTAAAAGCTGTCTGGACATGGTCCTGGGCAACTGGCTGTCGGTGGCCCCGTTTGAGCAGGGACCTTGCACCAGATGACTTCCAGAGCTCCCTTCCAACCTCAACCACTCTGTGATTCTGAAAAGTAAAATTTATAAATTATCAGAATTTGAGAGTCCTGTGCAGACTTCATATATTTCTCTGCTTCTGTTGTTGTGCTGCTGCTGCTCCTTTTTTTTTTTTTTTTTTAATTTCATGACTAGTCTAAGGGTTCTGCTTGTTTTCTGTTCCTTTCTTTTTCTTCCCCGACTTCCTGGACATACTTTCAAATTTCTTTTTTGCCTGGTGGCTGAAAACTCTACTCAGTTCTGGCTTCATGGGCTTTTTTTCTTTATGTTCAATCTATAAACATAGTTGAGAAGCTGTATAAATTACAACAG
The DNA here is from genome assembly GCF_000708025.1 of Charadrius vociferus. Taxonomy (NCBI): domain Eukaryota; kingdom Metazoa; phylum Chordata; class Aves; order Charadriiformes; family Charadriidae; genus Charadrius; species Charadrius vociferus. Next base: position 57,835 of record NW_009650172.1, on the reverse strand, counting down.
ATCTACTTCCTTACTTTGTTGAAAAAAATCTACCATGAAAATCCTGTGGTATTACCAAGGAAGTTATATATAGTTAGCTTAAGTCTGTGTCCAGATAGTCTTGGTACCGGGCTTTCCTAAAATTATGGAGTGAGGCATGTATGAGACTGAAGTGGGGACACCTGGAACTCCACCTGACATGTTGACTGTGATTTGGAGCTAAAGGGGAGACACAGCATTTGCTGAGAATCTTGAGCTTGTAGGAGCGAACAGAGCGATCAGACAGAACTGATACTGGGTGAACAAGAAAATGAGAATTAAGAGGAACCGCACTGTGAATAGCTAAAGAGAGACGTGAAGTTAATCTGAATGGAGAAGCCAAAGTGGTAAGCATTAGGTTGGGTTAGTTCAGGACCAAAACAAAACTACCTTTCTGGAGTGGAAACTCTTCATTAGATTGAGAGATTTGGTTTTGAAAAGAAAGCCGGCTAGGAAAGGGAACAGAGCTGGGATAGTTGAGAAGGAATGCACTAGTAGGAGTTGCATCTAGAAATTACTCAGAGTTTGTGACCAAACAGAGTAAATTCAATAGCATTCTGCAGAAGATTTGTTGCCTTCCTAAAACACGCAAACTCATGTGAACTATTTGCGTGTCCCCATCTCCTTTAAGAAAAGAAAGTTCTGTATCTGGAACATGGTTTGTGTGGTTGAAACCAAGTCAGACACAAGCAGAATTAAATATACTAGTACAAGTGTAATTTGTTTACTTATACTTTGTGAATAAACCCCAGTTATTTTAGTTTTCCCTAACTCTGTATTCCATTCAGTGCAATAATGACTGCTCCCATGAGGTGTGTCTCCTTAAGTATGTTATTTTTCTTCTCACTCATTGGGTAAATCTGTTTTCACTATGTCCTAAATCTGTGAAATTTGCTAATCCCTGTAACCCAGGTGGTTTATCGGTCATTAACAAATATGCTTACTAATGCTTTGTGTGTTGGGGTACTCCTTTTCCTACAGATACTTGACTAATGATGTTGTCTTTAAGATCTGTGCCCTAATAACGACAGTATTTGGAACGGTCTCTCCTTAACGTGCAACTATTCGTACCCAAAATAGGTCCACTTAATGTGTTAAAGGAAGCAGATCGTTTTACACATTGTGCATACACACAGACCATTATGTAACTGACTATACTGTCAGTGCACAACTAGATAAATTAAGACTCTGAATAACTTTGGTTCTGGTTTTCCCTGAATTTTTTTGAGTACTTAACTGTGCCCCATTTGACTTGTCTCTAGGCTGTGTATAAATAAGCAGATACACGGGAGCAGGAATTTGTGGTTGTTACTGTGAAGTGAACTGGTGGCATATATTGACTGTGAGGGAGGGCTGGATATCATTCTGTATGTTGATCCTTCCTTAACTGAAGTTATTTCTTGTTAGGATTTGAAACCCAGCAACATTGTAGTAAAATCAGATTGTACACTCAAAATCCTTGATTTTGGACTGGCGAGAACAGCGTGTACTAATTTTATGATGACTCCGTATGTAGTAACGCGGTATTACAGAGCGCCAGAGGTTATCCTTGGAATGGGATATAAAGAGAATGGTAAGTTGCTGGAGTAACACTTTAAATCTTTTGTCTGAAGCATATCTGTCTTGGAACATAACAGCTTTAAAAGGGAGGCAGGGCTGTTTTCCCCTTACCATGTCTGTTGTTAAAGTATGTTAATGGTGGTATTGCAAATTACAAAAATTACACTGTAATAATTTTGGAGAATATAATTGTTTTCTGCTCTGCGTGCCTATCTCCATTTAACATATACTGCTCCCTCTCCCCTGCCATTGTTATTTTTTCATATGTTGTCTTGTTGCCATTTGTTTTATCCTACAAAATAAACCTGTTGAGACATTTATGCTGGATGATGTTAAAAAAATTATCTACCATCAATCTATAAATAATAAACCCTTTTATCAATGTGATTTTATTCTGAAGCATCTTCTTTCAACAGTCTGTCCCCTTTTCTGTCTCTGATTACTTTATTAAAATCTGTTTCAGATACCTATGATAAACCATGTCTTATACTCTTTGAAATCTGCATAGCACTCAAAGAGGCTGAGTGTTACATTATTAAAAACAACACAGCTATAATATAGTGAACATTCAGCCAACAAAATTGCTGGCAAGGAAATTGTCCTTGACGTCACATTATTGGGGGTTTTACCTGCTGATTTTTACTAGCTGTGAAGTGGCATGCTGCCCCTTCTGGCCTTCTATGCTAGGACCTCTTTGTGCTTTATCACAGGGGCTTGGGGATACCGTGCTTTTGTATACTTGTCACTTTGGCTGTGTAAAACAAGGGACTCGTAGGACCTCACTGGGCCACTGATAATGAAAAAAAAACAAACCCTTTCATTAATGTGCAAGGCAGCTTGTTGTACGGCAAGTGCTGATGTGGATCGGAACTTTGGTAGACTCTGTTCTGGATGGGACAAAAACATAAATTATCTGAAGGACTGTAGGAATACAGTGTGAGCATACAAATAACATAATTGTGATATTTAAAAAAACCCTCTTTAATCTTTTGTCCTTGTTGCACCTAACATATGATAGTGGATATCTGGTCTGTTGGGTGCATTATGGCAGAAATGGTCCTCCATAAAGTCCTGTTCCCAGGAAGAGATTGTATCCTTCTTTGTGGTTGTTTCAGAAATGTAAACACTGATTGTATTTTACAAAATGCTAATAACAAAAATTTAGCAGCAGTCAGTTGGTGCGGATATGATTGAAAATTCATGTTAGCAGTTTGGTTTTCCACATTGTTGTGTTTTATTGTAGATGCTAGATGTTTTTGTTTGTTTTCCTCACTTTTGTTCATGATACTTCATAATTTGATCATTTCATTTTTACTTTCAGTTGATATCTGGTCAGTTGGGTGCATCATGGGAGAATTGGTGAAAGGTTGTGTGATATTCCAAGGCACTGATCGTATCCTTCCCTAGTCATCCTTGAGTCCCATTCCACTTTCAACAGAAACACAATTATTTTGATCTGTATAAGTATAAAAGCATAAGCAATATTTTCAATAATATGTTTTAATAGATCTGCTGTACTATTTGAAATTAGTGTCATTAACCAAATTGTCGAGCTTACCATTTTATTTTCTTAGTAGGCTATATTTAATGTAATTTGTACTGGTTGAATCCATAGAATTTATATTAAGAGCTTCAGCTTTTGTAGCTTAAAACTGTTAGGTTTAAAAAATAAATAGCAATAAGTATATTTTCTTACTCTTATTCTTTGTTGATAAGTCTTATAAGCAAAAGCCTACAAAGTTACTTCTTACTATGCATGGGTTTTGCTTACTATTTGTTTGAACAGTAGAGTAATTTTTTTTATTGTACAATTTTTTGAGTTTCAATCAGATTTTTCTTCTTGCTTATTAGCACTTGCTGGCCAGCGGTGTCCTGATTGCAAGCACACTGCATGAAAAATGGTTTTTTTTATTACTATTATTTATTATAAAAGAAAAACCTTTTTCTTTTTGGAGGTTTTTTCATTCTGTGAAAATTTTATTTTGGGCTTACTTTTTCAATAAGATTGTTATTCCTCCATTCCTCCCTCCAATATTTTTGACCCAAATTTGTCTCCATAAAATTCTGCTTTCTTGTACGATAGTAATTGTAGGAAATTTTTCTGTATTAAAAACAAACAAAACCCTCCTATATATATTCTCATACCTTAGAGATTGGAAATCTCAAGAATGCATCCCTGGATCACAAACAAGTCTTTACACTGTATTAAGTGAACAGAAGCGATCAGTTAATGATGTAAATGTTCTTTGAAGATTTTGATGTGTTTCAGAATATTTCCCTAGAAACAAAATTTAAAACATTTGACTCATTATCAAGTTTCAGTTATAAAAATTGGATCAAAACAAATTTCATCCTTTATAAATAATATCTTATGAAGTAGTAGTGTTGTGTAGAACAAGACATTCAAAATTGATCAGTAAATAAGTAGAATCCACACAATGTAATTAAACTTTAATTACCAGTTATGGCTGTAGGTCATAAGGAGCCATAGCTACTTGTGGTCCAAGATTTTGAAGAAAGTATAATATTTTTGTTTGTCAGCAAGGAAAAGTTGAGTCCACCACTAAAAATATCAAGTACATGTCCACAGATACCTATGTATCTCATAGAGGAGGACTTTCAATTTTAATGCTGAATTTCATGACACTAATCTTCAGCAGTTGATCATGCTTTATTTAATGGTACAAATGATTAATTGTTAAATAAGTCTTTTTGTTTTCCACCTTTCTTCCTTTCTATACTTATTGTTTTACCTTTTGAAGCCTTCAGACCAACCTAACACAATTCTTCATGTATGTTCTGTGTCTTTCACCTGCATGTTAGCATGGACTACTTTGATTTATTCATGAATAAATGAAGGAAATTTTGTCTATACTTGTTAAATATGCAAGTTATAACTTGTGCCTCTCTGGAGGTCACTGAAGCTCCACCAGTCTATGTTCCAAGGAGTCTCCTCCCTCGGTTTCTTATCAAAGGGCATGCTTACAGGGTTTTTCCCTGGCAGTTCTCTTTTACGTGAAATACAGGTAACTGTGTTGTTGAAACTCTTCCTGACTGGTAACTGCTTCAGTCAGATTGTTTTCTTTTATCTTCAGCTGCAGGATTGTTTTGAGAGTGTGGTTTATGAGGAATGCTGGTGTGCATGGCCGTGAAGCTTTCTGTTCTTCTGTGTGTGGGGTTTTTTGTATTTACTTAAATTTTAAAATGTCTTAGTATTTGGAGATTTAGAGCAGGGACCCAACTTCAGCATGTTGCCTAATGATGTGTCCTTGACTATTTCCTGGAAAACCTACTCTTGTATTTCCCCATGTGGTCGACGGGGATTGCCAGGGTACTTGCAGCAGGGCTCTGGCTGGACTGAGATGCTCTGCCTCGCCTGGGTGAGGGATGCACCGAGCCTGCTCCTGACTGGTGCTGTGGAGGACAAACAGGGCTCTTCACAGTTACTGGCATTTGCTGTTGTGCTGGAAATGAGAAATCTAGTAAAACTGGGCAACATAGAGACCTGGGATGAAATAATGGAAAGCCTCACAGCACCAGGGTGTTTCTAATGCTCTTTTGCACAGGGGGTGAGGGAAACTAATTGCCTGGCTGATACAAAAAGCATGATGGGGTATTGATGCTTTCTTGGCAAAAATCATGCTTTGTTGTGATTATAATAAGACCTTATTTCCAGCTTCTCTTGCAGACTCCCAAAAAGTAGGCAAGCATACTTGGCATGGACTGAACTGTTCTGGTTGTTTTTCACCTTGAGGTCACTGGAACAGGAAGGGTAGTTTTGTCTGCGGGTTGCAAGGTTGTTCACATTGCACGCTCTGCGTGCTTTACGCTGAAATTAAGGTTTTCTCCCAGTTGGGTTTCTGATAACAGGCTTAGCTTATTTCAAGTCAACTCTATACTGGGGAATTTTATTATTTTTTTTTTTCAGTATCTGTAAGGTACTTTGAAGCAATCCAACGGAGACATTGGGTTTTCCCCAGTTTCTCTTACTAAAGTGGGATAGGTCATTAAGTGTTTCTGCCCTCTCCCCAGTGCTCTGAGACCACAGTAGACTGGACTCTAATTTCATTAGCTGAATAGCTGTTCCTCAAAGAAAAAGCATCTTCTTGGATCTAGATTGGTGGAGATCTCACAGAAACCAGTTTTCCAGCTAGGAACAAAATTTCCTGATGTATGTTAAAAGTTTCTTTGTATGTGCTTTGTTTTAGCATGAGAGTTAACTATATTGATTTCTTAATTTTGATTTTAATATAGTTTTTTCCATTGGAATGTATTCAATAAGCAAATATAATTTTCAATCTTTGTATTAGAAGGCTAAAGTCTTAGCATGAGCCAGTGACTATGCATATATTTCTAGTTGTATTCTTTGGACACTAACTGCAATAAAAGCACCTCCGTGGTTTTTTTAAATACATGTTAATTCAAAGTGCAGCAAAGTTCTTGTTTTGTTACAAAATCTGTCTATGAGAATGGACAGGGTGAAGTGCTAGTTTATGAATTTAGCTATGAATGTTTGCAAGGTCGATGGTTAGACTACTGGAATTGCACATTCTTTTAATCAGAAAATCTGTAAAGTGTAAATCTGAGTAAACCTAAATATCAGGAATACTAATGCAGTGTGTTCTGTGTGATAAAAGAGCTTTGTTATCCCGACTAGGCTCGTTCAGAGCAGACTCTGGTATCTCTATAACAAGTGTCACCATGTCTAGGGCAAATGTCTTCACTTGGAAGAAGGAGAAGGGATGGTCCAAAAGAAACGCGAGGCACAGTGTCAACTTGTGGCTTGTAAATGCAATTCCTATCAAATATTTAAATTCTGAATTTAAGAACAGAGTAGTCTGAATATTAGCACAGCTGATACACTTAAACAAAAGAACCTGCTAAAAACCTACAGGAATCTGGATTCATTGTTCAGAACCCCTTTAAACCCTTTCTGAAGCTGAAAATTAAAAAACAAAAACAAAAACAAAAAAAAAACAAAACAAAACACCCCAATCATCCAACCAATACCCACCCCCCCAAACCCCTACAACCCAAAGCCTGATTTCCTTAGGAGACAGGCACAAAATATCTTACTTTGAGTGGGACATAGTTGTGCTTTAGGTTTTTTCATGTATTTTTCCCTATCTTCAAGAAACATCAGTGTAGATGGTATGTTGTATTTTGGAAGATTCAACTGCAGCCTTTTTCTTCTGTCCCTATAGTTGTTTTGCTGTGGATATAATTGCCAAATAAAGCTTCTTATGGACTCCAAAAAGTATTGCTTTCAATACTACCCAACAGATAATAATTAGCAAAAGGTATTTAAGCATAGTACCTTGTGCAAGTACTTCTAGCCTGTCCTTAGGATTACCAAGTCTGAATCTTATTTTTATGTCAATCTAGCTTTTTACATGGCAGCTCAGAATACTGTTGATGCTAGAATGAAGTTCATGTGTGTGTCCTTTGTTCAAGTTTTCGTTAACTTTTCAGATTTCTGTAAGTGATATTTTTGTATAGTGCAGATTTCAAATTCTTCAGCTGATTTTCCTAAAGATATGGTGCAGATATTGATCAATGGAATAAAGTTATTGAACAATTGGGAACACCATCAGCAGACTTTATGAAGAAATTACAGCCTACAGTGAGGAATTATGTAGAAAACAGGCCAAAATATCCCGGTATTAAATTTGAAGAGCTCTTCCCAGACTGGATATTTCCATCAGAATCTGATCGTGACAAGTTAAAAAGTAAGGCGATTTTTTTCTCGGTTTTAAAAGATGTTAATTGAAAATGTTTGCAATACACTTAATTAAAAACAAACAAACAAACAAAAAAACCACAACACCCACCCCCCCAAAACCCAAACAAACCACAAAACGCCAAACCTAATAATGTTTATGGCTGTCAACATTAGAAGCTGCATACTTTCTGTTTCTTTCCTTTATGATGCGTCCTGAAATGTTAGTAGTGGTCATTAAATACAGAACTATTTTCCTGTTCCTAGTATTCCGTTTAATTCTCTTAATTCTAATCTATTGAATAATGTATGTCATGTAAATATTCTCTGAAAGTTATACTTGTTATGGAGGTTATTTGCAGTTATCTTTCTCTAGTTGATATGTGCATATAGTTCATTTTGGCTATACTTTTATTTTAGATAATTACTGATAAAATGAAAAAAAAACAAAACAACCCACTTTATTGTATTCCCTAGATGGTCAAATAATTCTTTAAACATAAAATAACTTGTTACAGCCTATTTTATTATTACAGTGATCATTTAGACAAAAGTCAATGAAGTGTTACTGCAACAACGGGTAGCCAGCTACTGTGCAGTAACACCTTTAAAAGAAAAACTAATTTGATGTTAGAGATATTAGGTTGTTACTGTACCGAGGTGGGTTTTTTTAAAATTTATTAATAAAGTTTTGTGTTTTATATTCAGTAGTTAGTGCCAAATAAACTGTGACCCACGGGACAACAGAACTGTTCGAAATTGAGGTTGGCTGGTGTCAGCTGCAGGGTTTATGTTTTAGATAATACTAAAATAACATTTACAGTAAAGGATTGTGACTTTATTAAAAGAAAAAAGTAACAGCACAGGGAAGTTTGCATCTTTGGACCTGTTCTGACAGTGCATGCTAGTGTTTCTGTGTATATGGCAAGATGCGGAGCTTTAGTACTACCCAGTTGATTTAAAACTGGTACACAGTGAGGCTTATCTAACCCTATAAGATTAAAAGTTAAGTATTCTCATGTCGCCAATAAGTGCAACTTGTTGAAAGTCATAGATGCTTATGAAATCTGCCGTGTGTCATCTGTTCCCAGTATTTGTTTTGTGTCAGATATTAAACTCTACAGCTCTCTTACACCTGTGTTCTCTTCATTTTTACTTTCTAGCCAGTCAAGCTAGAGATTTATTATCAAAAATGCTTGTAGTAGATCCAGACAAGAGAATTTCTGTAGATGAAGCCTTACGTCACCCTTATATTACTGTCTGGTATGATCCAGCTGAAGCAGAAGCTGTAAGTTTGCATTTAAAATAATTTTTAAGATATCAGTTCAATACCTTCAAAGAATATATTGTTGTAGTCAAGAGCATGCTTTGAACTCATTCTTTGGCTAGCAAAAGTCACAGATAAAGCCTTCAGATCAACAGTAGGGGCAAAATTGCCTGAAGAACAGCTGCTGGAGTAGAATTTATATAGGTTTGAACGTAGTTGTTCATAGTTCCCTTTACCTTATGGAAGGAGTTGCCTACGTGGTGGTAATCTAGGACGTTTTAAAAACGGGACTTTCGTTAGAGCCCCATAAAACCTTATGATGAGTTTCATCTTAGTTGATGCTTTTAAACTGCCTTTCAGTGGGAGGTGGGATTTAAAAGCAGATTGTGGAGTTGTAAAATTAATGTAGTTTTGAGGTATAGGGAATAGACTGCCAAAGATAAAGGTAACAGAATGCTAAAAAAAAGTCATTTTTAGTTGTGATTGGTTGTGTTAATCTCATGTAGTAGATACACTATAGACTTGTTTTTCTTTATAGCCTCCACCTCAAATCTATGACGCACAATTGGAAGAAAGAGAACATGCAATTGAAGAATGGAAAGGTAAAAAGTGAGCATGACAAATGACATTTATTGTAATAGCTTTTATTATTAATGCTTATGTGTGTGCTGGATTGTGTAACTGACTGGAACCCACTATTCCAATTATGCAGTACTACTTTTGGCAATATGAAGAGAAATCAATAATAGAAAAATGTTGTATTTGGAGTGAATATATATATGTGCGTATATGTACATGTAGCATTCTGAAGTCCGTTCAACAAAATGCCACAGTTTTCATGTTTTTTCTTGAGTATTTCCTGAGTGTTTGTAATCTTAATGGGTTTTTTCTTGGCAGAAAATTCCCCGAGAGAGAAACACGTGACTTTTCTAGTGTGCATTATTTAAGCCACATCTCTCGACAATATTTACTAATTAATTTTTTTCTTGAGGTCATAAATAGCAGACAAGTTTTTCAGTGTCTCATCATTGCTTATTTTTTTGACTAAATAGGTTAAACTGTTGACCTAAACAAAACAATAAATGGCATCGTGGTGTTGAAATCAATTACATCTTATAGTTTCAGCCAAAAATGCTAAGTGGTGAGGCTGTTCTATTTATTATTTTTTTTTTTTTTTAAACATTTACCATCGCAGGACCAAGAGGGATAGACCTCTTTGCTGACTACTTTGGAAGTCGCTTGTTTTTGTAAAATAGCTTTATAAATTTCAAGTACCGATTCCAGTTTATGTGTATATTCTTTAGGGCATGTCCGCACAGGTACACTTCAAATCATTTTAGATTAATGCAAGGTGGAAGATTAAGGTGGATCAGTTAAATCTAATTGAATCCGTTTGTAAGTGTTATTACTCAGAATTAAAGAGGTCTTAATCTATTTAAATATTATGTTATTCTTAGTTACGTTAAGATTGTGCGTTCATACAGAAGCTACTGTGAGTTAACTGAAGGTATAACTTGAAGTGCACCTGCTGCTCTGCAGCACTGGTGATCCTTTTGCTCTAGAAGGGGCCAAGGTAACCCGTCTGGCGTGTACCATACTACAGTCGTATGAAACAGAATAGTGAATGCTCCTTTAAAGTTACAGCTCTGATTATTTTGTTGTTGTTGAGGTGCCTGTATCCTGAATCACCCTTGATTAGTAAATGAGGGTTTTCGTGCAATATTTTAATTGTTTGTTTAATCTACTTCAAAATGACCAGACTTTCCTCAATGTATCTATGGAGACTGTTCTTTAAGAATAAAGACATTTGTGTATGGTTTTGTTATCAAAGTAAAATTGCCACAGGATTTATCTATAAGTTTTTTAACTCTGTATCTGATACTTTTTTTTTTTTTACAGTTAATATTAGTGCATTGTAGTTATATATAAAGTTTTGGGGTGAGATAGTTGTTATTTTTACGTGGGCAGCTATTCTATGTAAAAAATATTTTTATTTTGGTGCATGCTTAGTGTCTTTCTGTGACGCATAAAGAAAAACTGCAGAATTTTCTAATCATTGCCATAGGCCTTTAAAAAACAGAAAAGGAAAACAAATACCTGTATAGTTGTACTTCCAGGCTGGCCCTTAACCGTTCCATTGTACCTTTACGCATATGTAAATTGTATACAAATCCTCTGTGATCTTACAATGTGTTTTTGTCTCTTCCCTCATTCCTCCCGCCCTTCTCTTAAGAATTAATATACAAAGAAGTAATGGATTGGGAAGAAAGGAGCAAGAACGGTGTGGTAAAAGATCAGCCCTCAGGTTAGTCATTGTTTCAGTAGTTCTCCTGTAACTGTGATACATAGTGCTGATCTGTTGCACTCGTGAATGAAGATTTCCTGCTTAATGATCCAGGTAGGCAAAAGTTTTGTTCTTCAAGACTCGTGATCCATGTGCAGTAGTTCTTCATTGTTACGGAGTAAGTTGTAGGAAAACTTAAGAAGTCTTGTGTCTGCAGCACCCTGAGCTGCCATCTCCCCGAAGGGCTCAGTCATCCAATGGAATGATCAATGATGGGCTACATCAGCTATTGCAGAGATGTCTTTTATGCTGAATGCTTATTCTGTGGCTCTGCGTGAATGAGTCCCTTTCATGCAGGGTTAAACATCATTAGGGCTCCTTGTTTTAAATAGTTAATAGTGCAAAGTATTTATGTCTGATTGAATCCTTGATGTTTGCTGCTGTTTTCTTGGTTCAGTAATTGGAATATTGCACTGTCTTTTATTAACTATATCTGTTAGATTTCTTGATACTCAGATTACTATTCACATTGTACATTGCATGTTTTTGCTTTCCTCCTCAGAGAGGGAGAAAAATCAAACTGTCTTATCTTAATGTTCACCTTGGGTTTTGAGTGCTAGGGAACTTAGTGACCGCTTTTCTACTGTTGATTAATTTCTTTATTTTCTAAGGATTTCTGTGGGGAAAGTGATGCTCAGAGCCTAGTAGTATGGTTATTTGTACCTGCAATATTGTCTTGCCTCAGATTTTATTATGTTTGGTTTACTTAGCACAGATGCAGCAGTGAATAGCAACACCAGTCCTTCCCAGTCATCATCTATCAATGACATTTCATCCATGTCAACAGAGCAAACATTGGCCTCAGATACAGACAGCAGCCTCGATGCCTTGACAGGACCCCTTGAAGGATGTCGATGATCAGCCAGGATTGCAGACTTGACTTCGGAAAAGAACTCTTGCTTCCATTGGGCCTGAATTGCTTGTAAGTTAATGGAACCAAGTAGAAAAACTCCATGTTCTGCATGTTCTGCTAAAGTAATGCCTGTTTTTTTTACTCAGTTGTTATGAAATTGCCTGCTTAGTGTTGTAGAATGAAAGCAAATCAATGTCTAAAGAACAAAAAAAAATAGACAGTATTATAGGCTTTTCTTTGTTTCAGCCTATTTCAGGTGAGCAGTTATAACAGACTTTTAGCCAAAAACTCCTCTTAAGTGGATTTATGGTTCTTCAGTCCCAACTGGCAGGCTTCTGTGACACAATGGTTGTTTACATTTTAGTACAGTATTGCTTGTTAGTAGGTTTTTTGAATGTATAGTCTCTATGAAATTTGTTTTAACATGTGACTGCGGCAGTTTGCTTTATCTAATGACTGGGGTGTTGTATGTAAGTGTGAACTCACACGTTGAACGCTCTCAGTACTATGTTTAAGGGCAGTTATTCTTCCACGTAGCACTTTTTTTATTGAGCCCTTTCTATCTTCGCTTTGCAACGAATCTGTCTTCTTGTAGAAGAGATAAATGTGAAGCTTGAAGAATATAGCCATTACTTTGTATTTCACCTATGAATATGTGTCTCTAACTTTTTCAGTTTTTTAAACGTGGATGAAAGATACAGTGGCTTAATTAAATCTTAAGGAAGGATGAGTGACTTATCTGTGAAGCAGTGCCTGTTTAGAAGAGGAGAGAATGCTGAAATGTTCTGTATTTTCTAACTTGTGATTCTGGACCTTTAACAAAAACAAATAGAAAAGGAAATTATTATCTGTGATGCTCTTCATTCACTGCAAACTAATAAAAGGACAGATCAATTGCAGCCTCAATTGCAGATCAACTTGCAGCCTCAAAAAGAGCTGTGTAAATGTTTTCCATTTTTTAATGGGTCCTTTGTACCTAGCAAGTAATTAAAGAAATAAAAATACGGTAGTTTTGAGTCACTTGTAAATTAAGTACTTAGTTAACAGAGCTTAGTTCTATTCCCATATTAGGAAAACCTCTCTGATGGGGGAGGAAAACATACTTAATATATATTTTCTAAATACAGTGTCAGAGGAGTAGATTATTTGCTGTTTCAATACGGGCTTATCAATACAGTTTTCAGAATCAGATAATACAAACATTGCCTGTTATATTACGCAATATGTTGAATAGAAAATGTGTTTGCAGCAGAGTAGGGCTTAAATTGCTTTATACTACACACTTCTGAATTTGTGCACGTTCACTTTGGAGTGCACAGGTGTGGAATTTTGCTAAAGGATCTTGTGTGTGTGCATGCATGTGAGATTAAACTATGTAACTATAAGAGTAATAGAGATGTACAAGATGAGGTAAAACACCACTTTCTTAAAGGCACTATATTTAACTGTTGATCCAGATACTCTTGACTTGAATATATATACAGAACTTATAAAATACACTGGCCCAGCCAGCCACTGCATTACTGACATATTTCTTTTCTAGAAGAAAATTGTCTGTTGTTTCTGACCTTAACATTTGAAAAGGAGCAATTTATCTTTATGCAAGCATTGCTTTTCCATTGAAATTGTATCCCTTTAAAATAGCTTAATGTGCTGTAGCAAAAATATTAAGGTTTTACTGTCCCAGAAGGTTTAAAAAATTAACAAAGTATGGTGTTAACTTCAGAATTGTCACCTGGAATCTTGGATTTTTAAAATCCTGTTTAATTGAATTGCAGGATACTGGGGCTTGGGTTTTTTCCTGTTGTTTGGTTTTAAACCTATGGATACCTTAGTTTATCTTTTGGATACTGATGGTATATGTGAAATAATTTTAGTGCATTTTTGTCACTGGAAAAAACATTTAAAAATACCTGTTTATCATATAGCAGAACAGTAGAGGTTACGGTTCTTTTGCATTTTTAAAATCCTTGTTATTTGCGTAAGCTAAAATTACTAAAGACACCTATTCCAAATGAACATTAGTGATTCACTATAGAAGTAATCTACTGGACTTCATTTTCCAAGATTTTTATCGTTTTCAAGTGAAGTTGCACTGTGCTGTGCTCATTTTAACAGTTACTGCTTTAGAAGAATGAACGCAACAATTATTTTCCGTGCCCCCCCACATGTGTTTTGGATATTCACAGAGTTGAATTTTTCCTATTGGACTTGGGCTGCTCAGAACAAGAGGGGGTTGGACAAAATGACCTCCGGGTCTCTTCCAACCTAAATTATTCTGTGATTTAAATTGTCTTTTAATACACTTTTTTTAACACAACTCCCCTATCTCCACAATTTGAACTGGTATCTGGCGTTCTCCTAGTACATACTGTTAGCTTGAATATGTACTCTTGGAACCAAAAAAAACCCTGAGATTAACTGAGTTTATTTGTAAATCCTGTTGTAGGAAAAGCTGTCTCATACTTATTTTTTCAGTGTCTTCTTGCTGTGGCATAAATTGACGCTTCACAATTTTACAGAACTGTTGCTTCCTTCAGAGCATGCTTGAAATGTCTGTCAATATTGTGCATTTTGATTCCAGTATAATTCAAACCCAAATTGCTATAATAACCTGAAGAACGTTGGTCTCAAGAAGGCACATATGCAGATTATATTCAGGAAAACGCATGCAGAATAGATGCATGCTAAAGTTCCCGTGCTATTTCAGTGTGCACATATAGACTATAAATGCACTGCATGTAGATTATATACATATAGTCGTATTCCTGACTGCGGGTTAAATTCAGTGCCACGTTTGTGAAATGCTTGTCAAAGCCGTGAGAACCTCATCATTGATAGAAAACAACATGCACATTTAATGGGACAGGGGCTTTAAAAGTTTAGAGAGTTTGGTGTGCAATATAATCACTTTTATTCCTAATACTAAAATCATGTGTGTAAAGTGATGCAATTGACCATTTTTTTTGCACTTTGGCATTTATAAATATTTATATGTATTTAAAGATTAAGAATATGTGGGTGTGTGTATACATATATATTTAAAAACCTGCTCAGTTTTGTAAACATGAATGTTACTTTTTCTTTATGAAAGACTTTGTATAGTGTTAACACTACTGCAGTATACATAAACAATTTATGAAATATGACTAAAAAGAAGTGGTAGTCAACATAGATACAATCTTTAATCTTAACTGCTCACCTGAAAAAAAAAAAAGAGGGTTCTATGGCTATCAATCAGATTATTTACCAGAAACATTATGTTAAATATATGAACACTGAGTAGCTGAATGGCATTGCAGAAATGGAGTATGTTTTAAACAGTTCATTTCACCTGTGCTCATATCATTTTTCCTCAAAAAAAAAAAACGTTAGAAAGAAAAGCTTGCTGTTTTGAAATCTGGATAAGCAGCTTAAAAGTGTGCTTTGAGGAAATATTGTGATATGACAAGTCTAGTTTTTGCTGAAAAAAGATGAGAAATGAATGTCAAAATTAAGGCTTTGTCTGCATGGCTCGTACACAATAAACTGGTCTAATGGCTGGAAACTAGTCTTTGCAAACAGCCTTTGAAGTTTTGTCATGTTTCCGGTAAGGGTTTGCATTTCCTTGTCAAAATAATGAAAAATAAAATCAACCTTAACTAGAAATTAACTGGTTGGTTGGTAAGTTTCAAAAACTGTTAGGAACCAGAGGGCTCTTGAGGTTTTATTTGTCTTTTTTAAGTCCTAACAGGGCATATGTGTCTATTCAAAATTAATTAAAAAGTGGTTCTTTACATTTAAGTTTTCTTTCCGAAAGGAAGGACCTTAAGTGCTAAATCAGTTTCCTTTTTAGATCTGATTGTATTTGGCTTAAAATTATAATTTTATGAATGAAGTGGGATTTGCACATTCAAAATACAGCTGACATAAGTCTCCAAGAACTGAGTGATGACCCTGCTTTTGCAGACGTGCAGCCCTCTGGGTTTGGTGTGCAGTAGAGGTTCAGACGGTGAAGTGCAGACAAATCTTTACTGAACATAATGCCGTTCCGCAGTCCGGGTTCAGTCTTGCAGCAATACAGTTTGTGTGGAGTGTTTCATTTGAATCGTGACACTTGAAATGGAAGTACTTTAAGCGTGGTGGGGGGTAAATGCTGAACAGCCTTTGTCTGTATATTCTACATATGTCATATGGATTCGATCAGGGCTTGATGCTAAACTTAGTGTGATACCGTATACTGGGAACCAAATTCTTTCCTGGGATGTGTATTGTGTAATTCCTGTTCAAAAGTGGTTTTGATCCAGGGACGCCTGCACCCAGATGCAGAATTTGGACTTGATGAATCTAGTGATTTCTTTGCTTTTTCCAGAGTGTCTTTGATTATTTTTTTTTAATGCGTTGAAATATGACAGAAAAAGTGTATTCTGGGTCATTATTTTACATATATTTTAGGTTGTCTATTACATGAGTGATTGTGATGTTCTAAAAGCTTATTACACAACTTATCAGTTTTATTTTTTTGCCCGCTCTGCATGCTAAAAATGTCTGGAGCTAAACTAATATTTTAAGTAAAACATCTTTTCTCATATTAGTGTTGCAGGAAAGTGGAGAGATAACTCTTGTTTCTGTTTGTGTTCTATAAAATGACTATTTTTGTAGCTAAAATTTTAGTTGTTGGATCTCAATCCCACAGTGTGGCTTTGTGGATATAAATTTACCTGGGTCCGCTATTTCAAACAGTATATGTATAAGAAGTCCAGTATAAAATTAAACAAATAAAATGCACTCTTCTGCAATTTGTTATTGAAAATATGGCAAATTATTTTGGTCCAAGAATTCAAAACAAAATAGAGAAAATGTTTAACTATTTACATTTTTATTCCTTGATGCTGCTGCTTATTTTTTGAAAAGGTGCTCGCAGTTTTGCACAAAAGAAATTGACTTTATTAATTGCTGGGTTTGAAGCACTTTAGGATTCTTCTTAATACAACCAGTATATGGTGTAAAAAGGAATGACATAAAATACGTTTAATGTGTTTAAATTTTGGTTGCAATCTTTACTATTCTGATAGATTTGATCAGCATGTTCCTTTAAATAGAAACCTGTTTTCAGAGATTTTTTTAAATTAGATTTTTTTTTTTATTTATGGGCTGAAATTTAACACATAGTAAGAGATCATTTGAGAAACATAGTGTACTCAAACGCCCGTAGGCTGACTTGAATAGCAGTGGGAGTTCCTAGATATAAATATAGAACAAAGATACAACAACATTGGTTCCTATAGGGAGGTCAGCTAGCTATGAGCACTAGCGTCCTTTTTCTTAAATTTCTAAACGTTTTTTATTAACTTTTGGCTATGCATCATGAGGTAGTTGTATATGTTATGGTAAGGCCAGAACATCTGCTTATTGGGACTCCACTGCAATAGATGCTCTGTGAATAGCACAGGAAGACACTGTCCCTGCCCTAAAACACGAACCCGAAACCCTGAGACTTCCCCCGGTGCTCTTCGGCGAGTGCATGGGTCTGTGTTTCCCAGGCTGGGTCTGTAGTTCGGCACTCCGTAGTTTCTTAGGATGACAAAAGCAGAAAGTAGTGGGGTAAGAACAGCGTTTTATGTTCACTACCTGAAACAGTCATATTTGTTACGGATAGCAAAGCTAATTTAATACCCGTGAGCAAATGCTATTGTATTTTCTTCTAATGGGGAAAAACTTTTTTGAAAAACCAAGTGTGTCACTAGCTTTTCTATGAATTCAGATGCTTGAATTGGTGCTAATTTTTTAAAAGAAAATGTAACGGATGGTTAGCGGTGTATTTGTCTGTTTTTGATACCTATATTTTCTTAAATGTTGGCAAGTCAAACTTTATAAAATGACTACTGTGCGTTTTCAGCTTCATCAGACTCCCAAATTTTCCTAAAGTAAAATGTTTAAACTTCCATGGTAGTTACGGCTTCTTTGGAGCTGTTGCTTTCGGGTGTGTTATACACTAATAAAATGAACACAATTAGAAAAGAGAGCAATACATAACTATCTCTTTCTTTAAATTACATGACATGTTGGTTTCCCCCCAGTGGATTTAGCAGTTTAGTGTAATCAAAGTACCTAATTAAGAGCAAATCACAGATACCTGTGTGCAGTTAACTCAGTACAGTGAAGCCTTATCTGGTCATTAAGATAATTTATAAAGATTATACAAATCTTCATCTATTTTAGAGGGAATAACAAATAGAAATAATTAACTGTTTTCGTACAAATTCAAATGTTAATTCCAGAGATTATATTCTACAGTGTAGTCCAGAATACACGCTATTAAAGAGTATAGGAGGCTCCTTGAGTGATTTGTTAGGAAATCCAGTTTTATCTAATGACTCAAAATAAACCAAAATTATTTCTCCGAGAATTTCTTTTGAAATGCCTTCAAGTTTTAACTCCCTTCAGAATACTCTGTATGTTTTGTTTTGGCCCTCTTCCCACCTTCTGTTTACCAGATGTCACAAAAAGTAGCATCAAGCCCTGTCACTTATTACAGTGTTCTGATTTTATGGCCTTAATATTAGTTATAGTACGGTGTATAATTTCAGAAGAAAGATGTGCTTTGAAGTCTAATTATATAGATACATGTGGCCTCTTCTGCCTATGAAATTAGGTTTTGATTGTCATATCTCATTCTTGATGCTTGTGCAATAGGAACACGTTCCTTTCAATGCAGTGGCTATTTTGTCTGATGCTGGACTTTGTTTTCAGGATGACTAGAAAGTTTTTTGGAATTTTTTTTTTTTACTGACAGCAGTCATGCTTCCTTGGGTTTTTTGGATTGATTTTCTTTAAGGAAGCTAGAATTTCAAAAGATAAACTGTCAATAACTGGTTCTGAAGTGCTAGTTAAAGCCTCGTTCCGAAGCTTTTTGTTTTCTTTTCCACCAAAAACATTATTGTAAAATAGTACTAAAGCCACTGTAAAATTACAAATAAATATGTATACTTAAAAGATTTGAGCAGTCTGTCTTATTTACTGTAGTGATTTTTTTCTTTTTCTTGATTCTTCCTGTGTTGAGGTGGAATGTTTTAGGTAACCAAAGCGATGTATGCTCTTAGTTATCTTAAAACATAAAGTTTCAGTTACCACTTTAGCTTCCACTTAACCAAAAAGTATTGGTGTGAAAAATGAATGAGCAGCAGCTGGAAGAGAGTGGTTGGAGCCACCTTCTCCTGATCAACTGGGACATTTGGACACATGAACAGGACTTGGTTTTACTGCAAAGTGTATTTTGAAATTTGGGGGTTTTAAATTGCAGAAGTTTACTTGGTAATACTGACAGATCTGTATTCCCACCCATGTGCTTAAACAGTATCATAATCAGATTGTCAGACTGACTGACAAGTTTCAGATAAGCTGCTGGCTATGTACCTGTGTGTGTCTGTATGGACATCTATAAAAGGACTTGGGAAGAGTTTTCTCTTCACCTTGTGCTCGATGTTGTGTTTCATTTTGTTCTCACTGAACAAGACGGAGGTACAGCTAACTTGAAAAGTGATTTCCATTGTGCTTATTTTGAGGAAGAGGTCAGTATTCTTGCAAAGGCAGTGATGAGGTTTCCAGGCACTTTGCAAAGCTGACTGCTCTAACTCTGGGGAAGGTGAAGCAAAACGTAATTGCTACTTTGATCTAATTGCTTTTCATGAACTAATATTAAATGAAGGGTTCATATAGCTGCCTTGCTCAGTAGAGGGCTTGGGCTCTCGGCCAGCATTGGCGTTGTAAAAGCTTCACCTATGACAGTCTGAAATAATTTTTGCAGCACCATTGCTGTTTCTTGCATGGAGAACTTGAAGTTTTCTTTCTTCTGTACAGGGCTTTGCTACAGAGTATCTGGCTAAAGCGGGGGTGCCCAATAGATCCCAAAGCTTCCCTGTATTTGATGATAGGGCATTTTTCAGGTTGGTTCTTCAGCTGCAGAGGAAGACATTAATTAAGTAGAAAACAACAACAAAACAAAAAAGAAGCTGGACAATGGTGTGTGTGCAGGAAGTGCTTTACAAAGCATTACCCACGTACATTTCTTGCCTCATGCCAGACCTTTTATTTTTATTTCCTGCAAGTTCTTGAAGCTGGCAGGACAGTTCTAGAAAGGTAGGGAGGGAGGGAACTGATTAAACAAGACCCAAATAATTTTTGAGGGAAGTGGGACTTCAGAAACGGGTTGGGGTTTTTTTGTGGGCTTTTTTCTTTTTCTTTTCATTGTAATGAGGTCTTGGAAGATGGAGGGGGGAAGAGGAAAAAAAGAAACAAGAAGAATGTAAGTGTGTGGAATTCAAATTTTAAAAACTGCTCCATTCACGATTAGTTGGTGCAAAGGTAAGGCAGCAAAGAAACAAGTTCCGGTTCAATGGTGCACTGGTGGAGACCTGGCAGTGTGCGCAGGGGTTGGGCGGCCGGTGAATAAATGGCTGCAGCGTTGCCCTGGGCATGGGATAAGCAGGGCTGCTTCACGCCACGAACTGTGTGGGATAAGGCTCTGGTTTTTTGATTTGCTTGTATTTCATCTTAAAACAAGCTGCTCCCTCCTCTCTGGGGAAGAAGAAAAACAGCTGTGCAGTTTCTGCTTACGCATCATAAGCTGTTTTAGTGAGACACCCAGTTATCAAGTAGGTGGTTACTCTTACATTTTAATCTTGCTGAAAAGCAAATAAGGAACCACGTGTTTTTCTCATATAAAGTATAATTTTAAATTCAGTACAGGTTTAAGTATACAGATGCCATTGTTCATGTTAGAGTTCTTCTGCAGTAGGTTAAAAGAGCAGCAGTTATTTTCTTGGTATTTAACTGTATATGTGTCATTAAGGCTGGTATCAAAATAGGTAACGCATTTCTCGTGTGGAGAGAGGAAGCTCTGAAGAGATACGAGTGAGGGAGTCTACCAGTGACAGTCTTAAGACTAATGTGTTCTTGTGGGAGTCCTGTAGGGAGGTGAATTATAATCATGAGGAGCAAATGGCTTTGTAAGAGACCTTTTCCTCATCCTCGTCCTCCTCCATGACTGAATATCCCTTCGGTGAGGGGACAGGAATTGCGCTAAAGCGCTGGATCCCAGGCGCGGGGCAAGGTGAGGGTGCTGGTGGGAACTACAGGAGATGTGTGTGGACTCATTGTGTCTCTGTATTTGTCACTAACCAAAACAGCTGATTGGGATGGAGATACAAGCTCAGGACTCCTTAAAGCCCGTATAACACCGATGTGACGTGGGGTGGCTGGCAAAACACGCTCCAACACACGTGACATCCCTTGATTAAAACCACTCAACCACTTAAGCATCAGGTGCATCAGTACAAGACTCTGGGCTACCCAAAAAATCGCAGGGTCCTTCCCCAGCACGCTGCACAGGCTGGCTTGGGAGTCAGTCATGCCAAGTGTGTCGGAAAGACTTTTCCAGTGGTAAGAGAAAGCATTCCTGGCATTGGCAGGGGGGTGCAGAGCTCCTGGCGTCCCGGAATGCCAGCAAGTTTGTACTTTTTTCGTCCAGTAATTCCAGCAAGTTTGTACTGACTGCTCCCTTTGTAATGGACAGTCTGGTTTTCACTGTTGGGTTCCTTATTTCACCTCTGCAATGGGAGTTTGTGCTGAAATGAGAAGACGGCCCTTCTCTCTCCTATGGTTTAGCTCAATTTCAAACTGAGCAAGCTCCTGTTTATTTCCACCTGTTGATTTCCCCAAAGGTTTCAAAAAACTCTTCCATTTCTTTTTGGAGCATTTCATTTCTTCTCTCTGCATCTTCCTTTGCTCTCTCTGCATTTCGCATTTTCATCTCCACGAGACTGTACCGCTTACGCTGCTGCCCCAGTTTTGACTGCATGTCCTTAATCTCCAACTGCAGCACTCTGTTCCGCTGCTCCAGGCTGTTGGAAAGACAGACATTGTAAATTACAGGATTTTTTTACCCTTTTTCAATACAGCTATAGGCTTTTTTTTTTAAAGCCAGCCTTTTTTAACATAAAAGTAGTAGCTATAAATACAAGTATTGGCATCCCCAATACTTTTCCAATTTATGGTGTTATATATTAAAATAAAAGTGGTGACTTTTAGTTACCCTAATTTACAATAAATATAAATAACCATATGGCCAAAGGAGTCAGTTTTGGGGTTGGGGTGTTTTTGTGAAGGAATGTTACAGTAGTCTAACAGCAAATGGCAATACAAAGTATTTTAGGAAACACTGAGGATTCTGCTTATATTGCATTTCCCTTGAACTGCAAGGGAAAACATAAGCAGAATGCAGCAAAGAGATTAAAAAAAAAAAAAAAGCCAAAAACTTAGGAATAGCTCCTTTACTAAGGAGAAATTGTTGAATACTTCTTCAAGAAATTAAAAAGCTGTATTTTTCTTTACACAGTGCTCAAGGCAAAGTGTAATTCAGCGTTACCCACTTGCCATCTGTTGCAATGATGCATGTTGAGGTATTTTATGATTTAATCAAATAATCAATTTGCACGACATACCTATAACTAATGAACAATATTGTATTTAAAATGTTTGTTACTTTTAACTACGCAGTAGAAAGTGGCGCTATTTGGAAAGTAGAGCCTGCAAATGTTTCTGCTTTTTTCCCTTGATAACAAGCTATGGCTAAATCTCTATTCAATTTCTAATCTTAGAAATTGGGAAAATACTTATGAGCACTTTTCTCTGAGTTGTTAAAATTCATGACTTGCAATTTGTAAAGAGTAATGACTTACTGCTAATGCTGCCGAGAACCCTGCGCGTTTTTCCCTGGAGAAATGCTTAATATTGGATTAAGGCACAAGAGAAAAACACACAATAGACCAGAGGCTTTGCAAGAGCTCTGCGCAGCCCTGCAAAAAATCTTACATATGCTGTGGAGTTTCTCAAGCACCTCACATGAAAATGAATTCAAATAATTCTGAATAATTGCTAAGCTAATCCTTTAACGCCGGGTCCCGGGTGACGCTCTCAGTGGTGCGTTGGAGGCGTTGACTGCAGCAGCATCCATAGATAAGGGCTCTGCGGTAACCACGTACGGTAGGAAGAGATGCCTTCCCGTGAAGGCTGAGTAGTTTGTAAAATCCTTTACCTTGCAATTTTGGCTTCGTACTCTGCTTTCTGCCGGGACATCAGCAGCTGCAGCTTCTGCGGGCGGTGCTGCGGGGCGGTTGGGTGGGCTGGCGAGTCGCCGCGGGGAGCAAAGCTGTCGCTGTTGTCCTCTGGGATGTGTCCCGTGTTTTCCTCATCTCCCAAAACGTGACTTGCAGCTGTGCTGGTTTCTTGGGAGCTTTCTGGGTGGGGGAGCCTTGTCAAATATCTTGAAGGAGAGTTTTCCTCAAACATGCTGCCCCGCCAGCACCGCCCGTGGCCTCCGGGCCTTGTCAAAGGCTCAATGCCTGTTCTGTTCTGGAGGAGACCCTGTTTTTGGGTCCGTCTCGCTCTGCCTTGTCATGGGCTGTGAGAGTTTTCTTCCTCCCCGCAGCTGTCTGCAGCTTTTGCAAATACTTGGAACTGGTCCATTTTGCTGGAGCCTGGATCTTGTTTCAGGCTCCCGCTTTGCTTTTTCTCCGCAGCGGGTTGAGGTCTTGAGCTGCTGCACGTCTGCTGCCCGTTGGCCGTTCCTGTCAGGGCGGGTTTACGCTCATCGCCAGGAACTACTACTGCTTTCCGACCTTCGCTCCAGTCCGTGTAGTTTGGCTGACATCTGTGGGTGGCCAATTTTACAGCTGCCCACCCCTTGGCCAGTTTCCCTCCTGGGCTGGGCAGGTGAATTCTGCACCACAGGCCGGTGCCGGTGCTGCCCGGGGGGAGTGCGGTGCCCGCTGCACAGGCTCCTGTGCCCCTTCGGATGCCTTAGAGAAGAGACGTGTTACCCCCGGTTTGGCCGCACTATAGTGTGTCGGGCAGGCCGGAGAAACATGGTCCCAATGTAAAATGTCTCACTGTGCCACCGCATCCCTGGGGCATCCCCTGTGTCCGCTGCAGAGCGAGTGCATCGCAGCGGCGCAAGCAAGGGGGAGGTTGATTGCTCCGGTCACGACGCTTCAAGGACGAGAAGCCAGAGGTTAAGGAAAAATAGGCCACTCATCAGTTATATTTCAATTCATCTTGGAAAAATGACTGTGAATAAATAGGGAGTGTTTATTTTAGCTGCCTGTTCTCACAAGAGAATCAAGCACAGTACAGAAATAACTTGTTTATAACTAAAGGAAGAGCAAACTATGCATGAGGTTTAAATGCAAATCTTAAAAATAATAGAGATGGTTTAAAATAATCTGGAAAGTTGTTTCCTCTCCCCGACCCCCACCTGTTCAGTCTCGTGGTACAAGAAGTGAAAATGAGCCGGTTTAAGTGCCACTGTATTTCTGTAAGTGTTTTACTGGTCTTCTGTGTGAAAACCACCCCGGCTTTCACTCTGCGCACCTGAGAAGGCTGTGACCTGTTCAGAGTCACAGAATGGTCAGGGTTGGAAGGGACCTCTGGAAATCATCTAGTCCTTGCAGAAGTCGGAGCTGGGAGGTTATTGAGACAATTCCCCACTTTAACCTGCGCTTCCTTCAATCAGAAGAGTCCTTAGGGATGAGCAGGCAGGCGAGTGCTTTAGGAACCTAAAGAAGACCTGGGGTGAGGATAATATGGAGAAAAAACAATAAATAAGGCTTTTGCTTTCAGAGGGTGAGACGCTGTACTGGAGGAAGGTGGGGAGAAATACACTAATTTGATTTTGCAGCTTGAAAATAATAAACTGATTTAAACACCACCATCACCCCACTTCCCCCCCCAGACACCGCAGTTGCTGCTTAACCTAAACTTTTGCTCCAGAAGAAGTGATTCCTGGAGTATTAATGCCACTGCTTTGCGGGAGTTCTGTGTCTATTAATAATCCAACAGAAGGCGGTAGTTTCTGATGAATCGGATTCGGTTTCATTGATTAATCTCCCCACCCCTGAGGAGAGGCGGCAGCTGTGCCAACCAGCAGCTGCTCTTGCACGACCGAGAGCGTCTCCGGCCCCGATTCCTGCAGGTGCCTCCGCTCGGAACGGTCCTGGAATTGCTGCCTGTCGGGAGGCTGGCAGGGAGCAGGTCTGTCACCTCCGCTAAGGCAGGACAGCCAAGGGCTCCCCATTTCACAGTGGACGGACTGGGAGGAGTCCGACCTTCGTGGTCCCCTTTGCAGTTACAGTGCTGTAACGACACGATGTGAGTGAGATTAAGGAGGCCAACGGGATATAAGAAACTTGGAGAGCTGTGCTTACGGTATGTCACCTCTGGTCATGGTGAGTAAGGCAATGCATTACTGGAACCGGTTCAAGTGGCTCATGCAGGAGACACTTTGGAGGCAGCAGGTTTTTGGCACGGGAGGCCGGGGCCTGGGAACACACAGCCCTTAGTCCTGTGCCTCTAACGCCAGGGCTGTGTGTTGGCACTGAGACAGCGGCCGGTTCCTTTCTCTTGACGCTTGATCGCTCAAGGAAAGTGGAAAACCACCACTCAGTCATGGAGCCAACCGTGCGATAAAGCGACTGTGGGAAAATCAGGTGAAGGTGTAGTGTGTCGTGCTCCTCTGCCTTTGCCTTCCTTATGCAGCTCGGCACTGGTGTTAGCTCGTGCTCTACTGGGAGAGCTCTCTTTATTTTTGGATTTTGCTAATTGCTCACCTTGATGTTATCTTGGAGCTGATGTGCAAAGAAAAGACATGATGAAATGTGTCCCCTCCTCAGCTGCCTCTCTCACGCAGTCACTTCTAGGGCTGGTGTGGCTCCAGTGCAACGTGAAGCACGTCAGCACTGATCCTATGATGAACGGGGGCAGGGAGGGATGCGGCTTTTCCATTTTCGCCTGGAGGTCAGTACTGGCAGTGGGGCTTTATAGCAGGAACCGCAGGAAGAAAAATACTCCCTAGGTTAGAAGCTGACAGCTCCTCTGTGATAAGTTGTTAATCATAGAATGGTTTAGGTGGGAAGGGACCGTGAAGATCATCTAGTTCCAACCCCCCTGCCATGGGCAGGGACACCTCCCACTAGACCAGGTTGCTCAAAGCCCCATCCAGCCTGGCCTTGAACACCTCCAGGGATGGAGCAGCCACAATTTCCCTGAGCAACCTATGCCAGTGCCTCACCACCCTCAGAGTCAAGAATATCTTCCTAATACCTAATCTAAACCTCCCCTTTTTCAGTTTAAAACCATTCCACCTTGTCCTGTTGCTCCACCCCCTGATCAAGAGTCCCTCCTCAGCTTTCCTGTAGCCCCTTTAGGTACTGGAAGGGGCTCCAGGGGCTCCCCGGAGCCTTCTCCAGGCTGAACAACCCCAACTCTCTCAGCCTGTCCTCACAGCAGAGGTGCTCCAGCCCTCTGATCATCTTCGTGGCCTCACCTGGACAGGTCCATGTCCTTACGTTGGGGGACCCAAAGCTGGATGCAGTGCTGCAGGGGAGCCTCCCCAGAGCGGAGGAGAGGGGCAGAATCCCCTCCCTTGCCCTGCTGGCCACGCTGCTTTTGATACAGCCCAGGATGCGGTTTGCTTTCTGGGCTGCCAGCGCACATTGCCAGCTTGTGTTGAGCTTCTGATCAACCAACATCCCCCAAGTCCCCCTCAGGGCTGCTCTCCATCCATTCTCCACCCAGCCTGTATTTGTGCTTGGGATTGTCCTCCCCAGCCTGTCCAGGTCCCTCTGGATGGCATCCCTCCCCTCCACCACGTCGACCGCTCCACACAGCCTGGGGTGGTCAGCAAACTCGCTGAGGGTGCACTCAAATGCGTGAGCTGTGCTGGCACTGTCAGAGAGGAAAGAGGAAGACAAGTGAATAAAAAAATTGCATTGAAGGTTGCTGCACAGGGGCCAGCTTCAAGGCTGGGGTGAAGGTGAGGGAGCGATGCAGAGTCCTGCCATAGAAAATGGTTTCTTCAAGCAGGAGACTGAGTGCGATGCATCCTGCGGTTGGATGACAGACCTGGGGTATGGAAGGGTTTGTGCACCTCAGAAGGCTTTCTGCAGTGTGTGCCAGTACTGACAACTCCCGATTTCTCAGAGATCACATCCCTGTGATTTGTGATTCTTAGACGGTCCCATATCATCTCTTTTATAGGGTGGCTGCTGAGCTCCAGGTTGGGAACACGAGGTGCATCAGAGCACCATCAACGGGGTATGACAGCTGGAATCTCATCTACTCTGTGTGTCCTCTCCTAATTATAACCTTGATCAGGCACAGCACCACATGATGTTGATTTCCTCCCCCCACACCCTCTGGATTTACATTTATTCCTATGCCCTGTTCTCCTTTCACCTTCCCCATGGCTTCTCAGGGAAGATTGCTTGTATTAGTTTCCTGACAATTTAAAGGTCAGCGATGAAGAGCGCTGTGTATTTTTTTGCCCCGAGGCAGAGGAAGAGCTCTTTTCCAGACTGTCAGTTTGCAGGGAGCTGGGATGTTTTGAAAAATTGTTTCTTATTTTGGACCGACTTGGGATGGAGCTGTGATGACCTCTCCCTGGAGCGTAGTGATGCTGCCATGTGTGGTTAAAATTTAACATGCTTGAAATAGTTCCTCCAGGCGAGCTGTGGGATTCAGCCTCCCTCAGTTCTGGTCCTGTGCCAGTTGCCTGTTCCCCAGCATCGCCTCTGAGCTCTAGAAGAGAGACCGGAGTACCCTCGCTTTGCCTTTTGTAGGATATCATCTGCACCGCGGACAGATGAGATGCGACTGTTCCAAAAAGGATGCCCGGGGACGTGCGTGTTGGAGGTTGCTGCCCAGATATAACTGATAACTTCTTTTACACAAAAGCTGATGGTAATTGGACTCTGTTTTTGTAAGCCGCGTTTATCAGCACTTTCTCCTCGTCAACCTGGTGATAGAGATGAGCTCACTTTGCCAGCAAGGGAGAAACCGGAGTCATCTGTATGCAGCTTGTGGGGCATCTCCTTGTGCCACCCTCAACTATTCCAGTGCGTTAAAATAGCTCTGTGTAGTGCAGGCGGGCGGCCAAAATGCCTTACCAGGTGTGTGGCAGAACGGCTGGACGAGGTAACACCTGAAAAGCAGCACTATGCTCCTGAGTCATGTATAATGAATGAACTATTTACTGTGCTGAATATGAGGAATAAATGGAAACAAAGAAAATGCTCTCACTGCACCTGCAGAAAGAGGCCCAGGACAACCAGTCTTGGCTGGGACAGACTCTGGTTCCAGGTGTTTACCAATTTCAGGAGCCTGAGCTCTTTTAAACTTCTGGCAGCAGTCCTGTATTGTTTGATAGCAATCTTTTTTTCTGAGAAGAGAAATAGAAACAAAATAATAAAAAGCAAACTTTCATAACTTGATTTTGAAAGCTTATTAAATTTTTAATCTTTGTTTGCTTTATTATGATGCTTGTTCTCATACAAAGGTGTTGCCTCATCCCAGTACAAGAGGAAGAGGCGTGTATGGCTCAGTGCCATAAGAACCTGAGCTTTTCAAACTTTGGGGCTTGTCAGGAATGTTGTATGTTGCCCCATCTGCATAGCCTAATGTTTTTGCTCATAAATACAGAGGTCTGCAGCTAGATAGCATCATGGAAAACAGGGGCGCTTGCCTTTGGGCAGCTGGAAACTGCTTGAAAAATAGAGCAGGATTCTCCTCTCTGCGACCTCAGCAAAGAGCTGGGAGCGTTTTTTATTTTTTTTTTTTTATTTATTTTTTTTTTTGCTCATCGCAGGGCTGCAGCTGACTGCAGTATCGCCCTCTTCCCCGCCAGAGCGGGGTTACGTCCCTGCAAACAGCCGCTGCCCAGCTGTAACGCTGCGGGGCTGGAGCCGGCTGGGGGCTTTGGAGTCCTTCCCGATGGGAGATGCTGTCAACTATGAGGAGCTGCTGCTGCCGGAGTGCAGGAATGGGCGGGAAGGGAAAAATGACCTTTTCTTCTTTTTCTCTCCAGAGGAGCAGAGTAGTATTCAGCCGCTTACCCACTAGATGTCACGGTTGGGTCTGGGTTTGTGCTGCTCTCACCGGCGCTGCCTGAGCCCAAACGCCTGGCGAGGAAAAATCACACAATTTTTTTCAAGCTCGCTGGCAGTTTGTGACCAACATTTTATAAAAGCAAGCCATAAATTAATTTTCAGCACTGAAACGAGGCCAAAAAGGTGGCTGAGGGGGAATATTTAAAAAACAGAGGCTTCTGGCAGGAGAGGGCACTGTGTGCTTTGCTATATCCAAGGGACCATGCATTTCGGATGAGTTTATTTTAGGTATAGGCTGTGCGGCCTTGGAGCAGCCACCCCGTTGCCCCTGTGGAGTGACTCAGGGCCCGTGCCATGGGGAAAAGCTCCCCGAGCAAAGAGCCTGGAACTGCTCACTGCTCCTCTTCCCGTACCACGCTGGTTTTAAATTAAAACCCGCTTTGTGCATCACGCTGGGTTAAAGTGGGTAGTGTTGATGGAAAGGGCTGGGCGAATGCAGAGCGAGCGTGGGGATGGGTGAACCGGGGCTGCAGCATGGGCAGCGTCTGCATCGCTCTGCAACAAAAGCATCCTCACTAAATAGATGCAAATTGCTTTAACCTAAACCAGTTTTATCCCTCCCCAGCTGTATTTTGTGTCTTAAATATAGTTTACCTGTTTGCTTTAAGTGTAGGGTTTCCATCTGGGGGGGAAATGGTGTTTCATTTGAAACGTGTGCTCAAATTAACTCTCTCATCCTTCTTTTTCTTCTGTACAGCACCTCCTGTCATGTTATAATGGGGAAAACCTGCTTGGAAGGAACCCTCCTGCAATGCCTTTCTTGTGGACTTTTTTTTTAACTGGAGGCAGTTTTGATGCAATTTCCTACATAATTTTTATTTTAGCTCTGTGGGTCTGCAAGGAAGGATTTCGGTTTGTTCAGCGCTGAAGGAAAGCCGGCTTGCTTGTGCTTTCAAAACGACCCTCGACCACTCACAGGCCTGTTTAGTTCAGCATTTGTATTTCTGGTTAACATTAATGGGAGCTGCTGATTTTCAGGCTGTCATTCAGTTTTAAGGATTTTTTCTTTCTTTTTGGGATCTTCTCAAGGCGTGTTTCCATGTGGGGCTTTTGTCTTTGCATAAGGACAAGGCTTTGACTTTAAAATAGCAAAAAAAAAAAAAAAGGTTGAGAGCTCCTGCAATCCCTCTGGAAATGATCATTTTAACAAATGCCTGCTGCTCTGCTTAAAGCAAGCTGTCGTGTTTAGCTGCATTTTGGATGGTGTCTGTAAACACAGCAGCTGTCTGCATGCAAACGGGACTTTCCAGCAGTGCATAATATGAAAAGAATCTTATTATGAGTTTAAAAAAAAAAAAGAAAAAAGAAAGCAAGAAAGGCTCAAAGAGCTCGGATGATGCCAGCTTCCTATCAGCTCCAACAATAGTCTAGACATCTCAGAGAGTCATCAGATTAATGTGATGTGCATTCGGCATTTACAGCTCTGCGTTTCTTAAAGAGAGCTGGGAAAAGTGAGCTTTCCTCCGGGGATCGGTACAACTCTGAAGGGCTCCTTCTGTTCTCTGTCCCACTTCTTATTTTTTTCTTTCCCTCCTCTCTCATCTCTGGGTTTGGGTGTCATGGGTCACCTCTTCCAGGAATCACAACTTAAAGCATGTGACAATGACCCTCATTTAATGTCATTAACCTCATGGACACCTTTGCTCAGGAAGCCCGTAGCTGTTTGCATAACGCAAGGGGGAACGCTCCTCTCCTGGGGGTGGGATGTGGTGACTTCATTCTGGCCAAGCACCCAGCCCCGTGTCAGGATGGTGGTGAGATGGGCTGAGGCTGTTGGAGCTCCGACGGGCTCGACTGGGAGGTCGGATGGCTTCACCACTCCCTTCCCTGGTCTTTCCCCAGGGCGGTGGAGATGGGATGGAGCTGAGGTCTGACCCCGCTCAGAACATTTCCTCCAGCCACGCTCCCTTGTGCTCCATTAGCCGCTGCACCAGCGCACCCTGAGACAGGGCAGCTCCTTCTGCCCAGGACCGTTTCTCTCTGGGTCAAGTGTAGCCATCACCTCTCCGACCAGGCAGCTCTTCAGAGCGAGAATAAACTCCCAGCTGCAGGAGTCAATTTGTAAAACATTACAAAATTTGGCAAAAACCCCCGGTCCCTTGCTGTTTAGCAAGCGCTGTTACTCGCTTGAGTGCAAAGCCAGGGATGGAAGCGAGTTTCGTGCCATCCCTCGTGGCTGGCCGAGCTGCGGGTGATGCCACGGGGGGGGACCTGGCTCTGCCCGCCTGCCGGGAG
>NW_009650172.1:12850-26544 GCF_000708025.1 Charadrius vociferus | reverse complement strand
GTGCCATCCCTCGTGGCTGGAAGAGCTGCGGGTGATGCCACGGGGGGAGACTTGGCTCTGCCTGCCTGCAGTGAGGAGGTTCCCAGAAAAGAAATACCAAAACACCAGGGGAAAGACTGCTCTCATTATATCTTCTGGCCCATACAGAAGGAGAAAATGTCAGGAATTTCCCAAGAAAATCTGTGGTCTTTGACTTTTCAGCTGAACCGTCCAGAGCTGGCTGGGACGGAAGAGCACCAGCGCTCGCAGGTGTCCTGCCTCCCCCCCAGCCCCCAGACCTGTCATTTCTTACAAGGCTGCTTTTTATTTTTAATAACCACATTAAAAAAAAAAAAAATATTTGGTACTCCTGGGTTTTTTCTTCTTCTGGTTTGTGTTGACACAATCGTGTTGGGGAGTGTTGGGCTTGTACGTGGCCGCGTTATTGGTGTGTTGCGGGATGGAAAAAGCAGCAAGAAAATGGGGAGGTTTGTGGAAAAGTAGCACTTCTTTGCTAGCATTTTTGGGGAATATAGGACAAAATTCACCAGTCCTAAGCACAGATACTAAAGAAAGAGGGAAGAAAAGAGATACATCACTTAACAACTTATTTTATTTAGGCAAAGCAAACTCATAGCGGTAAAATCAGTGGAAGGAATAAATCCACATTCTTATTCAAACTGATTAGACGAATGCATATTAAACATGAAGCAAGTGATAGCTTTAGGGGTTTTAAAATTATGGCCTTTAAAAGCCCCAACAGCTTACTGATTTGAAGGTACATGACTGAAAGTTGTTCCTGTCTAATTGCTGCCCGGTGGAAATGATTTTGCAAAAAGCTGCCCCCGCTGCTGGGGGCTGTGCGCTTCACCCCAGAGGGTTGAAATTGCCCTCCAGGTCGGGGTCCTGCCCGCGGGTCGGGGATGCTGAAGGTGGGACAGTCCCCTCTGCTCCCCTCGTCCCCCCCATTGATGGAGGCTTCTCATGGTGAGAGGCGAGTGTGAGGGACAGACCCCCCCGAAGGTGCCCGGTTCAGCCCACACTCAGGTAGAGTTTTGGGGAGAATAAAGCCAAATGGTGTGTGAGCCCTGTCCCGCTAGGATGCTCCTGGGGAGGAGGGGGCTCAGGCAAGACAATGCCATGGGGTCACCCCTGCTGAGCACGGGAGGGAATTGAGAGGGGAAACAGCCATTTTAGACCCTCTGATTAAATCACTTTTTCCTAAATGTCACTTGAAGAGAGTGGTCTTAACATTGAGTCATTACCAGCCATTTGCATGTACAATAACAACAGGGAAAAAGATAAAAAATCAATGCAGGAATCAATAGAGAGCTCCCCGCTCTAGGTCTTTTGCCCGGAGCTTATCATTAGTAGACACTCAAGGAGCGGAGTACTATTAATTAGAGGAAACATTTGCAATCCAGGGGAAATGACTGGCAGCTGGACAACCCTCAGGTTTTTTTTCACTGAATTTTTGGGGGTCGGTTTTGTTTTCCCTTTCTCTTCTGGACTCCTCTGCATCCCGAGTGAAGTGTCTCCTTCCCACCTGTGTATTGAAGGAAGAGAGAGGTTTCTCAGCCAGGATTTTGGGAAGGGTGAATTTCCAAAACCTGTGGGCAAAAGCCTGGGGCAGCCCTGCTGGGGTTTAACCCTGCTCTTAAATCTCTGAGCCGTAAATCTCTGATGCCTCCTCTCTGGTACTCATCCACCCCCAGCAGTGCTCCCAGCCTGAAATAGCACAAAATAAGAAAGATATTTTGTTGTTTTTACAAACAGCAGCTGCCGGGTTTCCAGGAGAGGGGGCTCTCAGCAGGCAGAGCATCCTCCGAACGCTGCTGGAAGCCTCAGCCCTGACCTGAGCAGCACCAGGACGGGGTGGGTGGGTTGAACATCGCCCTTTATTTTATCCAAATCAAGTGACTCACATCGAACCTCCAGGAAAAAGCCTTTCTGCCCCCCCCTCCCCGGCACCATCGAAGGGCAGCGTTGGTGCCGTGGCCTTTGGCTGCTCGTCCTCGACCGCTGGGAAATGGCCCTGTGTGGGAATTCAGTTTGGGAGCTCCCATCCCACCCACAAACTTCAGTTATACATCAGGGGGAGAAAAAAAAGTAGACCAATAGTTACAAAAAACAAAAAAAAGCTTTTGCTTATTTTTGTGACAGTTCCATGAGCCAGAAGGAAGTCAAAATGCAGTTTGATGTTTTTAAGGGTATTTGTGTGCTGCGGCTCTGCCGGCACTGCGGCTGTGCCGGGGCCAGGCAGGGGCTGTGCCGTGGTGATCCCCACGGTATCGTGCCCGCGGGACGGCTATGCACGGCACCACGTCGGGGAGCACACGGTGGATCTCAAGCGTGGGGTCAGGGCCTAAAGCAACACTTTTTTTTTTGCATTTTGAGATTATAATAAATTTTAAAAGTGGGAGAGTGTGCACAATCCTGCCTGGACTAGCTGGGCTTGGAACCTGGCTCTTGGCAGTGCGTTTGCTTTGTTGTCTGCGGTTGTGTATTTACTTTAATTAATAAACATACGTTGAAACCACATTTGAGATACTGTTTCTCCTCTGCATCGTGGTTTAGCTGATCCCAGGCAGCCGCTATTAGGTGGCTTTATATTTTGGGGCTATTTTTCTTACTCGCTATTACTACCGTGAAATAATTTACAGGCCCCAGGGAGGATGGGAAAAAAATATCTCTTTAAAAACAGCAATTATTCTTAGTAAAATATTCTAAATAATTCATTGCTTATTGGCTGCAGTGTGCTATTAAATGCCTTTTAGCTACTACTTGTATAAACTCTTAAAGCCCTGGTTCAAAGCCAAGCTCAGGTTAATGATACAGTGATACAGTGCCACCGGTAAAGCAGCTCCTGCAAACAGCCGCACAGAGCCGGACACGGTCCTGGGGGCCGTGGGATGCCCACGCTGGGACCTGGCGATGCTCGAGCACCCACCCAGCATATCTCCTGGCCTGGAGCGTGCAGGAGGGCTGCCGGTCTCCCCTGTGCCCGGGAGCAGGTGGATCCCGTTCAGCCCCATCCCTGGGCTTAGCCCTGTGGCTTTGGGTGGTCGCTTTACCCCTGCTTGCATGGGCACCGCTTTGCTATTTGTGGGGTTAGATCTTAAATGTGTCACGGTTCCTTGGGCTGAGGGGTTTTCAATGTGTGCTGCTGCTTTTCCTGGTGATAGAGGCATGTGCCAGCGTGTGCCGGTGTCGCTGTACTTGGTTTTAACCATTTTCTCAGGATTTCTGCACTTAGAAAGTCACTCGTTCATGCCCACGCTCTGGAGAAGCTGGGTGGGAAACACACCGCAGTGGTGTAACGCTGTCCCAACAGTACTCAGGATTTAAGGACGGTGGCAACTGCCTTGAATGCATAGAAGAAAGGGCAATAAATGCAAATACAGCAGTGGCTCTATTAACTTGCTTCTCCAGCCGCCTGTTTTCTGTGTGAGCACGCTGGAGATAAATGAGCGCGCTCAGCAGGCTGGGCTCTGCGCAGCGCCAACCGTTCTCCATCTTTGTAGCATGAAAGTGTTTTAATTTGGTTTAATCCCAAACATTTCCTTTTGCCTCGTGTGTTTCAGCCCCTAAATCTGACCCAGACAAATCTTTGCTTGTGGTGCATCGACTCCCTTTACCACTGTGGCTCTGGGGAAGGGCTGGGTGAGAGGGCTGAACTGGACACAGCATGAGACCAAAGGCATCTGCCTCCTGCTCATCTCTTTGAGCATCACTCTCTGGTGTGGCTATAATGAAATTACGGAAAGATCCTGAAGCGCAAAAATTGAATATTTTTTTTTCCTGTAAATCTTTTTTCAGTCACTGCTGCCTATTAGCAGCTATTAGCATCTCTTTGCAGAGAAGATCCCAAACATCTGGGTGAAAAGTAAGAGCTATGACATGGCTCAACAGCCATCCTATACCTCAGATTTCAAGGCCGTTTCCATCAGTGATTCATGCAGAACTCACGCAGTCTGCAGGACAGCGTGTTTTTCCAGGGGAAATAGCTGGCAGAATCAATTAAAGGGGTTTGAGTTTCATTCGCATTTAAAAGATGAACATTGCGGAGTTTTGGCAGTCACCGGGCTATTTATTTTGTTATTTCAAGTGTAAAATAGGTCAAGTCACGACTGAAACCACCAAACTGTTTGCAGAGGTGATTCAGCTTAGTTTCCAAGAAACAGTATTTTGTCAGTAGACCTTGAAAATGCCCATCTCGGCTGCCGGCCCTGGTGCAGACGCACGCTCGCCCCAGGCCAGCGGGGTCTCCTCCTCCAGGCCCCCTTAAAGACAGGGGATTTGCAGGGTCCGGCTCAGGGTGCTGCTTGGAAACCCGCGGACATGACATAAGGTCTGTTCCCCTCCCGAAAGGTCTCCCAAGTATTTCGCAAACGGTGACCTTCGCTATATCTCTTGGAGGTAGGTAAATAGTAATATACTAATTTTACAGATGACTAAACAGCGCAGAGTGTTTAAATGACTTGGCCAAGGTCAGAGCAGACAGCGAGGGGGGCGGGGGGTCCTGATAAATCCCGTCGCTTCCTCTAATAGCTCTGAGCAGCCCCTGCCTTTAGCAGAGCTCGGTGGTGTGGTGTTGAATTTAAATGGATCTCGATTTCATACACCGCAAATGGCAGGATATAAACTGGGGGTTTTGGAGCACATCTTTTATCTGGGCGTTTTTTAAGGACTGCTTCAGTTAAAATTGCACTCGGTAGAAATCGGGCTCTTGGAAATCGGAAAATAAGCCGCCTCCTGAATGACAGCTACGAGGGAACAGGCGAGTTAGGGGATTAATTTGTTTGATTAAATCTTTAAAGAGTTTACTCTGAGAGTGCAGACAGCCCTGCAGATTACAGCACGGGCGCAGTGGTGGGCATAGGAGTTATTTAGATAGAGCCCACGTGCTATCTTTCATTTTTCTCCATCCATAATTACAAATAAATAAAATAAAAGTAAAACCACAACAGAAGCTGCAGAATTAATTACGATGCTATTTTTGCTCCTCCAGGTTAATAAAATAGTGCAGATGACTGAGGGCAACCAAAGTGCCTCCTGCAGCCACCAGCACCCTGTCATCGGAGCTCCAGGGAGAAATCCCGTGGTGTAAATCACTGCACCAGGAGCGATCGGCTCCGCGACTTATGCTCCAAGGAGAAACCACAGTTTATCTGGAAGGAACTCTAACGTTTGGCAACATAAATTGTGCCGGGATCAGGCTCTTATCAGGCTATTTAAAGATGCACAGCTCATATTTCTAAAACACTGCTGAAATAAGGACCCAAGGCAGCCACATATCAAACTAGTTGGCCAGAAGTTAAAGTCTGACCCTAACTTGACTGTGGCCATGGAAAGTTGGAAAGAAGTTTGAAAAGAGGTCAGAGAGCATCCGTTCTTCGTTTCAGTGGCCAGTCCGGCCCAAACCACGGCACAGGTACTTTCTAAAGCTGCTGTGGATATTCCAGTATTTCCATGGTAGTAAGTTATTGCTGGGGTAGAAGAGGCACAGCAGAGCCAAAGCCTGGTCCCACGTTGCCAGTTTAAGAGGAAGCCAGTTATAGCAATCTGTGGCTCCAATTCAGTTTTGTTTTAAATTACAGGTAATTAAGAATTCTCAAAAGTGCTTTCAATAGTTCTAACTTGCTTTTCAGTTGTAAAGAGGAAATTCTGCAGCCCATGTGACTAATTGTCCGTTTTCTCTAATGACCTGTGCTGTTGCCTGAACCCATGTTTGAAAGGCACCAGGGGCCTTGCTGTGTACAAGCCATTGAATGTTGCCAAGTTTTAGGCTGAAAACATCCCAGCTGTCAAATTTTCTCTGGTGTGAGTGGCTGCTAGAGGAGAATCCCCGAAATAGCCATTTTTTAAATCATTTTTTTTAATCAAACCTGCACCAGAGTTGAGGATCTGTAGCCAACCCAACCTGGGCACTACTGGGTTGGCTGAGGGCTGTAGAGAGAAAGTGGCACATCTCTCAAACTGGGGCATTGATTGCACTTGTGGCCACGACGTTATGGCCCAATTCATCACACTGGGCAATTTCTTCAATTTCAGTGGCTCACCAGTGGAGCAAAGCGTCTCTCAGTGGCTTGAGCTTGGTCTTCTCCATCATCAGTGGAGATCAGCCCATTTGCTCACTGCTGGCAGGAATACATGGTGGATCTGTCCTGCCCCCCACCAGGAGATGACAAATTGCCACCCACCACCCTTGCGGGGATGCCGGGAGCCTCATCCCCCGAAAAGGGCTCCTTTGTGTCAGGACTTCAAAACACGACAACAACGGCAAACCCCAAATGAGAAAGAACCAAATTAGCTCCAGACAAATTGGCCACATTTGGCAACAGAGGATTTAGATTCATGGCCCCTGGCTACCCCCTGGCTCTGGGGGACAAGGTGGATGCGAGGACACACGAAATTTGCCTGATGCAGCAGGATTTGTGCACTGCATACAGCTCGGGGCTGGAGGGGA
This sequence comes from Charadrius vociferus, assembly GCF_000708025.1. Lineage (NCBI taxonomy): Eukaryota > Metazoa > Chordata > Aves > Charadriiformes > Charadriidae > Charadrius > Charadrius vociferus. The sequence continues at coordinate 20,096 of NW_009650172.1, read as the reverse complement.
GATGGTGAAGAGGCTCCAGTCAGTGCCGCAGCCCAGGAGGGCATTTGGTAAAATAATTTTCACCTTCCCAGACATTAAAGCAATTGCTGAAAGCACACATTCAAGACAGAAACACATTGGAGACACTGAAGTTTTTTGATCACGTTAACGAGCTCTGTTTTCATTAGGGCTAAGAGACTGAAACGTCCCCATTTGTCTGCCGGTTTCTGCTGAGCCCCCAGCACAGCCCCGCGCACAGGCAGCCGCTCACACGGCTTCTGGGAAGTGCCTTCCCCGTCGCCGGCCATTTGTTGCTGCCATCTGACCACAGGAGCACATTTATTTAAATCAATAGTAATTAATGTGGTTTTTTTTTCTCTTCATTTTTTCAATGATATGCAATGCAGCGGGAGCACGGCAACACAGGTTTTTACTTTATTTAATGACTCTGGATGCAACAGTTCCCTGTGGCCTGTGATGCACCAGCCATGGCAGAGGAGCAGCTGAAGGAACTGTTTATGAACGGAGTTTCCTCCGCAAGAGCAGGAGGCTGGCTTTTCACCACCCCGATGTTAACGATGAGGTAAGGTGCTGCTCATCAGGGACAACTCCCCCAGACCAGCCTTTCCTGGGACGTGCCAGGGAAAGCCATGCTGGATTCTCCCCGCACCCCTGGCCCAGGTGGTGCCCTCAGGTGCGTTAGTCACTTCAGGGCCAATAATCCCCTCAAGCCTTCCCCCAATTTGCCCTTAGCAGCCCAGAAAGAGGGATGAGCTTGTTACAGAATTTGGCCCTCCACCTAACGACCCTGGGTGAGGTATAAATGAGGGGCAGCCCATAAAATCAGAGGCACCCTGTGTGGGTGAGGTTGGAGGCAGGTTGAGTCCATGCTGCTTGAGTTATGATGAAGATTTTTGTCTTGATTGCAAGATTTGAAGGGCAGAAGAGGCTTATGGAGCTGCAGAGCTGTACCCTTAAGCTGACCAAAGTAGATGCCAGGTAAGAATTGTTGCTTAAAACCCAAGCTCTTTAATGTAAGAGACTGCAGGAGAGCTTGGTGTGTGTAAATGCCTCACCAAGCACTTGGAAATCTGGTGTCAGGTGTGGATGGTGTGTGGGGTGGGCATCTGGCTGCTCTGAATGATGACCCAGGTTGCAGGGTGGGAGGGGGACACAGAACATCTATCTGGTTCAGTAACTGTGTGGGGAAGCATTCAGAGTGGGGCTGTGTGGGACTTCAGGATGCCTCCCTTACTACAGCTGTAAGGTGCGGTGTCCTCAGCTTCTCTGTGTTCCTGCCCTGGTGTCCCTGAGGAGCAAGAGCCATCTGTGATGGGCATCTTCTCCTCCTGTGCCCGCAAGGAGAGCTGGTGGAGAGTTTAATTGTGGATGGTTTGACCTGCAGAAAGGCTACAAGCTACTACTCTGACCAGACTGGCCCGAGGGATGGGAAAGGTGCTGGCTTCTGGTGCCATCATGGGCATCTCCCGCAAGCTGGGTGCTCTGCTTAAGACTGAGTGTCTTTAAAACACTATGGAGCTGGGGGGGTTGTTTTTTGGAAGTGTTTGGTATGGGAAAAGGTAGAAACAGCCAAATGACACTGTTGCTGTCAGAGAGAGAGTGAGAGGCTTTCAAAAGCCTTAGAAGGACTCTGTTGGAGGAGATGACTCAGAGTCTTCCCCTCTGGCCTAAGATTCATCAGTCCCTGCAGATTTGTTCCCTCATACCTGGTTTATGAGATGGGGTTTGGCCCATGTTCCTCTGGGAGCCCCGACCACACAGACCTGCTGAGCTAGACTTGCTTGGTTTGAGGGTTCTGGCTTGGCAGAGGTGAAGGTTCCCGGCGATGCTGAAGGATCACTGTGCTGTGGACAGGACGGGTAATGAATGAGAACATCACTTTTTCTATTTGCAATTAAAACTGTTTGGGTTTTTTCTTTTTCTCCTTAAATTCTTGTTTTCTTCAATGCACACAAGCCTGTTCTGAACCATTAACCTGACAGCCAGTGAACAGTAACCTTTATTTTGTTGTCTCTAAAACAATAGAAGTCCTTTTGTGGAAGATGAATAGAAGATCAGGTTATGAAAATCTTAAAGGTGCACAGTGATGAGGCACTGAAGAGCCCAGGTTCCTCTCTTGATCTCATCACTCTGATGTTAGCCACACAGGTGCCAGGGAAAAACAAGACTCCAAATCGCTGAAGCCATAGTTCAAGGGCATCTGAACAATACGCTTCATCTGAACAATACGCTTCATCTGAACAATACACTTCCATAATGCACTGGAAGAGTGGTGATGTGAACCACAGAGGAACAGGGCTGTGAGTGGAAGAGGAACAGGGCTGTGGCAGCAGTGGGTGTCTCACAGAAGGACAGAGGAGCCCTTTACATGGGGCAGCATCTTGTCCTCCCAGGAAACCCATCCCATGGTGGGGAGGGCTCTGCTCACCTGCCTGCTGCCAACAATGTCCAAGTCCAGGCATGGCCCGTGAGCTGCCCTGAAGTGATCCTTGCCTTTCTTAGGCTGGGTTTGCGCCTAAACTTTGATCTGTAAAGGCGCTGTGTGTTTGTGATAAACTAAAACTGTTCCAACAGGTACCCTGCTGGCACCCTGCCATTACGGCTGCTGCTTTTACCCCTGTGCACCTCCCTCGGGCCAGATCTGTTCCCGGCTTCGTTGTCTTCAGTTGGCCCAAATACAGCAGGGCTTTGCTGGTGTGTGCCAAGGGAAGGGTCTGACCTACCGATTTTGCTCTGCTCTGGGGTAGGATGTAGCTGGGTCAGTGCTTATGAGCAAGTCCGCAAAGAAAGTGGGAGTGATTACCTGGGGGTGTCGCATGGTTTGGTTGACAAATGATGTGTTCACTGTAAAATGGCAGATTTACAACACATGTGCTGTCCTATAGTTTTTGCTACATCTGATGGCGCATAGGTCTTCTAGTTTGGTTGGCAGTGGAGAACGGGAACTTACGCAGCATGCATAAGTTCGTACAGCTTTGCAAATTGAAGATCAGTGCATTTCCCACTATCCTGGTCAAAATGGTGTTGGGACAAACCCAGAGGGGAGATCTTGGGTCTCTTTAGTCTAGAGAAAAGAAGATTGAGGGGGGATCTTATTAATGCTCACAAATACTTAAAGGGAGGGTGCCAGGGGGATGGGAACAGTCTTTTTTCAGCGGTGCCCAGTGATAGGACGAGGGGTAATGGGGACAAACTTGAGCATAGGAAGTTCCATCTTAACATGAGGAGGAACTTCTCTACTTTGAGGGTAGTGGAGCACTGGAACAGGCAGCCCAGGGAGGTGGGGGAGTCTCCCACTCTGGAGACATTCCAAACCTGCCTGGACACCATCGTGTGCAACTGCTGTAGGTGCCCCTGCTCTGGTAGGGGGGTTGGACTAGATGATCTCCAGAGGTCCCTTCCAACCCTGACCATTCTGTGATTCTGTGTCTCCTGAAGCTCCAAGTTCATGTGGTGGTGTTGAGAACAGGATGATCCCACCAAATTTTTGCGGCAAGTCTTTGCAGAGCGAAGAGTTCCTGTAAAGCAAATGGCCCTGAGCAGTAATTTAATTGCATTTCTGTTTTTCTCTTTTATTATTGCTAGTCCAGAAGCAGTTTGGATTCCCATGATATTCTCTTGTTATATGCATATGTAGGAAACAGTTTGGTGAGAGCCAGCTTATGGTGTAGAAACATCTCAGGAGACTGAATGCCTTGGGGACGAGGTTTAAACTTTGTTTCCCTGCACAAGTCCTCCCAGGTGAAGGAAGGGTTGAGGCAGTAGAGTGGCAGGTAACGTCCCTGCTCCCACTGAGCACCATCACCATCCCACAGCTTTGGCTTTAGGTTGTAGGCAGAATTTGTGGGATTTCTGAGTCACACGACCCAAAAGTTCACAAGATGCAGCACAAGGGAGCCCTTTCCATACCCAGACCCTTCTAACCCCCCTTGGACATCACAGAGCCACCTACTCTCCCTGGTGGCTGTGCCACCAGCACCACCCTGAGGTGCCCTCAGGAGAGGTCTCGGGGAGAGCTGGGACCAATACTCCGCCTGGCCAGGATGGTGAGGGGCCTGGAGCCGGTCAGCTGCTCTGGATGGCTGCAGACCCATCCCATGCGTTCGGGGATACCATCTCTGCTGTCATCCTCCCCTCTGTGACAGCCCCCTGCGGTGCAAGGGAACCTGTCCTAATGACTAACAAATTCCTTGTCTAACTCTTGTCTTGCCCATAATAGACCTGAAACAGTGAACAGCCTAAGCCTGGTGAAAAACAGCTGCAGAAGCATCCCAATTAATGAAAACAAATTTCAGAAACTTCAGATAGTGTTCCTGCTGCAGATGGTGCGTGGTGGGTGCAAGCTGGAGCTGGGGGAAACTGAGGCACATTTGGTTCTGCGGGGGTTCAGTGTGTGCAGGGGCATCCAGAGACGTCTGCACTGCTGGGTTGCTGTCCTGCTGGAGAGATGAGGGCGTTTGTATTGCCATCACAGGGAAACTGAGGCACAAGACATCGGTGTCACTACCCTAAATTGTTATGGACCTGTCTGTTGTGTTTAAGGTGTTGAATATGATGAGAAGGGCTTTTCTGAGGCTCATATCTTTGCAGCGTTGGAGAGAGTGATGGAAAAGATGACGTGTTTTCATTTCATGCTGTTGAAGCCTTAAGCAAAAGCAGTGGATGTAAATTTGGGCTGCGTTTGGGGTTTTTCATTGTACTGGCAGCCTGTGAGCTGGGGTGAGAGCAGTCTGTGCTACTGGGTACTCCCAGTCCTGGTGCCTGGCCAGGCAACGTGGGGCTCAGGCTTCCCAAAGCTCTCCACTGCTTCTGGCTGCTCAGGGCACTCTGGTTTACTTTTTCTGCCTACCTTCTGCTGTTCAACTCGGAGCTTTCTGAGGGAGAAGTCCAAGTGTCCAAGAAACTTGAAAGTAAAAAATTCCTGGCAGATTGCAATAAAAACCCTAAGCAATCTCCTGTTATGAAACCTTTACTTTGTGTTTTGAAAGGGCTTTGCAAAAGAAGGTTGGCATCACTGTCTCCATTTTACAGCTAGAAAAACTGAGGCACAGGGAGGAAAGAGGTTTCTCCAGGCTTGCTTGACAGCAGGAAGAGGGAGAGCCATTGCATCTCCTAAAAGTCAGGGCAGAGCATATTTAGTACTGCGCCTCCTCATTACTATTAAAATATAAATTTCTCTAATCTGAGGACATTATTCCACAGGCTGCCTTTTGAAAGAAAAAAAAAAAGCCAACTTAAAAAGAAATACCAAAGCTATAAGACTTTAATTCTGTTAAAAAGACAGAACCACTTGAGGAGCCAGAGGAACTTACAATATTTTCTCCTTGTTTGCCATTTTAAGTATAACCCCCCTCTGCTTTTCTTATTGCAGCATAAGTATTTAGCAAAGCATTAATCTTGCTTGTCAGTAATAACATGCAAATTAAACACCTGCTCTAGGAATCTGTAGTGCTTTGTTCCATTAGATGGTATTGACATGTCAGATATTTAGACTTTAATTCAGAAAAATGGTGCCATTTTCATTTATCTCTCCTAATGAAGAATGAAGGTGTGCAAGGATACAGGGCTGCCCACAGCAATGCAGCTAAAAGTGAAAAACAATACTTAATATAGCCACTAAATTACATGTGACATCTCGTTTAAAGATAAACAGCCTGAAGGCATATGTCCAAGTGGCATTGATGAAATTTTTTTAATGTTCCTTTGAATTCTCATTTAACCAGCAATTTGGTAGTAAAGATGCCGTCCTGGCTGTGAGATGGAATGTGTTGCTTCTCCAGACGTGAACTCGAAGAAGTAGGAGGAAGCTGCGAGTCAGGAGACGCAGATATGGACTGACCCAGACATTCCCCTCCAGTCCCGTGGGAAAACAGGAGCTGTGGTCAGGAGATGGGTGGATGGGGCTCTTGTGCTGTGATATGTCAAAGCTCGCTTGTCCCCATTTGCAGAGCTGGGATCTCAAGAGCAAAACTGGTACCAAGTGGTGGGCATGGCATGGGTGTGTGCTTCAGTCTTGCAGGGCTGTATGTGCACTGTAAATGATGTCCCACGGCCTTGCGAGTGGCAGGTTGGACACTGCTGAGCCCCCACAGTGTCATATCTGACCCCATCTTGCTCTTCAGCTTCCCATTGTTTTCTACTTTCTGGAGAAGCTCAGATCCGCATGGAGAAATGCTCATCGCACTTCTCTCTTGCTCTTTTTTTCCAGCTAAATAGTCCCAGCTTATTCAGTCTTTTTCCACTGATTTCCCAGGCTGTTTTGTTTTCTTCTGGACGCGCTGCAGTTGGCTTTGCTGTGTGATGCCCGGCTAGACACAGTAAATAAGCTGAGTCTCTTCTGTGTAAAACAGAGAAGGAAGATCTCTTTTTTTTTTTTTTTTCAGGGTTATGTTCCTGTTTGTGCGATAGAAAGCACTGACTTTCAGCGTGGCTTTATCCTGTGATTTTGCTTGCGTGGGCGATCTGAGCCATCAAGACGCAACAAATTCCTTGTTTGTGTGTGCAGCTGGGGATTTTTGGTACCTTGCACAGCCTGTTCCTAGAGGCAGGCCCTGGGGCAAAGCATCTTGTGATAGAAATAAAGACTTCCAGAGGGAAGGCACATATTCTCCTATCAATACTTGCCCATCTCTTGAAGTGACTGCTTGAACTGGATGTCTCTACAATGTTTTTCCATTGCTGTTCTTGGATAATAGCCTTTGGTTTACTTTCAACTAATTTCTTTTGAAGACCAGTCCAGAGATGAGATCTGTGATTTATTTTTGTCCAGCTCTCCTAAATTTGCACCAGAGATTCTTTTTTTGTTTGCTGGCTTGTTTTCCCCCAGAACGTAGCTGGCAGCAGTATGAACAAGCTCAAGCGGAGGGTGCTTTTGTGGCCAGACACCAAACACAAATGACTAGGATGCAGCACTTCAAAAACATTCAGCAGCATGAAAAAGCCATGCCACAGAGGCAAACAGCAGGCATTATTAGACCATTCCCCTCTAAATCTTTGATTAGTCACGTTTAATGGGATTTCTTCTCATGTTCTTGAGCTGCACAGCTATGCTCCCATTTGACCAATCTTCTTCATGGCCACCTATTACCAGCTCCTGCTGACCCCCATACATTCACTGAATGTTTCTTTGCTTCTCCTTGATAAATATCAGGCTCAATCTATAATGCGTCGCTCAGAATTTCCTGGTATGGGGTCACTTGGCATTCCGCACTTGGGAAGATCACATGCTTCTACTTGTTCAGTCTTG
>NW_009650172.1:0-12813 GCF_000708025.1 Charadrius vociferus | reverse complement strand
AGCTCCCCCTCCCTTCTGGCTTTTTTAAGAGTACAAAGCAATTTGACACAACAGGCTGTGCTTTGTTGATTCTTATTTCTACATCTTGCAATGTGACAATATCCATGATAAACACAGGCTGGGATTGCTTGTTGGGAAGCTACACTTATTTTGAATACATCCCTTTCCTGTTCCTCTGAAGATATTTAAAACTTGCCTTATTAAAAATAATAGAAATCAATGCATTCCCCCTCACATAAAATATTAAAAGCAGTTTGATGGGGTTTATTGTTTAATAAATAGCTTGCACTCCCAAGGCTCTTTCCAGCCGAGAATGAGTACTTCACAATCCTTTCCGGTGTCTGGCCATGCAACTTGCCTCCAGCAAAGAGAGTTCTTAATTCGCATAGTACTTCTAGACGATGTGCAATTGTCAACCCAAACCCCAGCGCTTTCTAATCGTGGTTGGCACGAGCTTCCCCCTGCTGTCTTTCAAGCCGCAGGGAAGTCAGACATTTTCATACCCGCTAAATCTCTGGGTGTTTTGTGATGGAGACAGCAGCCTGTTAAAAGCTGGACCTACTCCACCAGCTAAGCAGGTTTTTTTCTAAGACCAGCCTCATTGATTTACACCACTGAAGTATCCGGGTCTTTAATTTACTTACCTCCCCCAGACCATGAGAAATAGGGCTTTTCCATATTGCTGCTTGTCTAGCTGGGAATCGCAGCCCAGACAGGGGAGGGGGCTGCCCGCAGCGAGCCCCAGGCAGAGCTACGAAGCCACCGAGCTTTGGTAGCATCATGGCCTGATTGCTGCTCTGGTTTCTCATTCATGTTTCCCTGAGCTGTGGAGCCCCGTGATGAGTGATGTTTAGCAAATCATGTCAAGATGTAGATTTGTTGATATGATTCTTTTGGCCTGATGGGGTGGGGGAAAAGCCTCTTAATTAACAAGAAGAACTAGCAAGAGTAGCTATCCCAGAGCTCTCCAGCAGCAAATACTCACGAAAGCGGTAGAGCTGTGCAGGGAAGTTGAGGCTCTGCTGAGTTTCCTCAACCCCTATCTTTCTGCAATTGCGTATGAGGTGTTGCTGTGGTTCACAGATGATGACTTGCAATACTTGGGTGGCCGCAGCCACCACACACAGCACAGTGCAAGTTATATGGAAAGGTTGAGGAGCAGCAGCTCGCAGAGCATGCAAGGGCAGCTCCTGCCAGCCCCAGCCTGCGGATGGACCTCTGTGTGGCCCCATCACTCATATCCACGCCCCTCAAGAAAACTTAGATTCATAATAAGATGCCCAAAAGTCACTATTACACAGCCATAGTTTATGGGGCCTTTTGTGTGTAGTTTCTGATCTGTGTAATTCCACTGGATGGCAAATCCAGAGTGCTCTCAGCCCGCAAACTGTGACGTCCTTTAGGTGGGACTTTATGGGTGGTAGCTGCAGGGAAAGGCAGGGGCGAGTTGTGATCTCAGCGCATCGTGCTCGGGGAATGGGGTGTTCGAGAGACCCTGCTATAACGAGATGTGAGTGAAAATGGCAGCAGGGAATAGATTCTTAATTTAAATAATGAGCGCCCCTTGTTGCCTGACAGATGGTCATTTTCTGGGAAATGCAAAGTCTCTTTGGAGGGGTCAGATTGCTTGTATTTACATGGAATAATGAGGGAGAGGCACCGGTCCCAACACATGCTGTGTTTTTCACATTTTTCCAGGGGTATTCCCAGCTGTCTCTGAAAAGAGCAGATTTGATCCTTTGCAAACCTTGTGTGAATCTGACTATGTGTTTATTGCAGGAAGAAATCAAACAGTAAAGGGAGTGTCTCTGATATTCAGGCAGCTATTATAATGCCCTTTAAGCATCTTTAGTTGCTAGAAAGGAAGCTTGATACTGATGCCAGAAAACATCTTGGGCCTGAATGTGCCTTTACTTGTGCAGGGCTGGCTGCAATCCAATATCCAGTTATCTTCACGCCAGTGGCGTCTCCAGGATTTAACACGTGGGAAGGCAGATGGATGGCAAAGAATTTGCTAAGGGGTAGAGACTTTCCTACGCACTTCCCCACTTGCTGCATCCACTCCTAATGTAAGAACTAAAGATCAGGCACCCAATACTCTGTTTTAACTGTTAATCATTCCACCTGTGCTGATGATGGACTGCAGGAGTTGGTTTTTGGGTACACCAGGAACTCCTTGCTGTTTCATGATATTTTAGCTGGGGTAGTGGCAGCTTTTTTGGGCATCGTGTCTGCTCTGATACAGGTCTCAGTTGCTCACCTGCTTCTCTGAAGTGTGCTGGTGCTTGTTGTCGTCATCTTACAGATCATAAAGCAAAGCAGCCTGTCAGGAGACAGTGATCTGGTTACTTATGGCACGTGCTCCCACAACACGTAGGACCTGTGCTGCTTCTCAGCCACAATCTCTTAGGTGCAGCTACGGGGTGTTTTGTCTACATGAAAGCATCCAAGACAGTACAACTGGAATGAACTGTCGAAGCAGTTGTTCCACCATCCTTGATCCCCCATGGAGGAACTCTTACTGACAACTGGTGGCCTTAGCATGGTTTCTCTTGCTGTACATCAGTCACAACTCAGGCTAATGTTTTAGCACAAGTAATGTCCTTACAGTCCCATTAAGCTTCCCTTGAAACGGGAAGGAAAACAAACCATAGCATTGAACCAAAAAACCCTTAGTGACACAGACCGCACTTGCCTGTTGTCCTTATACTTTTTCCTGTATGTAGGTCCCTTATTTTGCCCCATTTCTTCTACTGCCATTAAAGGGTCGAGACTTTCTGCTGGGGAACGTACAGTGATGACAGTTCCAGACAAGGAAGAATTCAGCTTGCAGATACCAAACCCACCCTCTTCTTCAGGTCCCTTCAGTGGTGTAGGGATAGGTTTTGCTATCACAGATTTTAAAAGGCTAAAAGTCCTCCCAACCTCACAATTCTGAAAGCGTAGAGAGGGGCAAATAAGTTTGAAAACACCAAAGGCAGCAACTTTATTTCTTTGTTGCTTGGCAGCTGAGAGATGCTCCCATAAAATTCAGCAGTTTTGTACATCCTCACCATGTGGTCTTTAATCTCTGGGTAGCAATGTGTTCAGAAGAAGCCAAGTCAATCAACACCCATTTTTCACAGTGAATCAACTACTAGTGTTAAATTCTGGTCTGCGTCTTGTGCCAGAAAAAGGCTTGCTGTCACCTAAATGGGGAGTGTGCCATGTCAGGCTGCAAAATTGTTTGTTTCCTGGACGTGGCCCTAAATTATATATTCTCTGTCAAGTCTGGGAGATTGAAACCAAAGTTGTATTGTGATAGGTCTTTTCTCCCCTTTTGGTTAATTCCTCTCCAAAGTTCATTGCCTGATTTAATTTTTCCATATACTCTGTGTTCAAACTGACGGAGAAACAGGAGATTTGGGTGACACAGTGTCCCTGTCAAGGATTTTGCTCATCCACTGCTGCTGACCAATGCTACTCACTAAGTGCTCTGTGCATCTGGGAGGATGTTCCCTGAGACCTCAAATTGCTGGCCAGTTCTCAAAGCATTGATCTTCTGCATGGTTTCCTGGCAGCACATGGAGGCGGTAGCTTTGCTCCTGCATGCATAAGCTGATGCAGCTTATAAAATATTTTCTTGAAAAAAATTAGTTTTTAGCTGGTTGACCTGCAGTGAACCAAACAAGTGATGTTTGCCAGTGACATCCACATGGAGGGGACTTATTTGCAGGGGTGGGAAGAAAAGGAGAGAGGCTGGAGTGGCAAAGCAGTTGACAGCGCGTAGCATTGACAGGGAGCAAAACCTATAACTGAAAACAAAGCAAAAGTCTTTTTTTTTTTTTTTTTAAAAGATTAGTATTCTAAATTTAGCTCCAAAGCTGCTAAAAGAAGATGGAGGATGTTTTTTAGTAGGTGACCCAATTGGTCTGCGATGTCAAAGGCAGTGAAAAATGTGTGAAAAGCCCCCCAAAAAATGTTCATGCTCTTTTGCGCTCCATCATCCATGCGGGCTGTATTTTGGCTCAGGAACAACACATGTATGTATGCCTGGTGGTGGCATTCAGGAATGATACAGGAGCTGGTGACAATCAGGAATGATCCACTGGTGTGTAATGGGATGCTCCCAAAGAACCCGCCTGGCTTCGTTGTGCTGTGCGTGATTGCAGATAATGAAATGCCATGTACTTTCATTACACTTCCAAATATAAAGGAAACCTTCATTTATCTATGCCTGGAGAATCAGAGAGAAAATCAGCATCAAAGAGAACCTCCTACTGAAAGCATTTGATGTTATTAAGGATAAAGAGTATCTGGCAGGGGCCTTAAAGGGGGAAAATCTGACAGGCGTTCAACCACTACTAGCAGTCCACCCTTGTAGCCTCCAGTTTAAATGCTCTAAGAGTATGATGATAATGCACTGGGGCATTCAGAGCATAAATTGATGTTTTGTCTTTTAGCTTTTTTTTTTTTTGGTTGCACTAAGAATCTGCCCTGCAGCTCCCGGATTAATTAAATGCTGACAGTCTGCTAGAATAGGAACAGAGGATCTCTCCCGCCCTTTGTATGTGTTGCACAGGCTGGAGTACATAGTGCCCCTAGGAAACGAGCTTGTTCCATTAGGCAAAATCAATAAAGCAGAAATCTGTGTGAAATTCTTCTATTAAATTACAAATAGACTAAAAGCCTATACCTGGTGACAGTGATCATTGCTTTTGTGTCCTGCACAGATGCTCGTGGGAGCACTTTGGTCAAACAGGCGTGTGCGCTTCTGCAAACTTTGGCTTCACTTCACTGCTTTTTCACTCCGTGGGCTATAAGAACAAAACTTTATTTTGCCTCTGCCTATTCTGTGAAATTTGCTTTCTGGAGTATTTAGAGTAACTCTGGTAAACCCATTCATACAAACATTTGCAATAGAGGGTCATTTTCCTGCGGATAAATTCCGGCCTCTCCCCAGGAAGGATGTTTCTAATTTTTATTTTTTTTTTTTTTAGTTTCTGACTTTCCTTGGTGCCTTCTGCTATGGTGGGTGAGCAGCTCAAACATCTCTGCAGCGAGTGATGCCGGTGCACAAGCACTGCCTGAGATGAAACATCGAATGTGCCCTGAATTTACTGTCCCTGAGCAGTCCAAAGTGACACATGGGCTGTCATCAACTCCTTGTCATTAATCTTTTAATATCAGAATATTCACTTTGGCATGCAGATATTGGGCTGCTGCTCAGCTGGAGCAAAAATCAACAGGTCCAACTTAGGTGATGGGGAACCATGTCTGTAAAGACGAAAGTTTGGGCACCAACAGCTCCTGCTGGGCTCTCGGAGACCGGCTGTCCCTTTCACCTTCCCTTCATGTCCCGTCTCCAGCAGGTGTATCATGCTGCTGAGCTGTAAAAGCAGCAGATGCCACAAGGTTTATTTTCTTAAGAGATGCAACATGGGAAAAATTAGCAAGGAAATCATGATCCTTATTAGTGTCATTTTCACAGAAGTTGTCCTGGTTTGAGCAACACACGATTAATTTCTCTTCCAGTAATTCTACTTTGCAGTAACGTCTCTGCTAATGCTTGGGAAAGCTGCATTTTTAGAAGACTCTGGTGTCTGAATTTGTGAGAATATTTACTTTGTAGCCAACTATGGTGTGTGGGTTTCAAGGTCTCAGTGTTTTCGAGCTCACCAGGTGCAGGGATGAGGAGCCCGGGCACTTGACCCCAGCTGGCCAACAGGATTATTTCATACCATCAATGTAAAATTCAATATAAATTAGAGTTTGCTGAGGAGTTTTCTCCCTTCCACGATGGTGGTGATGCAGGGAAATCCTTGCCCCAGCACCGGAGCCCTGAGCCCTTCTCTATCTCCCGAAGCCGCAGTGCTCACAGTGTCCCACATTTGCTGTCCCCCACTGGGAGTGCACAGCTTCTACTGATAGAATGGGCTGAGTATGATCCTCTCATGTTTTATATTGGTGTTGGGATCAATATTGGTTCTTTAGTATTATTAATGTTAATTACTTAGTATTATTCTATTGAATCTGTTTATATTTCAGCCCCCTGGTTTCTTTGCTTTATCCCCGATTCCCCTTCCCGGGTGGGGAGGGCTCATCGGGTGAGAGAATAATTGTCTAAACGACAATAAATTGTTGTGGGTTCATCAAGCCATATCGGAAGATTAGTCTCCTGCTGTCTCTGTATCACCCTGAAAGACCCAATCCTGCAAAAGTTTTTTTTATTTAAGTATATGAATGTTTGGAGGTTATTTTTATACCCGGTGGACGGGCCAGGAGCAGCAGAGTTAAGCCACGGCAAGCAGGGCACATGTCGGGCGTCAGAAGAAGTGTGGCCAGGGACTGGATTGCTTTGAGGATGTGGACGGGACAGTCTCCATCTCAAGAAACTCTTAAGAACAGCCTGGATAAGGTTTGTCAGAAGCGTTTTCGCTGACTGACAGCCCGTGGAAAGGGTTAGGTCACTTCTCTTGGTCCTTCCCAGGGCTATTTCTCACCCGTGCGGGAGGTCCTGTGTTATGTCATGGTGCTGTGTACCAAACTACTTGTTTCTTAGAGGTTTCCAGTTCCTGGAAAAATGGGGTTTGGGGAACGTATTTTGTTACAAGGGTCAGAGATTAACACCCTTCCCAGCATCCATAGCAACCTGCCTTATAAATCTCTGCTTGGAAATCTTTTTTATCTTCCTTGGATGCTTTTTGAACATTTTCCAGGAATGTTCTGCTCTTTCCCATTCACAACTACTAAATATACACTCTGTTTGGACTGCAGACCCCAGTCTATTTTTACATTTATTTCCAGCATATTTTAATTTTTCTGCTCTGGATAGAACAATTTGGTCTGTTCTTAAACCCAAGACCTTGCTGCCCCCTCTCCTGCCATCACCCGATTTCAGCATCACTTACAAGGAGTTTATTATTCTGGGGTACTTCTGTGTGGACAAGGACTATGTTAGCTTCTGTATGGCTGGAAACCGACTTAAAACTGGGGAAAAAAAGTTGTCAGGAAAGAAAGGAAATGGGTTGCCCTTATACAAATGCGTAACAAAGCACCTCTGCTGTCTCCATCCAGTTTGTACATGGTTAACTGAGTTTTGGGGCAGAAAATACTGTAATGGAGGAATGAATTCCTGCCTGTGGAGCATTTCTCTTTCCTCTGGGTTGAAATGGCTGATGGTTTCCACTTGTAAGGCAGGAAACAAGTGACTGCTTGCTTCCTCGTCCTCCTGAGTGCTAATATTTAGCAGGGCTTTATTTGATTAGGTGCGAGGAATATGTGCTCATTGTTTACATTACGTGAATGGGAATGGCAAGAAATAATCACTGCTACTCTTGTCTTCGGTTGCTGCTGATGCCTCTGGAGTGTTTCTTTCTGGATCAGGTGAAGATTTAAAGTGAGTGTAGGGGTGTGTTAGGATTTGAGAAATATCCTTGGGAGTGTGGGTAGTGAAGGACCATTTCATTTGAGCTGTGACTTGATTAAGCTTATACATCTCCACTTGACCTTCATATGGAAATTTGCCCTTTAAATAATGTTTCTAAGTCTCTAGGGTCAAATCCCAGCTTCCGTGGTGCAAAACATTACTAATGAAATTACTGTGTCCTGAGCTGACAACATCTCGCTGGGCAGCGCGGCTGAGCCCAGAGCAGTGACGGATTGTCCCAGCCCTGCTCAGGACCTACCTCCAGCCTTTGGGAAGGGGGTTGAAATCCAGAAATGATCAGGTTTTAAGAGCGGGTTGAAGCACTGCAAAGCTTAATTCCCACGGGGACAGCCACAGTCCTGCCCTGTCGCTCCTGCTAACCAGCACCCACCGCAGCAGCTGCCCTGTCTCTAATTATTTATTTTTCCTCCAGCCATGGGCTGTGCCTTTTGATAGCAACAGAGATAAACTCAGCTCTCCCAGCAATACTGGTGCTTTAGAAATTGGGGGGGGGGGGGAAGAAACCCAAGCCCTGAGGCTATTGCTATAGAAACAAAATCCTTAATCCACTGGGGTTGGATGGTGCTGCAGAAACATTGACCGGAGTTTCCAGCGTGAAGACAGGTGAAAGGGTTAAAGATGAAGCTGGTGCTTGTTCCTCCATGGCATTATCTGTATGATTGCTTTTCATATCTTGTTTATTGTGGTTAGCAGAGCAGCTATAATATAGAGTGCTAGATGCAATAAATCTTGTCAGTGCAAACAGCGTACTTTTCATCAGAGCTTGAGGAATTGCAAGGTAAGCATTCAAAGGCAATCTATAGATTTAATTATATAGAAAGTCTAAGCTATGTAGATCTTAATGTAATCTTCACAGTTATAATTTCCTTTATGTTCAGTTTTACTTGTATTACGTATATTACCCTATTTTAGTTATGAGGACACAGACAATGGCACTGCCAGCATGGTGTCTTCTGTGGTTTTGTATTGGCACTGAACAGCCAAAGAGAATGGGAATTTAAGGGCTGGTTTGTTTTTTTTTTTTTTTTTTCCCCACTTTGACAGCTATGTCTATAAATTCACACTCCTGCATTTTAAAATCTTCTCTGATGCTAATTGTAGCCCAAGAAATCCCAATGGGCAAAGGAAACTATCTCCGATTTTATTTATTTACTGAAAGACAGGCCTGTGACCGCAAAGCAAAACTCTGCATCAAAGTGACAGGTCCAAATTGCTCTAATCTCCACTCCACTGTGCTCGCCAGCTCGCTCCTCAGCACTGGGCTGGCCATGACATGTCCCCCACTGGAGGGACACACCAGACAGTCCCCTGCCCTGGGCAGGAGTGTGGGGGGGTCACCTACCCTGTCAGTGAAAACCACACGTGTGAGTCCTGGGTGTTTGGGAGTATAAAAGTTTTAGCAACTTTCAGTTTTTGCTGACTTGTAAAATCCCCAGCTTGGGGTGTGCTGATGTGCAGGCTTGGGTAGATTGGGTGACCTGTGGTATGGGGTCAAGGTGGGACAGGATGCGTGGCTTAAGGGCTTTTTTCTTTAGCTTTTTCTTTTGTTTTTCTTTCTCTCTTTGCCCCCCCCCTCCCCCCACCCAAACTTCATGCCAGCTATTTGCAAGAGCCATTTGCTCTCCAGAAACTCCACATGTTGGCTCATTGCACTCATCCCTTGGTGGATCTCAAACACCAATGTGCTGTGGGGCTTTCCACCCCCAACACAAAGCCTGTGGAGACTGCAGGGGTGTGTGGGGCAATGCAGGAGGTTCGTGCTGAGGCTGGTGTCCTTGGGACATGCAATTTCGGTGAACCTGAGGCTCTAAGCAAGCTTCTGGCGATTGACTTGCTTTGCTTTGGGCAGCAAGGTCTGGTTCACTGATGGGTTCCCAAGCTGAGGTCTGAGCAGGGTTGCCAGCCCCAGGCTCAGTTCCCCAAGAAGAACAAAAAATAGGACTGTTAGAAATGGAGAGATGGGTTCATCGTTGCCAATTAGCTGGGTTAAAACACTCAGCTCTCCATCTGTGGTGGCTGCGGAAACACCCTGACGTGGTATGTGGTTGGGAGAACCTGTTCTGGTCTTCCCAGCTCAGGAGAAGGGCTGGGGGAACTCCTTGGTGGTAGGTGAATTTTCCAGATGTGTCACGGAAGTGTTTCACTTGGACACAAGTGATTGATGCAGTTGAGCGCACTCCTACGCACCATGAGTCAGGAGGAGGTTGCCCAACTTGCCCTCAGGGGAATGTATTGCTCAAACAGGTTCATCCAAGAAGAAGCACCAAAAAGTCCTAGCTGGGAAGGGGCAGAGCAGGACATGGATCAGCCCCAAATTCTCCACACCTTTCTCATCGCAGGACCGACAAGGGCTGAGGGGTGTTTGCGCCCATTTCACTGACTCACTGGTCCCAGAGTCTTGTGTTGTGAAAATGGGGTTCACAGCCCTGGGAATAAAACAATGCAAAATTGCTACAGGCTTATTTCATTATGTTGGGCTGTACAATGTGATTCAGGAGCTACTTCACAATGGCTTGCACTGTCGGTGGCACAGGGAGCCTCAGGGATGGCACCAGGTGAGAACCGAGGGGTCACCACACCACCAAAACTCACAGGTTTTGGTTCTGGTCCTGCCTTTCCCCCCCAGCGCTGCCCAGAGTCCCCCGGCTCTGCAAACTGTTGAGTTTGTGCACTGCCTCAGTTCACCACCCTTTGTTGGAGACAGGGATTTCCGACTTCACGCTGAGGCTGGAAAGACAGAAGTAATTGGTAACTGTAAGGCACTCTGCTTAAATGGTGAGAGCAGTGTAAATACTACATCAAAACTAAGTACTACATTATTTTCCACCTCACTAGCATAAAGTAAACCACAGCCGACTAGGGAACATAGTCTAAAATCACTAACAGCTAAACATCCGCAACAAGATAAAATCCATGTCTTTATTTAGCGCAAAAGCACATATTTCCATCCATAAGCAACAGATGCTGAGGTTTCACTCCTGCCTCGGTGGCAGCAGCCTCGCTCTCCTTGAGACCCCCTCGGCAAACCCCCCGCGGTCTGGGGAGAGCAGTAGCTTGGATTTAGCACAATTAAGATGCTGTACAGGGTGAATTAAAAATAAAAGACATTTCTGGCAAGACTGCCAAGTGATAAAACTTTGAATAATTATTTCAAGTCGTGTGTGTTGATGTGATAGGCCGGGCAGCGCGTGGCTCGGTCCCTAGCGCAGCTGGGGGGGGGTGGGGTGTCGCTGCCTGGACCACGGCATGAGCAAGGGGATGCCTCGGTGGGAATTTCTGCAGCCCAGCTGCCTACTTCACTCGCTGTGCTTTAAGTTCAGGGAATATTTTTTTTTTTCTAAAAAAAATGTATGAATGTATACTTGAGTGGCAGCACAATCCCAGAAAGGAGCTCTTTTACTCATACACATGGTAGCAGCAGAGATGTATCATTCGTTTGTGTGGACTGGGGAAATCCTGCCCCACGTTGTTTTTAATGAGAGGTTCTTAATAGCTGGGTTTTGTGCTGATGGCAAACCTGTGATGGGAGCTGGTGCCAGCAGCTGTGCACACAACAACTTGTGTGTGCTTTTTAAAATTCAACACAGGCATGCGATCATGAAGAAAAGCCCTCTTTCCCAAAACTCTCCCAGGATCCGTCTGTGCCCACCTCGTAAACCTCTGCAACTCCCTTCGCACGTCTCCTGCTCTGCTGGGAAAAGCAAAGCATCTGCAGTGACCTTCTACCTGTCCTAGTTTTTGGCTGAGAAGGAAAATCTCTCCTCTGCGGCTCTGATACACATCTCGGTAGTTTCTCCTGCACAGGGTCGGTCGCGTGGATAAGTTGGGCATTGAGCTATACCCTGATGCTTGCACAAACCTACGCTCTTCGCAAACCTCCAGAGAAAACCCCAGTCCTGATTTATTCAGACCACGTTCAGGGTGATGCTGAGCTTTCCTAATCTCCCTGTTATTTCTTTCCAGGGGCTGAGATTCCCATCCTGGTTCAGGATTAGGTCTCTGGGGACTGTCACTGTCCCTGCTCCCTCTCTGAGCAGATTTTGGGTTGGGTTTGTGACAAATGGGCGCAATCATGGCACGTGTCTAGATTTTAGCACGCAGAGCTGGTTTGTAAATGGAGCGTTTTGTTAATGCAGAAGGAAATGGATAGATATTAATTGCTCTCCGGCAGTTTGTCATTTTTCATGTAGGCTATTGATGAAACAACAGTAACCTGAGGGAAAACAGCAGAAAAGAAACAGAGGTTGGGAACAGCCTGAAGTCAGGGGAAAACCCTCATATCAGCTGGAGGCAGAGCTAGGCTGCATTTTAAGCTGAAATTTTTCCAGTAGACTTGCCAATATCTAAATGATTCAGGAATTCTTTTTGGCCTCACCAAGCTGCTTATATAAAAATTTCTTCTGAAAGTCAAAACATTACTTTAACACTTCCAAAATGAGCCATTTTGATTTTTCTTCTTCAAATCTCATTTTACATTCCTTTCATTTGGAAACCCACAAATTTGGGGGGGATGGGGTGGGGACGGACACCAAACCCAAACCTCATTCAGCCCCAAACTGAGAGCAGAGCAAAATACTCTCAGCCTAAACAGAGAGGAGCCTTGTGTTTGATTCCTGAAAGTTTTGCAACTTCTCTTTTCTGGCTTTTTCTTTCAGCACACTTGCTTTCTTTGGGGGAATTGCAAATGAACTGTAATAATAATCATGCAATTATTTTCCCTGCTGGGGACAAACTTCTGTGGTGCAGTGGCGATAGTGAGTTTATTGATGCTGGACCCAACAGACCCTTGAGTGTGGACAGAGCTGAGATGAAAAATGATGGTACTTTGGTCTGCGCTGAATCCAACCAAACATCGTTATGATCATCTTGGGCCAGCTCTGGGGAGGGGAGTCTTAATTACCTGGGTAGGTGTTAATTTATCAACTCCTGTAATTTAGCAGGGAGAATAACCAATAAAGAGGCAATGCTCTTTTTACAGCAGTGGCATTCTGCACACTATTTGTGGTTTGGAGAGGAGCAATGAGCAGGTACACATATTTAATGAAATGTATTAAATTTCCCATAAACAGCCGAAGAAACCAAATAATTCATGTCAGATTCTTTTGCCCTTTACAGATAGTTACGGCTTCTTTAAAGATGCAGATATACAATAGCTTTTGGTCTGAGGAGAGTCCAGGGGAGAACAGAGTGCACTGGAATTGCTTTTGCTGTGAATTTATAGAAAGCTTTGACCTTAAAGGGAATAGTATAGCTTTGCTCTGTCTGTTTGCACTTTGCATTGCTCAGTGATGTTGCCTAGCTCTCAGCACGCTATTTCATCTTTACATGCATTTCTAATAATCCTCCCTCTCTGCTTCAGTCCCTTCTCCATTTTTTTTTTTTTT
>NW_009650171.1:158621-159346 GCF_000708025.1 Charadrius vociferus | reverse complement strand
GGCCGAGGACGTCGTTTCTTTCCTTCGTTAAACCCAGCCTGGGACGAGCTGCGGAGGATTTGGGGGCTCTGTGAACCCCGGTTTGATGGCCGCAACGGGCATCACCGCCCACATCGCCTCTCCACGCCCTGCAAACGTTGCCCTGACCCCCTTTTCAAGCGTGGTTTTATTTTCACACCCCAAAAACGGGGCTTTTTGGGGGTGCCGGGGCTGAGACTTCTGCTCCCCGTCCCCCACCGCTGAAGGCACCTTTGCCGGTGCCACGTGCCCGGTGTTTCCTATCCCACCGCTTGCCAAACTATTTTTATTTTTTTTTATGGCCAGGGAAAAATGTGTCAGAACCTATTTATTAGCGAGGCTGGGCTGGGGGGAGACACTCCCGTATGGTTTTTAGAAGAATTTTTACCGAAATCTAGAGCCAAACTGTGTAAAACACGCTGCCGTGCTTTGGGAGGTGACTTCCCTCGGAGGGCTGGGATCTCCTGGGGACACAAATCCTGCGGTTTCCTCGGCGATTTTAACCACCGTAAGGTCGGCCAGGACTATAAATTAAGCAGGATCTCAAATAATCTGTATTTAAGATGGAGTCGGAGGTTGTGCCGGGGATTTGCCTTGTGTTTTATTGCCTCTGGGCGATGACGTTTGCGCTCTCTGTCCATCCTAGGGGTGATGTTTGGCTTCGCCTCCTACTACGGCGACCATATGGTGTTGCAGAAGGAGCCGGC
>NW_009650171.1:156267-158120 GCF_000708025.1 Charadrius vociferus | reverse complement strand
GGGGGAGGGGGGATTTAGCTCTTCTCCCTGTCAAAATCATCTCCGGGGAAATCTCCAGAGCACTCCTGCCTCCCCTTTTATATTTTTTTTTATTATTTTTTTCTTTTTTTGGGCCGTTTCCCCTCCCCTCTCTCTCGGAGGATCCTGCTGACGATCTCTAAGCCCTGAAGGATGTCCGATCTCTAAGCCCTGAAGGATGTTGCCGCCGGCAGAGCCTTCCTCCAGGCGAGGAGGAGGGGGGGGAGTCGCTCGGAGGCATCTCAAATCTCAGCTGGTGGCCTCATTCTCTGCCTAGGGAGTCGCAGGGGGGGCTGCTCGTCACCTTTTTGGGGGTGAAACTGCTGCCTAAAGGGCTCCTCCATAAGCCGGAGAGTCCGGAGGCGTCTTGTGAGAGAGCAGCGATCTGCCGCTACCGGGAGATCTGCAGGATCCGGCCCCAGCCAGGCCAGAAAATCCACGCTAAGCTCCAGCAGAATATCTTTACGCCTCGATTCGGCGCCTCTAAAATTAGCTGGAGACATCGCGGTGTCACACACACCAAGCTGCTCCTGTAATCCCAGTTCCTCCCAGCAGCTTCTGCTCTGACACACATTTGTCTTCGAGATTTTCTTTTTAACCCCTCAGTCCCTGCAGGAGGAAAGACCCTCCGATGGCGGGGATGCTTCCAAAATCCAGTTCCCTGTCCCAGCTCTGCAGTGGGAAAGCTTTCCCTTGTTGTCCTGTCCATCCCCGCCGGTTGCTGGTCACCCATCCCACCTCTTTGCAAAGGTCTTTGTAGGGGAAAGCTAAGCGCCATCTTCTTCTTCTAGAACCTTCTGGGACGTGGACAACTGTCCTGGACCCTATGGATCGGGGCGGTCCCTACACACTGACAGCCGGGCAGGGCTCGGAGAACGTGACACTGCGGGACATCTACTTTGGGGACGTCTGGCTTTGCAGCGGGCAGAGCAACATGGTGATGACGGTCTCGCAGGTAAGCCCCCACGGCACGGCCCCGATCCTTCTGGGATCGGGCAGGGAAGCGCCTTGCCCGCTCCCGACCCTTCCCTAGATCGCCAACGCCAGCCAGGAGCTCGCCGACGCCGCTCGCTACCCTTACGTCCGCGTCTTCGCCGCAGCGCCCGCCCGCTCCGACGTGGAGCTGGAAGACCTGGAGCGCATCAACTTGCCGTGGTCCATCCCGACGGCCGGTGAGTGCAACAGGCCTCCAAAAAAAAAAAAAAAACCCGGGAAAGGCTTCTTTTTCCCCCCACCACCACCTTTTTCTCTTTTGCTGTTTCTTGAACAGAAAACCTGGGCCACGGGAATTTCACCTACTTCTCGGCCGTCTGCTGGCTGTTGGGGCGCTACCTCTACGAGGCGCTGCGGTACCCCGTCGGGCTGGTGGAGGCGGCCTGGGGGGGCACCCCCGTCGAGACCTGGTCCTCCCCAAGAGCTCTGCGTGCCTGCGGGCTCCCGGAGGACACGGAGAGGTGAGAGAAGACACAGCGGAAAACCCCTCCTGCCCTGCGCCGTGCTGCTTTTGGGGGGCATCCTCCAGCCCTTGCCAGCCCACCTCCTCTCCCTGCTGTCCGTCCTTTTACCCGCTCTGCGCGAAATCTCCTCCCACCGGGGACATCTCAGCGGGTAAAGGGGGTGGAGTAAAGACCCCCTTTTCGCTGGAGTCCCCCCACTTGTGTTTTGCAGCCCCTTAAGCCCAGATTTGTCTTCCAGCATCTCCCCGCACCGGCAGCTCTCCGGCCCGCAAACGCCCTCCGTGCTCTGGAACGCCATGATCCACCCGCTGCTCAACATGACCCTGCGGGGCATCGCTTGGTACCAGGGTAAAACCTCCTCCCACCCCCCAATTTTCT
>NW_009650171.1:152934-153435 GCF_000708025.1 Charadrius vociferus | reverse complement strand
CCCCGTCGGGCGGGTGGAGGCGGCCTGGGGGGGCACCCCCGTCGAGACCTGGTCCTCCCCAAGAGCTCTGCGTGCCTGCGGGCTCCCGGAGGACACGGAGAGGTGAGAGAAGACACAGCGGAAAACACCTCCTGCCCTGCGCCGTGCTGCTTTTGGGGGGCAGCCCCCAGCCCTTCCCATCCCACCTCCTCTCCCTGCTGTCCGCTCTGTCCATCCTTTTACCCGCTCTGCGCGAAATCTCCTCCCACCGGGGACATCTCAGCGGGTAAAGGGGGTGGAGTAAAGACCCCCTTTTCGCTGGAGTCCCCCCACTTGTGTTTTGCAGCCCCTTAAGCCCAGATTTGTCTTCCAGCATCTCCCCGCACCCAGCTCTCCGCGGCCCGCAAACGCCCTCCGTGCTCTGGAACGCCATGATCCACCCGCTGCTCAACATGACCCTGCGGGGCATCGCTTGGTACCAGGGTAAAACCTCCTCCCACCCCCCAATTTTCTCCCCTCCTC
>NW_009650171.1:152242-152629 GCF_000708025.1 Charadrius vociferus | reverse complement strand
GCGGGAGGGAGAGGATGTTGTAAACGCCTGGGCAGATCCTGCCGGGTGCCGAATCCCGGGCAGGGACCGCAGCGGCCGTTTTTGGGACCGATGGCCGAGCCGCTTCACCCGTGTGTGTGTGTGTGTCCCCTTCCCAACTCCACCTCGCAGTTGTCCACCTATCGCCGGCAGAGCCCGGACGACAGCTTCGCCCGTCTCCGCTGGCACCAAACGGCCGATTTGGGGGTTGTGCCCAACGCCAGGATGCCCGGCACCTTCATGGCCGTGGCGATGGATCTGGGCGATGAGCGCTCTCCCTACGGCAGGTGAGCGCGGGGCGGTGGAGGCGCAAGGGACAAAGCTATGGGGTACCAACCCCGCATCTCCCTCCTCTTCCTCGGCAGCATC
>NW_009650171.1:151282-151745 GCF_000708025.1 Charadrius vociferus | reverse complement strand
GGGGACGACAGGGAGGGAGCTCAGCCCTGTCGCAAAGCGGCTCGGGGCTGCTGGCACCAGCGCCTTTCCGATTCGGGGAGGCGGCCGGCTTGATGACTGTCTGACTAATTAAAACACTTTCCAGCTCCTCTTTGGCCCGAAGTCAAGGCTGCAGGGGGAGAAAAATAAAATAAAATAAAATAAAAAAGCAGCAAGCCAATTTAAAAGGAAATTCATACAAAAATGATGTTAAGAGGAGCAGCGGGACACACGGGTGGGAGTTTGATCCCTCCCTGCCCGCGGGGCTGGTCCTGGCCACCCCCACCCCCCCCCCCGGGGGGGGGACACCCCAACATCTCGGGGCACCCTGAGCCCCAATCCCCTGGCAGGGTGCTGACAGCATCCTGGGAGCAGTCTCCCTCTGCGGGGTGGGGAGAGAAGAGCCAAAAAAAACCCCCAAAAACACCAAAAAACCCACAACTAA
>NW_009650171.1:146859-151186 GCF_000708025.1 Charadrius vociferus | reverse complement strand
TTTGTTTTTTCTTTGGAGCCTTTTTTTTTTTTTTTTTTTCCCCTCCCTTTAGAGGAGCATCCTTTAAATCCTCCATTCTCCCCCTCCCGCCCTAACAGCGGGGAAATTTGGGGTGGAAGAGGCGTGACGTGGCAGCCAGCGCTGGGAAATAAGACATCCGAGAGTCTCTGCGCCAAAAAAAAATTTAAAAAAATTAAAAAAAAATGATAATTTAACCTTTTTTTGCTGGAAAATCGTTATGTAAGATGGGGAACCCCAAAGGCGGGTGAGCTCAGCGTGGCGGCCGCTGTCGCCCGACAGACATCACCCCACCAGGCTGTATCAAAACCAGAGTTTAATGCGCTCGAGCGACCGCTGGCAACATGGAATTGGATCAAACTGGATCCCCGGAGAGCAACCGGGCAGGTCCCGGCGGCAGTCGAGGGGTCAGGCAGAGCCCAGCGAGTCCCGGGAGGCTTTTCCCATCAAATCCACTCCAGGTTTCGCTTCTGAGCAAGGGGGGAGAAGGAAAAGGAGGAACTTATTAACTGAGTGATCACGAATCGGGATCTTCAGCTTTCTCTGCCAGCGTGTGACTAGCCCGAGAGCCAGTTGTGCTAGCCCCGCGGTTGCCATGCCAACGAAGGATGCTAAATACAGCTCAATCTGGGTGTTTTTTTAAAAAAAAATCACGGCCCTCGGACTGTAGCCAGGGCTGGGAAAGGAGTCCAGGCGTCCTGGCTCCCGCCCTGCCAGGTCGGGGATCCCTGCGAGGCCACATCCTTGGCATCAGCCCCTCTCCCACCAGGATTTTAAGCTCCCCACCCCACTCCCAGCAGGCTGGGCTGCTCTCTCCACACCTCCTCCCCTCCTCCCGGGTCCCCCAGTTTGCCCAGAGCTTGGATTTAAGCCGCTCGCTCTCCGCTTTCCGTTCCTATAGCAACCGCTGCCCACGCGTGGGCTCGCAGTAGCATCGCATCCCGGCTGCCAGAACCCATCCCCGGCTGCAAACGGAGCCGGTGGCCCTCCCGGCGACCCGTGTCAACCCCCCCCAAACACCTTAAGATCTTGGCGAAGGGTTTAGGGCCACGGTGGTGTGATCCAACATCACCCCTTGGGTGGGATCTGGCTGTGGAGGAGCCAAGAGGAGAGCGAAGAAGTCTTCTCGACCGAAAAAAAAGAGCCTACCTAGAGCCCCGCCGTTGGAGAGGGGAGCGCTGCCGTCGGCCTCGGGAGGGCAAACGTGGTGTTTGGGCTTGGTGGTCTCCAGCCCGGCCAGCAGCGTCATGAAGTCGACGACGGTGTCGATGTCTTCCTTGTTGGCGGTGGCTTCCCTCAAGGCGCTCACGGCGTTGAGGCGGCTGAAGGAGGTCAGCTCGGAGATGTTGGCCCGGAGGAAGAGGAGGATGACGTTGAGGTCGTTGACGGGGCAGGTGAGCATCTTGCGGCTGAGGAGGTCAAAGGCGGGCAGCATCTCGTAGACGGAGAGCAGCCCCTTGTCCCACTGGCAGAGCTGCAAGGCGTTGTAGATGACGACGGGCATGAGGAGGACATAGACGCCGCCGACCGAGAGGCTGATGAGCTGGAAGACGGAGAAGAAGACCAACTTGCAAGGGATGAGCGGGGGGATGTGGGGCTCCTCCTGGAGCAGCCCCGTTTTGATGGAGCAGCTGAACTCGTCCTGGAAGAAGATGTTGAGGTGGAGGAAGACCAGGTAGAGGCAGGTGGCAGCCAAGAACAAGAGCAGCAGAAGGTTCCTCAGGATGTAGATGAACACCAGGGAGTGGGCGTGCTGCTTGCAGGTGAGGTAGCGCTCCAGCAAGGGGAACTCAAAATACCTCTCCCGGCGAGCCCTGGGGACAGAGGGGACACAGCAGGGACTCAGAGCCACCCCCCAAACCGAGTCGCTTCACCCAAGTCCATCCTGAACATGGCAACAGCCACGCCATGTGGAGGGGCCTGGGAGAGACGCGGTGACCAGTCGAGGCTGCCCGGCGGCCTCACCTCTCGTATTCCTCCCAGAATCGCTCCGGCTCGGCGCTGGCCTGCTGGACCTTCCTCATGTGCTGCACCAGGCGCACGGAACGGTTGTAGGATTTGTCCAGCTCGTCGATGATGAAGAGGAGGTCGGAGTGGAGGGCAGGGGCGGCCACGTAACGCCACAGCAGGTAGGGCAGGTACATGAGCACCGCCACCACCAGCAGCGAGTAGGGGAAGACCTGGGGAAAGGAGAAAAGCCGGCGGTGAGCGGCGGGGAGTTGCTTCACCTCTGCTGCGCGCCCAGGCTGGACCTGAGGGCACCCAGACGCCAGCTTGTCCCCTACCTTGAGAGCCCAGAGGGACTTGGTGACGGCGTGTCCCTCGGTGTCGAAGCCGTGGTGGAGGAGGGAGTCCCAGCAAGCCGTGTCAACGTAGGCGGACTGCTTCCCCGTGAAGTTGGTGGGAGAGAAGCAGCTGATCTGCGAGCCTAGGGTGAGGAGGAGGGGGAACCTCAGCCACAGAGGTCCGGCGAGCACAGGCGAGCGCCCCACAGCCAGGCGCCGACCCGTTACAGGAAGGTGACGACATCTAAGGTGTCACTTTGAATTAAAAAGGCCCTTTTTCACAGTCATTTTGTAGCTGTCCTTCCCCACCGCCGCTTTTTTCCAGCGAGGACTTTTCCATCGCTTCCCAAACACAACCCCTTTGAGCACAGCTGTGGGTACATGGCTGGGGGACAATTAAGAGACCGGCCAGAAACCGGAGTCAAACCAAATCCCCAAGGGCAGCAGTGGGATTTCGTCAGCCAAGACCAGATTTAGCCTGAGGTTACGACGCACCATCAATGCAACCCTCTGTGCTGCCCTCGCAAAGCCCAGCGGGATGCATCCCCTGAGCCGCGCTGCCGGTGCCCTCCTCCTCCTCGGAAACAACCCCGTGGCACCCAAAGGTGCTGGGGGAAAGCAGCTCAGGCAGGGCATTGATTCACCGACGGCCCTGGGGTATGGCACAGCTGTTCCGGGGCTTTCCCAGCAATCAATAATCCATTAAAAACAATCAATAAATTGTTTGTGGTTCCTAAAAATGGATTTCCGGGCTGCCCCACCACAGACCGCGACCATGAGGGTTTTGCAGCGATAGCTGAACTGCCACCGGCAATCACCCGCGACCCGAAGATCCCCGTTGCAAAAGCCGCAACTCACCGGCGGAGAACTCTCGGGCGAAAGCCAGCGAGACGAGGAAGAGGGGCAGCCCCACGGTGACGAACTTCAGCAGGCGATCGCTCGGCAGCTCCAACCGCAGGCCTTTGGCTCGGGAACCGCCGGGATCTGGGAGGAGAGCATCGGAGAGCATGTACTCGGCGGCCGTGTGCGAGAGGGACATTTTTCTATCGAGGAAGAGGAGACGACGGCGACTGCTGCTGCTGCTGCTGCCTGGAGGCTCTGGTGTCGTCTGAGGTGTGACCAACTCGAGGAGCGACTTTGTAGGGCTGAAGGCATCGCTTGCCAAGCGCTCCGTACCAGGCGGCTGGAAATGACAGCTTAGACGGTGCGTTAAATCGACTGGTAATTACAGGGGGAAGCCTTTTTGCAAATAGCACGCCCCAAAATAGAAAAAGAAAAAAAAAAAACCACCAAAAAAAACCCCAAACAACCAACAAACCAGCAGCTGCAGCACTGGGCTGGGAAGGCAACGTTCCTCCCCAGCCACAGCCGCTCCCCGGCTCCTCGTGGTTTTACGTCCCTCTGTCATAAGCAGATGTATTTCTGGCGGCGCGTTCGAGGGGCGTGGGGCTCCTCGGCTATTTTCGCCTTGTGCGGGGAGGCAGGAGGCTGGGCGTTACCCGACCGAAAAGCCCCAGCCAGGTACACGGTGGCCCCGTGGGGTACAAAGAGCCCTTTCCCGCACTCAAACCAGCCGGAGGGGCTGGAGAAAGTCCTGCTGCCAGCCCCGAGTTTTTGGGGACAGGCTAAAGAGACGCCAACCGCTGGTGGCTGCGATTTTGAAGCAGAACATCAGCTGCGGTTCCCCGGTTTTTCAATCTCTCCCCTCACCTCGCTGCCGGGGCACGGGGGAAGGAACCTGGCTCCAAGGCAAGCTCCCGAGGGAGAGGGATCCCAATAATGGGATGTAGAATAAGCGACAGGGAAATTGGAAGGGGCGGTGGGATGAAGTTTCTCCCGGCAGCGTAGTCGTTCCCCAAAAACCCACGCCGACACTGCTGGCAGCGCAGAGCGGAGGGAGTCCCGGAGCTGCTCGGCCAAGCCGAGCGGAGGAACTCCCCGCGCAGTCTCTCGACACAGCAAAAAAAAAAAAACAACCCCACAGCCGCTGCCAAATTGCACTTTCGATGGATTTTCGGATGATG
>NW_009650171.1:144049-146798 GCF_000708025.1 Charadrius vociferus | reverse complement strand
CTCCGGAGGGGCAAACAACAGCCCTCAAACCGGGAAGGACTGCACCCAGGCGCGCTCAAACCTGCCCAGGGCCCGAGATCCACCTGGCCTGAGCAGAGAGAGACACCAACCCTTCACCTCGGCAGGAACTGGATCTTTTATTGCTCAGAAACAAGTTCAAAACACGGATCGGGCAAAGCCCAGTTCCTACCCAGCCTCATTTGTCCGAACAAGAGGCTTTTCAGCACGCCCGGCCGCTTTTCTGCGCCAAATCAGGGCAAGAAGCACACGCAGGTACCTGGTTTGAAGCCAGCAACACCAGTACCAATGCAGGAGGTCTCCGGCAAGCGGCATCACCGCTGGATCCAAGGTGGATGCCGCTGCAGAGTAGCCGGACCCACGTCTGCCACGTGCCGGAGATGTGGAGATAAGACAGTCCTGCCTCGTTAGTTGGTAGTGACGTCCAGCTCCAGCTTTTTCAGAGTCTTTTGGAAGAAGAGGGGCGGCTTGCAGACGAGGTCTATCCGCTCGCCCAGGGGCAGGGAGAGCCGGTAGGCGTGAAGGTGGAGGGGGAGGTGGCGAGCCTTGCTCTGCTCCAGCTTCAGCCTCTTCAAGGTGATTTCAGGAAGCTTCTGCAGCGAGGACAGAAAAAGTCCCTTCCACAACCCCATCTCTTCAGACGGACCTTGAAAACCCCGGCCCAGGGGCAGCTGGGGGACACAAAGGGGCCGCCCAGCCCTGGAACTCCCCTCCTCGATGCAGGACCTGCCTTACCTGGGGTGCCAGCTTGCTCCAGTGGGAATATTTGTGATCCCCCAGGATGGGACACCCCAACCCGTAGGCCAGGTGAACCCGGATCTGGTGCTTCACCCCTGAGGAGGGGAAGAGAAAGAGGAGAAATGTGACAACAAGCCATGCCAGGCCTCGGCTCCCACCCGCCACCCTCGGCACTAGATAACCCCGTGCCAAAAATCACCGGGAGCCAGAGGACGGCCTGGCAGCAAACCATCACCCCGGGGTGGCTTATTCCCACAGCCCTGGCCCAAAAAAAAATACGTATTTCACTCGTGGCTAACGATGTGTTCCCACTTCGAGCGCTGCTCCTGGCTGCCGAGCCGCACAGAAAGGGGATCCAGCAGTTGACCAAACCCCGGGGACACCCGTCCAGGCCTCACCTGTGATGGGCTGGAGCTCCAGCAGAGAGCAAGCAGAGGAGCTAGCCAGAAGGCGGTACCGCGTCACGGCGCTTTCGGCGTTGCGGTTCTTGCGGATTTTCACCACCTTCCCGTCCTCTGGAGACAGACGATAGTTGGGGGCCAGCGTCATCTGAAGAGAGGTGTGAGGGTGAGCCCGCGGGAAGGCAGGAAGCGGGGTGCCAGGGAGCGGCAGGCCAGAACGGTGGCCCAGAGGACATCACGCTCACCTTGTAGTGCGACTGGTGGCTCTTCACCTCCTTCTCCACGATGGGGATCTCCACGATGCCCTCAGTGGGGTCTGGGTCCCCCAGGCTAATTGCCCTGGGGAGGGAAACCAGGGGTCTGCCGGGCATCGCTCCAGCAGGAAAGGAACCCTCCCCTCATCCTCTCTCCCCATGACCCAGCTTCTCCCCCAAAACAAACCTTGAGGGAAGATAAGCAAACACCCACCACTTCCACAAAGCCCCACACTCCAGTGACTGTCCCTTCACCCCTTCTTCAAACCCTATGGGCCCTTCAAAGCTGCTTCTCCACCCAAACCTTTCCTACCAGTAGATCTTCTCCACCTGGCGAGTTTTGAAGAGAAGCCGGATCCTCTCTGCCACCTCCTTGTTCCGCGCCAGCACCATCACACCGGTGGTCTCTTTGTCCAGCCGGTGGCAGAGGTGGAGGGGTTCAGCTTTCATGTTCTCCAACATCTTGGCCAAAATCGGCAACACATCAGTGATACAATTCTTGATCCCAGGGCCGCCTGCATAACGCAAATCAGAAGGCAATCGGAAGGGATGATCATCTCCCCCAAATTACCCCCAAAATGTGAGATGAAGGCTGTGATCTAAAGGCGACAAACTCCCTGAATGCCTCTCTGGGAAGGAAAACCTCAGCACAGGGAGGACAGACATATCTACATGGACTTGGGCAAAACACACGACACTGTCCCACACAACATCCTGGTCTCTAAATTGGAGAGACGTGGATTTGACCACTGGACCACTCAGTGGATGGGGAACTGGCTGGCTGGCTGCACTCAAAGAGTTGTGGTCCACGGCTCAATGTCCAAGTGGTAACCAGTGAGGAGTGGTGTTCCTCAGGGATCGGTACTGGGACCAGGGCTGTTTAACATCTTTGTTGGCAACACGGATAGTGGGATGGAGTGCACCCTCAGTAAGTTTGCCGATGACACCAAGCTGTGTCATCGACACGCTGGAGGGGAGGGATGCCATCCCAGAGGGACCTGGACAGGCTGGAGAAATGGGCTCGTGTGAAGCTCATGAAGTTCAACCAGGCCAAGTGCAGGTCCTGCATGTGGGTGAGGGCAATCCCAAGCACAAATCCAGGCTGGGCGGGGAATGGCTGGAGAGCAGCGCTGAGGAGAAGGACCTGGGGGTGTTCATGGGTGAGAAGCTCAACATGAGCCGGTGATGTACGATCGCAGCCCAGAAAGCCCCCCGCATCAAGGGCTGCATCCCCAGCAGTGTGGCCAGCAGGGTGAGGGGGGATTGTGCCCCTCTGCTCTGGGGAGACCCCCCTGCAGTGCTGCCTCCAGCTCGGGGGGTCCCACCAGCAGAAGGACA
>NW_009650171.1:143379-143707 GCF_000708025.1 Charadrius vociferus | reverse complement strand
CTGGAGGTGGTCAAGGCCAGGTTGGACGGGGCTCTGAGCAACCTGGGCTGGTGGGAGGTGTCCCTGCCCAGGGCAGGGGGGTTGGAACAAGATGCTCTTAGACATCCCTTCCAACTCTAATCATTCTCTGATCCCCCATCAGCACCATGGAGCCGTTTCCCCGTCTCTCCAGCACGGCCGGCTTTTCCTCACCGTGCACGGGGAGCCCGTAGGGTTTGTTGATCACCACAATCTCTTCGTTCTGATACACGGTTCCCTGCTTGAGCGCTTTGGCCAGGACGTTGGGGTGAACCCGCTGCAGCTGCTTGCTCACCGTGGCCAGTTGCCG
>NW_009650171.1:136407-142496 GCF_000708025.1 Charadrius vociferus | reverse complement strand
TGGCTCCGTGCGCCAGCCGCCGCTCCCCGGGGCATGGCGGCGGTGGCCCCCCTTGGTCTCGGGGGGCTGCTCGTCCCCGTCCCCCCCAAGCTCCAGGCCCTGGGGGGGTTCGATGCGGCCCCTCCTCACAAAGTGACGGATGCGGGCCTCCAGCCCCTCGCACTTGGGGCGGGCCAGTAAAGGCTTGTAGGTGCGGGCTTGGACGCCTTCCACGAAGCCGCTGAGCTGGCAGCAGAGCGGAGGCTTCGTATCTCCCCAGAGGACGGTCGTGGTGTTCTCCGGGCCTGCGACAGAATCGGACAAAATACCGGTGGTTTGAACAATCTGTTGAATTACCCCTTTCCTTCGTTCTTTGTTTTTTAAAGCTGGTTACTCCCATCCCAAGGTATTGCCCCAAAACCATCCCTTACTTTCTCCAGGAGCAGCATCTAACCCTTGTAACATGTTACGCAGCACTTGAGTTTTGACTGCGTGGTTGGCCCAGAGCTGCTGCAGGTGGGTAATGTTGAACTCCTGCACTTCTCGGTCGTAGAGCCACTGAAGGTTTTCAAACTCGCAGTCGTACAGGACGAGGGGAAACTCCACTGCCATGCTAGGGGAAAAAGAGAAGGCGTTACCTGTCGCCGCCTGGAGGGATGCTGTGACCAAAAAAAGGCTCAGGCAACAGCGCATCAGCCTGTCCTCTCCGCCCAAACCAGCCCTGTCTTTTCCCAAACTCTTTTTTCTGCTAAAATGTGAGTTAGTTTTAACCAAACACCAAGGACTAAAGCCATCAAAAGCTTGTCCAAGAGCAAGAAAACCAGGATCCTTAAGGATACCTCCCAGAGAGGCCGCTGGCAGCTCGCTTCCATATTGTGAGAGACTGCTTCGCAGGCTGGCAGAGAAGTGGTTTGCCAGCGACGCTTTGCACACAGCAATCGCTTAGCGAAACAGCCCGGGAGGTTTTTCCCCGAGCTCTCTGTACCTGTACTGCGGTTTTCGGGGGTTCTTCTCCACATCCAGCAGCTCATCGATGATCTCCGGCCTCTCCATCTTCTGCCCGATGAGGAAGAGGATGGCCATCATGCAGCGGACTTGGTGATACAGGAACGCCTGACCCGTCACTTCAAACTGGCACAGACGGAAGGGATCCTGCAGCCCGCTTTCTCCTCCTCTCTCCACCCACGTCACTCCGGCGCTGAGGATCGTTCTCTGGAAGTTGACCACCCCGTTGGCGACGTCCATTTTACACAAGTTACGGAAATCGTGGGTTCCCACGTACCTCTGGGCCGCGGCGTTCATGAGGGCCACGTCCAGGTGGGCGCAGGGGAAGAAGTAGCGATAGGTCCTCTTCAGGCAGCTGAACCGGGCACTGAAATCGGGCTCCACGGGAGCCCAGGCCAGCACTCGGATGTCGGGCGGGAGCACCCTGTTCAGAATATGGGTGTAGCGGAGCTCCTCCTCCCCCTCGTTCTTTCCTTCCGAGTCACCCTGGTGGCCATTTAGCTTCTTCCCCTCCGACAGGTTCGAGCGGAGATCTAGCGAAATCACCTGCAAAATGAGGGAAGCCAGGATTAGATGGCAGATGGGCATATTCGGCGTGTCAAGCCAAGACTTCCTACACCGCTGTGAAATAAATTCAGGATCTCCTACAGATGAAGGTGTCTTAAATCAGGCGATCTCACCACTCCTTCCTGCGGGTAGAGCTGCAAGTGCCTATGCTAAGGTTCCTAGCAGATGCTACGGATTCCTTTAATAAAACAGAGAAAGTTGCAGACTGCCTACGTAGCATGATCTCGAAACAGCTTCAACTTTAGTCACTGTTTTTAGGATATAATGTGCTGCTTTTTTTTTTTTTTTCCTCTTTTCTTTTTGCTGGAGGTGATGACTTGACCGCAGTAACAGCCTGGCTGGCTGGGACACCTGGTTAATTAACGCCGCGGGTGCCTGCGTGCTTTACACGGCGCAAGAAAAGGCGGCCCATGCCCTTATAACCACGCGGCTCATCTTGTGAAGGAGAGCAGACCGCCCATCCGAGCCAAAACCACCCCGACGAGGCAAAAGCTAAGCCAGCTCCGCTTCCCGAGCCGGCAGGGAAGGAGAGACCGGCCCGAGAGCGAAGCCATGGCGGCGTGGGAAGGGCTGTGCTTTCCCCGATGGCTCCGTGCCCACCCAGCCGGCCAGCTCGCTCCCCTTCCTCCAGCTCCCACTCCCACGCTCCCTTCCGCTAGCTGCAGCTCCCCTCGGACCCTTCTGTGCAGGAATTCAGCTGCCTGACTCCGTGGGAAGCTATCCAACTCCTGGATTTATTTTTTGGCTTTTTTTTGTGGGGTTAGTGAGTCAAATCAGCTGACAGGGCTCTGCCAAGGAAGGGGCATCTCCCCTTTTTGTTGGCAGCGCTGAGCTACTGGGGAAGCTGTGGCCTAGAATGCATTACATCCTCTCAAAACAGCCCCCTGGAAAAAAAAAAGAGAGCACTAATATGGAAAAAAGGAGCACTAATATGGAAAAAAGGAGCACTAATATGGAAAAAAGGAGCACTAATATGGAAAAAAGCTAGCACTAATCAACACTTTGAAGGTCTAAACCCATCATTCTGCACGCAGGAAGCCATCGCCAGGCTCGCTTTCAGATTTAAAAGGCTTTTAAAAAACAAAGCCAACCTGTGCTGTCGCTGAGGGACGTTAATCCCACCGGATCTCCATCCCACAGAGGAGCCCCAAGATCCGGGAAAGCCTCAGGGGGATCCTGACCTGTCCAAAGGCGCTGACTCCTTTGTCCGTCCGCCCGCAGCGGTGGTAGTTGGAGGTCTGTCTGTCGTCTACCAGCCGCGTCTTCTTCAAGGCCTCAAACAGCTTCTCCTCGATGGTGTTGCTGGTGTTCTCCTGGCTGGCAAACCCCTGGTAGCCCCAGCCCAGGTAGGCGATCTTCAACGCCACGTGCCTGCGGCCGTAAGCGCCAAAATCAAACGGCCGTTGTTGGCGTTTCTTGGTTTTCCCAGGGGCTGGAGGAGCCTCTCTTCTCCCAGCGCCCTCCTTCTCCTCTCGGAGCTTCTCTTGTAGCCGCTTCACCTCCTCTTCCAGCTCCTGCACCCTCCTCAGGAGTCGCTCTTGGTCAGTAACTGCGCTCCCTTCGGCCATAGCCGCTCTCTTGGAGCCTTAATTAGTTGCTCGGGGTCTGCAGAGAAAGAAGGAAATTGGGGTTTTGCATTTTATTATGGCTTTTCTCTACACCGAGAGGCTTGCTCTGTAAAATAATTATTATCTGCGGAGTAATTCTTTATTTTTATAACCCCTTGATGTTCCTAGCAGAGCACGGGAAGGGCCCAAGGGGCTTAGCTCGGACAGCCTCATCTTACTCAAGGCTCTTTTTTTGCGCACTTTTTAATCACTCTTCCCTCCACCACCGCTGCGGCACGATGGGATCTGCTCCGTCAGCCCAGGCGCGGTGGCAGCACGTTCCCGGCTAGCCTTTTGCTATCCGCGCCGGAGCCGTCACGGAGCCCTTTCCATTTTCGCACCGCGCTCAGCCAGCATCAACACTTCAGACAGCCCGCTAACGGCTGCCATTCATCTCGCCGCACCATCTGCTCCAACATTTCCTAACGGCACGCTTAAAACTTGCCTTTTTCCAACCCTTAAAGATATCCCAAACCTAAAACTTGCCTTTTTCCAACCCTTACAGATATCCCAAACCCAAAACTTGCCTTTTTCCAACCCTTAAAGATATCCCAAACCTAAAACTTGCCTTTTTCCAACCCTTAAAGATATCCCAAACCTGCGGAGGGAGCGAAAACCGTCTCCGCATCCCTTTTTGCCGCAGATCTTGAGGTTCGAGCGGACTCCAACAGCCTTTGGGCTTTGAGAGCCAACGACAGAAGCACCTATGGGCACTGCGCTCAGCCTTCTCCTCCTCTGCGGAAGTAAAACACCCTCTCCCTATAAATCAGGACTAGGTACCGTGTTTCTAAAAGAAGAGGTACAAGGGGAAAATCGTTATACACCTCTAGTGTTTGCCCATCATCCCGTTAGTACTTCCTAGATGATGTAATTCATTTTAGCATCGTTTTCAAGCAGGAATTTAGGGGTTGCCTCGCAGGGGGCGTTTCCATTTGCCGTAGGGACGGAGCCTTCTGCCGATGGCAGGTGATTTAGCACTCCCAGTCCCCTCATCTGATTAACCACAACCTAAATCGACACCCCTCAGCCCGAGATGAGAGTCAGACCCCCTTTATATCTTTAGCCAGCTCCAACGTGCTGCAAAAAAAAATTAACTGTGGTGGGTTTTGGGGGTTTTTTTTGCAGGATTCGCCCAGTTTGGCGGAAATTATGGAGGAGGCGATGGGAGCGGAGGACGAGGAGGAGCTGAGCCAGCTGTACGCCCAGGAAGGAGGCAACCAGGAGCGCGCCGATCCCTACGCTGAGGCCTCCCTGGCTTTGGGGGTGCAGCCAACCCCCCCTACGTTTTCCGGGGACCGGAGGGGACCCAGGCGGTTGGTAATGAAAAGGAAGGTGCTGAGGCGCAGACCCGACGGAGGGGTAGAGGTCTCGGATGAGTCGGTCACCAGCGAGTCGGAGAGCGAGGCCGAAATTCGGAGCCTGAGGCAGAAACTGCTTCAGCTACGGACCGATCCGGAAGACAGCATCTCCGAGGGGGAAATCGAGACGAGCAGCAGCTCCCCCGATGAATCCTCCCCTCGCCGGTGGCCCTGTGGGGACAGTCCTCCCTTTCTCCTCGAGGATTTTGGGAGCCAGAGCCCTCCTGCTTCTCAGTACGCCGCTGCGGCGGGGCAACCCAAATCCTTCATTCCCCCCCGGTTTGAGCCGTTGGGCCGTAACCGGGGCAAAACCGACCGAGTGGCTAAATATTTTGAATATAAACGAGAATGGGAAAAATTCCGAATCCCGGGAGAGGATCAGCGGCAAGAACTGCGCTGGCTTATCAGGGAACAGATGCTCTTCCGGCCCGAGCTCCCCAGCAAACCGCACCACCTCTACGTCCCCAACGCTTACGCCGTGCCCACCGAAAAGAAACGAGCTGCCCTGCGTTGGAAGGTCCGCTGGGACCTGGCCAAGGGCCTCCACCCCCCAAAAAACACCTCCTCCTGAGGCTCCTCCAGCCCGGCTCCACACCGACCACCTAACTGTGCACGCCCCGCTCTCTTTTCCTCCTCAAAATCCTCCATAATTTGGACAAAATCCCTTTTTTTTTGCCCTTCTACAGGGGATTAAAACTATTTAACGTGCCTCGGGTTGTTAAAGGAGCTGGATAAAACATCCCCGCTCCCCCGCCGCTGCTTTTCCGACCGCAGGCGAGGCGGGACGGGGAGTGGGCACCGAAAACCCACCTGCCTGCCCGACTCCTCGAATATCAGGAGAAATAAGAATAGAACGAGCCTGGCGATTTCATTTCTTTTTTTGGTTTTGCCGTGTAATTGCCCCGGGATTGTTGTTTGAGCGACGAAGGTGGTTTTATTTATAGCGTCTCGGCGATATCTTTAATAAAGTGTGTGGAGATTTCGTATAGTTCTGTGGGTTAATTAGAAACGCCTCCTAAACCCCTCCGCGGCCAGCGTCTATGATTCTATCCTGCACCGCCAAACTCTCGGTTCCCCTTGCCTTATTTTACCTCATTTTTAAAATAAATGAGTTTTAGGATGAAGTGAAGGTGATAATAACATTATTATTATTTCCCAGGTGTTGGGACGGACTGACAATTTGGCACCTCTGGCACAGGGAAACACCTGGAAGCTGCGGTGAGGCTGATCCCAGGGGCGTCCGCCACCCCCTGGAGGGGTCGGTGTCCCTGTCCCCAACACCCCGGGGACCCCCACCACCCCACAAGGGGGTCTGGGTTCCCCCAGGAACCCCCCAAACCCTACGGGGGACAGTGTCAGTGCCCTATGGGGTCCTTGTCCCAACAGAAGACCCCCCAGGCCCTATGGGGCCTGTGCCCCCAACACCCCACGGACCCCCTCCCACCCCCTGGGGGTGGGTCTGTGTCCCCCCCAGGAGCCCCCCAAACCCTATGGGGGACAGTGTCAGCGCCCTGTGGGGTCCTTGTCCCAGTAGAGGACCCTCCAGGCCCTATGGGGTCCCTGTCCCCAACAC
>NW_009650171.1:133351-134021 GCF_000708025.1 Charadrius vociferus | reverse complement strand
TCCGTCCCCGCAAGATCCTGCTGCGGAGAGCGGAGAGAGGGGTTTGGGGCGCGGGCTGTGCGATGGATGGGGAACTGGCTCCACGGTCACGTCAAGCTGGAGATCGGTGACAAGTGGTGTCCCTCAGAGGTTCATTCTGGGACCAGCACAGTCCAGGATCTTCGTCGATGGCACGGATGGTGGGATGGAGGGGTTTGCCGGTGGCACCAAGTCAAGTGGCGTGGTCAACACACCAGAGGGATGGGATGCCATCCAGAGGGACCCGGACAGGCTGGAGAAATGGGCTCGTGCGAACCTCATGAGGTTCAACAAGTGCAGGTTCTGCACGTGGGTGGGGGCAATCCCAAGCACAACTCCAGGCTGGGTGGAAAACAGATGGAGAACAGGCCCAAGGAGAAGGACCTGGGGGTGCTGATGGATGAGAAGCTCACCGTGAGCTGACAGGCAGCCCAGAAAGCCACCGGCATCCCGGGCTGCATCCCCGGCAGCGTGGCCAGCAGGGCGAGGGGGGATTGTGCCCCTCTGCTGCGCTCTGCTCTGGGGAGACCCCCCTGCAGTGCTGCCTCCAGCTCGGGGGGTCCCACCAGCAGAAGGAGACGGAGCTGTTGGAGCGGGGCCAGAGGAGGCCC
This sequence comes from Charadrius vociferus, assembly GCF_000708025.1. Taxonomy (NCBI): domain Eukaryota; kingdom Metazoa; phylum Chordata; class Aves; order Charadriiformes; family Charadriidae; genus Charadrius; species Charadrius vociferus. Next base: position 133,392 of record NW_009650171.1, on the reverse strand, counting down.
CGGAGATGCTGGGAGGGCTGGAGCCCCTCTGCTGGGAGGAC
>NW_009650171.1:128718-132928 GCF_000708025.1 Charadrius vociferus | reverse complement strand
CTGGAGCTCCTGCAGCAGGACCCCAGCTCCCCGCTCTTCTCCGTCAAAACCTTTGAAGAACTTCCCCTGTGAGTCGCCCGGCAAAGCCCGAGAGCCACCGCTGCCCGTTACATACGCCCTTTTTGATTGTCTTTTGTTTGTTTGTTTGTTTGTTTGTTTTACAGGAAGAAGGAGCTTTTACAGGGGATTTACATGATGGGTTTCAACAGACCCTCCAAAATCCAGGAGACGGCTCTGCCCATCATGCTGGCGTATCCGTGAGTAGGAACGCCGGGCGGGTGAGCCCCGGCTTCCCTCGAGGCATCCCCGGCGCGGGGGGCGGGGGGACGCTCCACCTTTGTGCTCCACTAAGCAGCTTTTGCCTTCCAGGCCCCAAAATCTGATTGCCCAGAGCCAGTCAGGGACAGGGAAAACGGCAGCTTTTGTCTTGGCGATGTTGAGCAGAGTTAATGCCGCTGAGAAATACCCACAGGTAACGCAGGAAAGGGAAAGCTGATGCAGGAGGTGTTTGCCCGAGCCCTCGAGACGCTGCCTGAGGGCAGAGCTCTGGGTTTTGTCCCCGTCTGTGTATGATTTTATCCGCTGGAGGGGGATGATAAACCCCGGGGTGCCGTCGCAGCAGCAGGTAGGATGGAAAGCGTGGTGCCCGCGAAAAGGGAGGTGCTTTTTCTTACTAGGAGCGGCTTAACCCAGGCTTGCGATATCCTGGAAGTGAAATTTGGCTTCAGCCGCCCCGCGAGCCCCAGTTCTGCGCGCAGAACGGGCTTTGCGAGCCGCTTACTGCGATGGGTGGTCGCTCAGCTCAAGCCTACGGGGCGATTTGAGCCGTCGCTTTGAAGCCGAGGGCGGAAAGGCTCTGCCCCTCTGCTTCGGGAGACGAATTTCCCCCTCAAAAACAGCGACAGCGACTTCTCTCCGCCGGCGTCCCTCGAGCTGTGCCGCCTTCCCACCTCCCTTCCCTCCCGCTCCCCGTTCCCCCTGCGCTTTTGAGGGAGTTTAGCGCTTTGGGGGGGGTTCTTCTGCTCATCCTTCTGTCCCTTCGAAACATCTCGTTGTCTGCCCGGTGTGTCCCGTCCCGGGAGCGCCCTGGGCTTTGACCGGAGGCGATCCTCGTCTGACAGCGCTCTTCTCTTCCCCCCGCCCCTGCCAAGTGCCTCTGCTTGGCTCCCACCTACGAGCTGGCCCTGCAGATCGGGCACGTGATCGAGACCATCGGGCAGTTTTGCGCTGACATCAAGGTGACCTACGCTGTCCGAGGAAACCAAGGTGAGCGAGACTGCGCTGCGACGGGAGCGTTGAGTGAGTAGAGGGACCCTTGAGCCGCCCAAACCCCCACGAAGGCCAATAAAATAGCGTCTGTATTGCCCCTCTCGTGCCGAGGAGTCTTTTTCACGCCCAGTGGTGGCTTCCAAACTCCTTCCTTCCCACGTGGGGCTGGTTTCTCCCCCGCCAGGAGGCTGTAGGGCGGCTCAGCCTTGCTCACGATGGTAAATCTCAATGCGATGACATCCCCCCCGCCTCCAAAAAAGAGAGAAGCGCGGGACGAAGGCGCTTGAGCAGCAGAAACGCGTCGTGTTTGGAGGCGTTGGGATGGCATTTCCCCTCTGGCAGTTCCGCAGGGCAGCGCGCTGGAGGAGCAGATCGTCATCGGCACACCGGGGACGATGCTGGACTGGTGTTTCAAACGGCGAGTCGTAGACGTGAAGAAGATCGCCATGTTCGTCCTGGACGAAGCCGACATCATGATCAACACGCAGGGCCTCTCCTGTCAAAGCATCCGCATTCAGAGGTGGGTATTCCCCGTTTCCCCTCCTCTTTGCTCCGTTTTGAGGGAATCGGGCGCAATCGAGTACATCTGGGCCCCGTCCTTCTCCCCTCCAGGGCTTTACCCAAGGGCTGCCAGATGCTGCTTTTCTCCGCCACCTTCAAGGAAACCGTGCGGGCTTTCGCCGTGCAAATCGTCTCCAGCCCCATCGTGATCAAACTGCGCGAGGAAGAGCTCACCCTGAGCAACATCAGGCAGTACTTTTTCGTGTGCAGGAACCGGGAGGAGAAGTACCGAGCCCTCTGCAACATCTACGGCAGCATCACCGTCGGTCAGGCTATGATCTTCTGCCAGGTAAAGCTGCTCAGCTCCTCCCACCACCCTTAAAATCGAGGAGCGGAACCCCGGGAAGGGTGGGGATACGTGTCGCCGGCAGCGTTTAACAGTGGGATTTTCACAGCATCGCTCCTACCTGTTGGGACCTCCTTTGTCGCGACGGGGGCTACTTGCTCCTCCGCGTCGTTTTTACCTAATTTTGAGGTGTTAAAAAGCACCGGGAGCTCCCTCGAAAGGAGCGGAGGGCTCGGGGGGGTGGTGGTGGTGGTGGAAATAACGGGTGGGAGCCAACGGAGCGAAAGCTCAGCCCGCCTCTCCCTCGGCACATCCAGACTCGGAAAAGCGCGGACTGGCTGTCGGTGGAGATGAGCCAGGACGGGCACCAGGTGGCCATCCTGACGGCGGAGCTGACGGTAACCCAACGGGCCAACGTCATCCAACGTTTCCGCGACGGGAAGGAGAAGGTCCTCATCGCCACCAACGTCTGCGCCAGAGGTACCTCCGGAAAACCCGACGCTCCCGTTTCTTTCCCATGGCGTGAAACGGGTTCTTCTGGTGGCAGCGTGGGCTCAAAGCAACGGATCCTCCGGGGCGAGGTGATCCCTTCCCTCTCTTTCTCCTCTCTCTCTTTTTCAGGGATCGACGTGCAGCAGGTCACCATCGTGGTGAACTTCAACCTCCCCACCGATCTGAAACACCGACCGGATTTCGAGACCTACCTCCACCGCATCGGGCGGACGGGACGCTTTGGGAAGAGGGGCATCGCCTTCAGCATGGTGGAAAGCCGAAACGTGGCACTCGTCCACATGATCGAGAAGCATTTCCGTGAGTATCCGCCTCTCTCCAGGAGGCGGTTTCGGGACCGGTGATCCCCCTCCGGCTCGTTCGCCATCTTTGCTCCTCCCCGAGTGCAGGCGACAGCTTTCCGTTCATCCCCTCACCCTTTTAGGGTCGGTTTTTTGTCCTCCGGCAGCCAAATTTTTTGGAGGAACAGCCCAGCGGGTTGCGCGTGACTTCCAAGGGATGTTACCGGTGCCCGGGGTGCGTCAACACCTCTTCTTTTTTCCCTCCTTCGGGCATTTTACCTGCTTTTACCCTGGAAATCCCTCTCCCGGCTGGGGGAAGCTGGCTGGGGGAGAGGAGCCGGCACCCAAAATCACTCGGATTTTCCCCCCCCACCGAGTGCAAATCGATTGTCGCTCCTAAACATCGCGAGGATTTTCACGGGATTTGCAAGATCCTGGCTGCGTCGGGCGGCTCTTCAAATCCCAGTGCCTGCTTTCCCTTGGGATTTATTTTAGGGGGAGGGAGAAAAAACGGTTACGGAAACCTTTCCGCTGTGCGGAAAACCACCTCCTTTCCTCGGCTTTGTCCTCGGAGCTGCCGAACCGCCTTGGCAGCTCGTCCTTTGAAATGGAAAACGCCAGACGAGCCCGAGGCGGACACCTGGCAGAGGAGACACGCGCCAGATAGTCTGGCAAAGATACGGTTGGGGGTTTTATTATTTTTTTTCCGAGCGTCGGAAGCGTCGGACAACGGCGACGAGCGGCTCGAATCACCGCCAGGTGGACGTGTCCCCATCACTTAATCGGCCCCGGCGTGAAAATCCGAGCGGGCGAACCTTTTTTAACGCCGTCACGGTGCCATTCGAGGGGGCGCGGAGGAGGATAACGAACCCTTCCCAATTTTTTTTCCCTTCTTCTTCCAGAGACCGAGATCAAGCAGCTGGACCCGGACGACACGGACGAGCTGGAGAGGCTTCAAAGCTGAGGGAGGAGCGGGCGCTCCGCTTCCCCGCATCCCAGTCGCTGTTGGAAAGGGAAGGAAAAGTTACGGGGAGGAGGGAAAAATCTCCCAGTTCTCAGCGCTTCCGAAAACTGTTTCGCTTTTGTTGCGATGTTTCAGGACAGGAGAAGATGAGATGAGGGGGGGGGAGGGGGGAAACCCTCAGACTTTGTTGTTTGCGTTGGATTTCTTGTTGGATTTCTTGAGGGTTTTGTCTTGCCGTGACTTTGCGTGGTTCGAGGAATCAACCGTGGGGGTAAAGCTCCTCAAAACCGGGTCTGAAAACGGGGAAAATCGGGTAAGCGGCCCCAAAAAAATCAGCTC
>NW_009650171.1:128230-128645 GCF_000708025.1 Charadrius vociferus | reverse complement strand
GGGGGCGGGGCTTCCGCCAGCGAAATGTTGGAAAAAAGTTAAATAAAAAATCGAGGAGAAAGGAGTTATTAAAAAAAAAAAACCAACCAAAAACCCAACCCAGTCTCGCTAGATGGCAGCATGAATCCACCGCTGCCATCCCAAATCCCGGCGGACCCGAAACGGAGCCTTTGGGCCCCGAAATTCGAGCGTTTGGGCCCCGAAATTTGAGGGTGTTGGGGTCGTGTCGGTGGGGGGAGAGAGAGAGGTTGGACCCGAAAGGTTTCCCCCTTCGCTCCCCCCCAAACTGTTAATAAACCAGAATTATTTCGAATTCCTGGGGTGGCGTTGCTCCTCCTTTGCCCAAATCTCTGGAAATTTAGCCCGTATTTTACTCGCGGGAGGTGTTTTATTGGGTCGCAGCGTTGACGACGGG
>NW_009650171.1:124668-126096 GCF_000708025.1 Charadrius vociferus | reverse complement strand
GAAACCCCCCCACTCACCAAACAAGGGCCCCCCCTTAGCCAGTGTAGAGCCCCCCACTAGCCAAGGTCGTAGCCCACTAGCCAACATAGAGCCCCACTAGCCAACGAAGCATGCCACTAGCCAGTGTAGAGCCCCCACTAGCCAAAGTAGTGGCCCACTAGCCAACAAAGGGCCCCAGCAGTCAGTGAAGCATGCCACTAGCCAACAAAGGGCCCTCACTAGCCAGTGTAGAGCCCCCCACTAGCCAAGGTCGTAGCCCACTAGCCAACATAGAGCCCCACTAGCCAACGAAGCATGCCACTAGCCAGTGTAGAGCCCCCACTAGCCAAGGCAGTGGCCCACTAATCAACGAAACACCTCACTAGCCACCAAAGGGCACCACCAGTCAGTGAAGCATGCCACTAGCCAACACAGAGCCGCGCCCCCTTTAGCCAATGTAGTGCCCTGCTAGCAAACAAAGGGCCCCACTAGTCAATGAAGCATGCCACCAGGTAATGTAGAGCCTCAGTAGCCAACATAGCGGCCCACTAGCCAATGTAGCACCCCACTAGCCAGCAAATCACCTTGCTTGCCAACATAGTGCTCCACTAGTCAGCAAAGCACCCCACTAGCCAACATAGCGCCCCACTAGTCAATGTAGTGCCATGCTAGCCAACACAGCACCCCCACTACCCAACATGGCACTCCACTAGCCAACGTAGCACTGAGCTAGCCCAGACAGCACCCCGTGTGCCAACATAGCACCCTACTAGCCAAAGTATCTCACCACTAGCCAACACAGCACTCACCAACCAACAAATCCATCCATCTAACCATGGAGCTATCCATCCATCCATCCATCCATTGAGTCACTCATCCATCTGCGCCTCTGTTTGTCTGCCTAATCCTACGCTGCCGTGCCAGAGCTTCCACTTGTATCAGCTGCAATTTCTACTCAGCCCTTGTGACCCATGGCTCCTTCTGGGGACAGGACGCTTCATGGAGAGGTGTGGATGAGAAGACCCCCCCAACACACACAGAGCCTCTCTTGAATGCCCCAGCACCCTTTGCAACCATGACTTCAAGAATCTCCATGCATTCATCCATCTCCTGGCCACTCTGAACCCTACTGATGGCCCCATGGATAACACACAACAGCCAGTACTCACAGGCAGACTCAATTTTGCCCGTCCTCTTGGACTGGTACCAGATGGTCATGCAATCATCCTGCAGCTTGAAGTAACGCTGCTTCTTCCAGCTCTTGGACTTGACTTTGCGCATCAGCGTCCCTTGCTGCATCTGCTCCAGCGTGTCTGTGAGCTGGATGCCTGGGGGCAGCGTGGGCTGCATCACTGAGGGTGGGTTATCCAGGCACTGCACCCTGCGACCTTGCTCCCTCCTGCCCCTGGGATCCCGCGTGGTCCCTCAATTTGGGATGGCGGAGGGACA
>NW_009650171.1:123861-124610 GCF_000708025.1 Charadrius vociferus | reverse complement strand
CCCCATCCGTAGCCACGCCGGCTGTTACGCCTGCACCGCGCGCAACGAGGTCAACAACCACACCAGCGAGCCCGTCTACCTGGACATCGTCTGTGAGTGGCCCAGGGCTCGGAGCCACCTTCCCCCCGGGGTGGGCACCAGCTATGGGGGCAAGCTCAGGGCTGGAGATGCCACTGTGGCCACCGGGGTATGTCCGTGGCCACCAAGCATCCGGCCACCATGGCACGTTCTTAGCTACCATGAGGACCATGCACCTTGCCACTGGGATGCCTTCATGGCCACCGTGGTATGGCCATGGCCACTATGTACCGCGCTACCATGATGCCTTCATGGCCACCATGGCATGGCCATGGCCACCATGCACCACACCACCGCGATGCCTCCATGATCACTATGGTACGTCCGTGGCCACCATAATGCCTCCATGGCCACCATGGTATGGCCATAGTCACAAAGCATGTCGGCAACATGACGCATCCATGGCCACCATGCACCACACCACCGCGATGCCTCCGTGGCCACTATGACATGTCCACAGCCAGCATGTGCCATGCCACCAAGGTGCATCCATGGCCACCATGCACCTTGCTACCATGGTACCTCCACGGCCACCATGGTGTATTTATGGCCACCACGCACTGTGGCCCTTCCATGGCCACCATACACCGTGTCACCTCTACAGCCACTATGTCAGCACGGTGTATCTATGGCCACCATGGCACATCCCTGGCCACCAAGAATCCCTCCCC
>NW_009650171.1:122165-122819 GCF_000708025.1 Charadrius vociferus | reverse complement strand
CCCACCAAGGTATGTCCATGGCCCCCATGTCCCCTGCCACCATAGTGCCTCCGTGGCCACCAGTCACCATGGTGCATCCATGGCCACCAAGCAGCCTGCCACCATGGCACGTCTACAGCTACCATGGTACCTCCATGGCCACCAAGCATCTTGCCACCATGGTACATCCATAGCTACCATGGTACATCCATGGGAACCATGCACTGGCCACCATGATGCCTCCGTGGCCACCAAGGCATGCCCGTGGCCACCATGTACCCTGCCACCATAGTGCCTCCGTGGCCACCAGGCACCATGGTACATCCATGGCCACCAAGCATCTTGCCACCATGGTATGTCTACAGCTATCATGGTACATGCATGGCCACCATGGTACATCCATGGCCACCAAGCATCCTGCCACCATGGTACGTCTATAGCTACCATGGTACCTCCATGGCCACCATGCACTGGCCACCATGATGCCTCCACGGCCACCAAGGTATGTCCATGGCCACCATGTCCCCTGCCACCACAGTGCCTTGGTGGCCACCACGCACCATGGTGTAGAGACCACAACTGCCGTGGTGCACCCTTTCTAAGGAGGCTTCCCAGGCTGGTTTCCCTCCAGTGGGAGGACGCCCCGGGGGGGGCTGCGTCCCCTCTGCGGGGACG
>NW_009650171.1:121794-122051 GCF_000708025.1 Charadrius vociferus | reverse complement strand
GAGCTGCTTGGCTCCTTCCAACCCCCCGAGCCGCTACGTTTGGCTCCACAACGGTTCCCAGGTCCACACCGGCCAAACCTACGTCATCACCTCCATCGCCCGCGCCCAGGCGGGCACCTACACCTGCCTGGCCGAAAATGTCCACCTCCAAACCCGTACCCAGGCCACCATCGTCCTCACCGTCTACTGTAAGTAACCCTGGAAGGGGGCGGGAGGTGACCCGGTGGCTCGTCCCCACCCCGGGGACGAGATGGACG
>NW_009650171.1:117352-118412 GCF_000708025.1 Charadrius vociferus | reverse complement strand
AAAAAGCTCCGAAATCCAGACCCGGCACACAAAAAAAAAAAAAACCACCCCAAAAAAACCCAAAACAACCCCAAAAGTCCGGAGGAGAGGTGAAAACGTGACGCAGCCCAAGCAGCGGGAAGCTCCACCGCGAGCCTCGCGCCGGGTTTTCCCCATTTTTAAAAGAAATTCCCCAGGTTTAAAATAAATATTTTCTCACCGCTGGGAGTTTAAAAAAATTTAAAAAAAAAATTTAAAAAAAAAAATAAAAAATCCCGAAGCCGAAGCTCCGCTCGCAGCTTTTGGTGGCTGCGGTGGCGGATTCGGTTTTGGGAGAACGCGGAATATCTCTTGCGGTGCCAAGAATGCCACAAAGCTCGGGCGGGATGGGGAAGGGGTCTTCGCCTTCCCCCCAAAACTCCCTCTTTTCGGGGAAAAAAAGCGGGGATGGTAAAAATAGGGATTAGTGGGGGGTTTTCCCCCCCTCCTCCGACGCGGCCGCGAGGAAATAAAATAAAAATAAATAAAAACCCGACCCCCAAACCCTCCAAAAAACACATCGCTTCGACGTGTATATAATTCCCGCAGGAATATTACAGCTTCCCGGGAGGATATAGCGACACAAGCGGATCAAGGGAAGCACGCGGCAGGGTCGGATTTAAGGCGGGTCATTTAAAAAAAAAAAAACGGGGTTAAATCTCGGCGTTTCGGTTAAATCTCGGCGTGTCGGGCAAACGAAGCGGCCGGAGGTATAAAAGCCGACCAGTCGCCTGCCGGTCTCGCGGGGAAAGCTTCGCAGGAGGTCTTGGGAAGGGCCGGAAAAGAAGAAAAAAAAAAGAAAAAAAAGAATAAAAAAAGAAAAAAAATAACAAATCCAGCGGAAGGAAGACGCACGAGCCTAAAAAGAAAAGCGGAAAACAAATAAATAATCATATATGAATATTTTTATAAATAATACAAGAAAAGGGGGAAAAAAAAACCCCAAACGGACGCACCGCAACCATTAAAGCAGGCGGAATCGTGATTTCTGTGCCTCATTTCTGCGCTTTTTTTTAATTATTATTTTTTTTTTTTTGGGGGG
>NW_009650171.1:114933-116761 GCF_000708025.1 Charadrius vociferus | reverse complement strand
TTCGAGGCATAAATAATATAAAAAAAGGCGTTTTTAAAAACGTGATACATTCACATGACGCTACTACCAAAAAAAAAATTTAAAAAAAAAAAAATTAAAATAAATAGTGACTCTCTCTGTTATAATTAACATCCCTCCATCACTCCCTTTCAGCCGCTGGGCTGTGCAGTTACTGGCGTTAAGTGGGGACGGCGGTCACTTCCTCAGGTTTCCCGCGGCTGCAGCCGCCGAAGGTCCCCAGAAGCGTTTAAGGCCACTCCGGATGAACTCCATCCTCCTTTTTCCTTCCAGTCCTTCGGAAGAGGCCGCAGAATGAGGGGGCTCCAGCTCAAGACGCGGTTCGACGTCTCCGAGTGGCCGCAGTCCTCACCTGCAAAGCAAGAGCCAGGCGGGCCGGTTGTCGGCGGGTTATTTTTGGGGTTGGTTGGTTTGGTTTTGAACCAGATCGTCTCCTCTTTCAGCTCAACGGACCCAACAAACTCCTCCCCCCAAAAAAAAATAAATAATTGGGATCGATGAAAGCGGGCGATGCTCCTTCTCAGCTCTCTCCTCACAAAACGTGAGGAGCCGGCTCGGAGCGAGCGCGATACCCAACATGTCAACCTCCGTTTTCCCCGCCTTTCCGTGCCCGCGGGATGGGCTCGTTAGGGAAAACTCCATCAGGTAAGCGTTTGGGGCGGGAGACCACAGGGGCGCTGCATAAATCGCACCCAGCCTCGTTATCCGGAGGCCGCTCCCGCTTAACGAGAGGCGTCGATTGCACCGGGGCCAGGGGGGGGACGGACAACGACAGCCACGAGCGTCGCCGTTCCCGTTTTTCCGCGACGGGAAAAGCGCAACGCTTCAAAACCATCTTTTGCAAGAAGCCGGGTCTTTTGCCGGCTTAATTACTAGCTTCTCCCTAATAAACGAAGCGCCCTAATGGCTTATTCCCACCTTCTATCCTCTCCGGAAGGCCTTACCGTCCGCGTAATCCACGGAGAGCCGATTTACGGCTTCCCGACAGCAGGGATGCTGGACGGAAGGTTGGTCTGTTTTCTCTTTGCCGTCGTTTTCCTCCAGCCGGACGTCGCGTTCCGGGAGGGCGGACGCCAAACACATGGTCACCACCACCCGGCGATTCAGAGGTTTCATCTCCAAAAGGTCCCGCTGGTGTGGCGCTCCGAAGGGGACGACGGGTGCGGCGGCGCCGAAAGAGCCGTCGCTTTTGGTGAAGCACCTGGAGGCGGGACACAACGCGGAGTTAACTCACGGCGCCTTCTTCCCGCCGCTCCTCCCGAGAAACGGCGATTTTTAAGCACTCGATGGCCGTAAAGTCGCCGGAACGCCACTCAAGACGGCCGAGAGAAAGAGCTCAAGTTTGGAAGCCAAAGAGGAAACCGAAACACCTTGGAAAATAAATCCGACGCGTCACCGGATGCAAATTAGAGAAATATACGTGGTATCATCAATATAACCACCCCTCCGCCGCGTAAGGCGGACGGCGGCCCCGTAACGCAAGCGGAAGGCTGCGGAGATGAAGTTAAATTGCCAACGCAGTCGTTAGCGCCGAGTTATTTAACCTTTGAACAAAAAGGCGCCGGACTTTAGGGCGAGGGGCGTAGCATCGCGGCGCGCAGGGAAAACGCCGGCGGTGTTCGGAGCCCGGCGAACGTTTGTGTAGGCGATTCCTCCGTAAGAAAGCGTGTCCCCCCCCCCCCGAAAAAGAAAAAAAACAAAAAACCAAACTCAAAAATCACACTTCAGTGGGGTTTTATACAAAACCGTAATTACCGCCGAAGGAAAAGAGTCGCTTGTGCGGCTGGCGGGAGGCGTGGGGACACATTAC
>NW_009650171.1:110590-111013 GCF_000708025.1 Charadrius vociferus | reverse complement strand
CTGGTTTTTGGGGAGAGGAGGTGCCACAACTGGAAGGTGGGACGTGGCACGGGGACGAGAGGCGGGAGGGAGGGGACAACCCTCGACCCGCCCGAAGGAACCAGCGGGTTGAACGAAGAAGGGGGCAAAAATTCCACCTCCAACTTGCCCAAATCCACCGGCACGACCACGCTAACACACCGCGTCCTCGTCCTCGTCCTCCTCCTCGTCCTTCTCCTCCTCGTCCTCGTCCTCCTCCTCCTCGTCCTCCTCCTCCTCCTCCTCGTCCTCCTCCTCCTCGTCCTCCTCCTCGTCCTCCTCGTCCTCGTCCTCCTCGTCCTCCTCCTCCTCGTCCTCCTCCACCTCGTCCTTCTCCTCCTCGTCTTCCTCCTTCTGCTCCTTGTCCTTCTCTTCTTCGTCCTTCTCCTCTTCGTCCTTCTCCTC
>NW_009650171.1:109360-110381 GCF_000708025.1 Charadrius vociferus | reverse complement strand
TCGTGTCGGTGCTGGTGGGGAGCCTCACCCGGCTGCTTTGGGGTTTATTGGTTTATTATTATTTTGGTTTATTTTTAATTGGAAGATGGACTCAAGGCCAGCGGGAGGATAAGGTGGAGCTGGAAGGGTGAAGAAGACAGCCTCCATCGTGCTGCCTGCGTGGTCCCACCCAGTCCGGCGGAACTGGGGACATCCCTCGGGTCCCACCAGTGCTGGGGAGGTGACACCCCGCAGCTGAGCTCCCCGGGGACTCGCTGCACCACAAGCTTTGGGGTGCCTGTAGGTGAGGTTTGGGGCGTGAGGCCGCCCAGATCCAGGCTCTCACCCTCGCTCCCCGGCTCCCGGAGGAGCCCTCCCTTGGGCTCACCACCTGCCCAGCCTTTTTATTTTTAAAAATAAGAAGTTTTTGGAGTTGGATGGGTGCCGGTGAATGCCAGATGGCGAAGGCAGGTTGCCCCCAGCCCGCACGTGGTTTTGGTCTGAGACCCGCTTTCCGCCACGGGGACTCCTCCTTCTCCTCCTCCTCCTCCTCTCTCCATTTCTCTGGTGTAATACTCCGGCACATTTTTGGTCTTCCTCATTCCCCTCTCCCATCTCCTCCTTCCATTTCCCCCAGCGCCGGGCAGGGAACGGAGCGGTCGCGGTCACGGTCACGGTCGGTCATGGTCGTGGTCGTGGTCGCACGGCTCTCCTGCCAAACGGAGGGCAACGGTCCCCCCTCCGGGATGAGGCAGCCGCGAAGGACAACTTCTTTCTCCATCAAACAGTCAAATTTAGAAGAGGGATGCGAAAACTCAAAGTTCGGACCCCGCGGATGACCCACCTGGGAGGGAACCAGCGGAGTCGCGGAGGACGGAACTCAATTCTCCACCGCTTTCTTAAGACGGAAAAAAAGAAGCGCACTTAAAAACCGTCAAGACGCTTCCAAATTGGAAAGCCAGCTCTTCGTTACGGCATTAACGCACCCGGCGCGTTCCAAACGAGGGGCAAATCGCAAACCTCTCGACGACAGATCTTCCCC
>NW_009650171.1:103135-109169 GCF_000708025.1 Charadrius vociferus | reverse complement strand
AAAAAAAAGGAGTGACCGCAAGAAAATAAAGCGAACGGGTTTTCGGCCTTCGACTCCAGCTTCGTTTCAACTCAGCTTCTCCACAGACGTGTACACCTCAAGGCAGCTAAGAATTTTAATCAGGCAGAAACTTGATTAAAGCTCATGATCAAGAAGCACGATTCAAAAATAAAACCGAAAAAATCCCAAATTTACCAGTCAGAGCAGTCCAGCGCGTCCGACTTTCGGGCCTATTTTTAGTCTTTGAAACAACTAGAGATAGCGGCAGAAGGCCGGAAGGATGTTCTTTAAACATTTCCAAAGCCAAAAACCTAATGAAAATCCAGACTCCCACCTGCACCAGAGACAGATCTTCCCTTCTTCTCTAGGAGAATCCTTTATTCTCACGCGAACGCGGTATCCCGCACCGTGGGGATGCCCAAAGTGGCCTGGAGAAGCTCGAACCCCACCGTTCACAGGGAAGAATCACGCCGTGAGAGCAAAGCTGCGACTCCGATTCGTTGGCGTTCTTCAGGGAAGGGCAGGAAACGCGCAATAGAGAAGGCGGATGAAACCCTATTCGACAAACCCCGTTTGGAACCCTTCCGTTATCTCCAAACTGAAGGAAATACGGGAGATCGGGTTTAAAAAAATCATGAAAAAAAATAAATTCCGGCGCTCAACCTGCCTCGCTTCTCAGAGAGCATCGGAGGAATACGCGGAGCGACGTGAGCTCTGGGGGTTTAAGAACTTGGTTGATTCCATCCCACGGACAATCGCCGCTCGCTCTCTTTGAGGCGGAGGTGACACCGAGCTCCTCCGTGCCCTCAGCCGGGACCCCGAGGGCTTCGCTTTCGGTGGCCCCGGCTTCAACGCGGCGCGGGTGAAGCTCCCCCCTCCGGCCGCGTTTTACATCACCTGTTATTGTTCCGACAATTTCGGCAACTGATGCACTCCGAGGGGTCGGCTTGCGGCACCGCTGTGTACATCCCACCGCCCTGCAGCAGGAAGGATGAAAAAAAAAACAAACCAAGAAACACACCATAATAATTAAAAAATTAATAATAATTAAAAAAATAATCAATCACTGTTTGAACGTACGAGAGATGGTCACGCAGAGCGGAGGAGGCAGTTGAGCGCCAGACCCCTTCCACTATCCTTTTCCAACCCCAACCACCTGATCCGCCTTCCGATCGGTGGCCCGTCACGTGGCACGGCGACACCGAGCCATCATACGACGACAAGCTCAGACGAGCAGGCGGTCATTTCCCCCCGGTCCGTTTTCAGCTCAAGGTTTCATTTAATAACCGCGCTGTAAATACGTTTATTTTTAACACCGACGACAGGCACGAAAGCCAATCACCGTTCGTTAGCGAACCGTGCCCGTTGCCAATCGCCGTTCGTTAGCGAACCGTGCCCGTTCGGGGAGAGAAGGTATTAAATTGGCGGGGCCGATGTCACGACATAAACCCATCCCGCCTTCCTGTAATTCCTCCCATTGGATCAGTTTACTTGGCGACGCCGATTTTTGAAACGTTTCCTATTTTTTCCAGATGGGGTCGTTCCTTAGCCAGCACCGACTCCGGGGAGGGGGGGAAAAAGAGGGATTTTGTGTTGTTAGTTTTGGCCGATGGGGAGGGGGGGCGGTTTACAAGCGAGGAAAAATGCCCAAATTAACACATAGCTCATCGTTAAAGACCGGGCGGACGCCGACGTCGCTCGAAAAGGGCGCTGCCGAGCCGGGCTACGGGAGGGGAACCAGTTTGGGAAAGCTCACCCCATTTTTGTTGGTTTGAAGGCTACGTAACTTCTACCAAGCCCTATACCTCCAAAATCAAGGCTTATCCTTCCATTTTTGAGTGCGATAGGGAGCGCCGAGGAAAGGCCTAATTGGACTTGATCGCCATCCCGGCGGCTTTCTCTCTTCCTCGTTTAGCCCCAATCAACGAAACAATAACGAGAATCCTAAAGGAGGATGAGAAGGTCCCGTTCCTCTGCGCTGCCTCAACCTCCTGCCGGTCCCGGTCCTTCGACGCGGGAAGAGATTGAGCGACTCAAACTTTCTACAACATGGAAGAAGGGGTGGGGACAAAAAAATAAAGATTTGCTTTTCCCCGCTCCATCCCCCCCCCAAAAAAAAAATAATCAGGAGGGATAAAACACCTACGGAAGCCCCCACACTTTCTCCCCGATGAGCTTTGGAGCAGCGCAGATATCCTCCTCTTCCTCAGGGCTTCTACGGTGGGAGAATTTTGGAGAGTTTCACCCATCGGCAGGACCGGAGAGGTCCAAAAAAAACCCCACGGTTTGGGAATCGGTTGCTCCAGATCGACCGAAAACCAGCATTTTTCGCTACACGGGCGGGCCAAAGAGAGAAGCGGGTGCAAACCCAACCGGTCTGGACTCCAAGCCGGAGTTTAACCAAAGTGGCAACTGCTGTGCAAGTGCTAATTTGTTATTCAATAAAACGAAGCGCTTGCGTTCAATTACGAACACAAACAACAGCCCCCTTTTTCTTTTTTTCTCCCCCCCCTCCAGAAACAGCACGGGTTATTCAGACTTTTGAACTTTTTCTTCCAGTTTTCCTGGGCAACGCTCAGAGTTTTGAGGGCGTTGAAGCGAGTCTGAACGCAAGCCAGCTGCTTCCCTAGACAATAATGAAATCATTATTCTCTCTTGGAAACGGGAGGCGTTTCAGCAAATGAAGTTCTTTTTCCGCAGCGGCTGGATCGCAGACTCCCAATCGGTTTTTCCATTCGATTTGAAATTTCAAAACCAACCCCCCCCCAAAAAAATAAATAAATAAATAAAAATAATGAGCTTGTCTCGGTCACAAACAAAGGACCGAGGAGCGCATTACGTTGCGGCATTTCAAGATGGAGGGGGCGGTTTGTTTTAGGGAACCTCCCGCTACATTCGTGCTTGGCCGTAATTAATAGCATCGCTTGGAGTTACAGATCTGAAACAGGTGGGGGGTGAGGGGGTGGGGGGAAAAAAAAGCCAACCAAACCAAAACCGGGCGCTCCATAAAGCTGCAGAACAAGCGGCTGTAATTAAATCTATTTAACGCGAAGATTGAGAAACACCATATGTAGGAGGGAAGTATCTCAGCCCGGTACCGGAGCATTCTCAGAGCTCACACGCTGTTTAGGAGGAGGGTAGAGCCAGATTTCCCAGAGCAAGCGGAATTCTTGCCGTCATCTGATATCCTCAAATGGGAACCATGATGGTGGTATCAAAAATATCGTCCCAGTGGCTTCCTCTGGGAGAAGTCGTTTAGTGGAACTGGCTGTTATCAACGGCTGAGCGTCTCCCCCCACCCGAATCCGGTCTGCGTCCCCCGACCTCTGCGTAAATCCCCAAGGTTTAGGCTGAGCTTCCCGCCCGCCGTAAGAGCTTACGTTGACAAGACGGTGGGGATGTTCGTAGTCCCCGCGCGTCCCGGACGGGGAGTTGGCGTGCCCCGCGTACAGCCCAGCTCCTCCGTTGACGATGCCGTTAACGCCGTTAGCCATTTTGTGATGGAGGTGCGGGCAACCGTTGCTCAGCCCGCCGTTGCTTCTGAAGTTGCCGTGGATGGCGCCGTCGAGTCGGCTCGTGCCGGGCAAGCCGGCGTACTCCATCATTTGCCCGCTGATATCTGCCCCTTGGTAGAGGTAGCCAGGAGGGTCGTACTCTGCAAGAGACGTAATTACCGAAAGCGTATTTATTGCCAAATGGGAGGTTAAGAACCAAAGAATAAACTTCTCTAAGAACCAAAATAAACTTGTTTTCTCTTTCTGCAGCTTTGGTAAATTAACTGTAATAACTAAACGCTCAGTGTACAAACGTAGAAATGGAAAACAGCCACGTGCTGGAGAACAGACGGGGAATGCCGGTCTGAAAGGACTCGGCTGACGTCCGGCACTACGAAGAGCGCCCTAAACCCTATTGTATAATCAACAGCCCCTCCGCTATCCGCTACAAACTCCTTCCAGAAAACCAAAAAATAATAAAAATCTCTCTGGGACGCAGCTGAAGACATTCTCTTACCTCGCCACAAGTTTTGTTTTCGTTTCTCTTTGCCAGAGAGTAAGGACGGTGAAAAAGAACCGCGGGCCGCGGCGAGAGCGGCGGCTGATTTAGGCATTACGCCCAGAAAAGACCACCGAAGAGATTCTGCCAGCGCAGGATCGCTCGGTGGGTACGGAGCACCTTGCAAAGCACGCCCAAACTCCGGCGCGTCTGCTCGAGGCTCCTACTTGCAAAGGGACAGGTTCTCCTTATTACCACCTCTCGGAAAAATTTGGACGCTGAATTCTATTTTACTGCGAAGGGAGCGAGAGGTAACGAGGGACTTGTCCTCCGCGCGCTGCCCGTTCTTTTTCTTTCCAGATATACCCCAGAGAGGGAGAGGGAGAGATCGGGGGTTTGAGCCTCCACGTTTTAACAAGTACTTACGATCACAGGCGAGTTCTGCCGGCAGCAGAAACCTGTGCTTCAAGTTGAACACAAGCTGAGGAAAAACTTTGCCAATGCGTTTCACACACCCTTCTCCGGGTGAAGCTGCAGCACGACCGTAGAGCGTCGCGAGCACCAGCGAAAAGAAACCGAGACGCTGCTGCTCTTAAAAAACCCCAAATCTTCACCTAAGGCACACCGAGGACGGACAAATCTCTAAATAGAAACGCCGGTCGGCTTGTACCAGGAAACCCCTTCCCGTTCGTAAAACGTAATATGAACATCACTAATTTGACTCCGACGGTCTTTTCATCGTGAAAGGGGACCAGAAATCACTCACTCTGCATGGCGTTCTGCTGACGGTTCTTCCAGAGGCACATGGCGATGAAAACGATGAGGATGAGGACCATCACCCCGAGGACGCAGCCCACAATCAAGTAGAGCATGTCGCCGCTGCGCACGGGGCCGTTGGAAGGACCAGTTCCGCTTCCCCCGACCCGGTCGGGGGGATTCGGTGGCGTGCTCAGGTCCTTCACCGGATCTTCGGATGCTCCCGGCGCGCGTTTCACTGGATGAAATAAGAGACAAATACGGGCGCATTCGCTAAACGCGGTTTGGAATCGTGGGGTTGTGGGTTTTTTTAAATCATGAAATGAAAATCATAACGACCGCTGAGTTAGAATCCTAACGCCTCGAAGAGAAAGCTTCCGAATCAATATTAAAACCTAAAACGAGAAGGCCAACTACTCTTTGCCTCGGAAACCGGTTATTATCCAGCTTGCTAACCCTCTCATTGAGGTCACTCGAAACTTTAACGAGCGACTCGCCGTCGGCACGGCTACAACTGCGCTAACTCCCAACTGGAAAGAGCGCAAATCTTTCCACTCCTGAGGTCAGGAGAAACCACAACACGCATTTCCATCGCCGAACCGCTGCCGGATGAACCGACTTTTTACCCGACGTGAACCCGGCTGACCCCGTTTCCGAAACCGCGCTGTTTAAGATACTAAGAGCTGAACCAGAAAAAAAAAAAATAAATAAATCAGGGAAAACGAGACGCTCGCCTAACCCAGGAATTAAATTCACCGCTCGTTCGCGGCGCGCCACAGCTCCGATTCGTTCCGTTGGACACCGAGAACCTGAAAGAAGGGCTCAGCTTCGGAGCGAAGGCGGTCCGAGAGACACAAGCGCCTCCGTGCCGGCGAGTTAGAGAAGTTGGATCACCCCCATCAGCCCCGGAGGAGAAAGGCGTTTTAGGGAAGAGTCAGTACGAACGACAGATTGCGTCTCGCCAAGTTTAAAAGTAGGGAGGAAAGTTACATTCCTCGCAGGAGGAAGACCAACCGTGCGCGTAGCTCCCAGCCCTTCCTTCCAAGGGCTTCGCTCCTAACTTCGCTAAATGTTGACGCTTCCGCTCCTAGAGGGCTTTTCTCCCCTTTTTTTTTTAAAAAAAAGGGCTTTTCTCCCTTTTTTTTTTTTAAAAAAAAAGGGCTTTTCTCCCTTTTTTTATTTTTAAAAAAAAGGGCTTT
Source organism: Charadrius vociferus (assembly GCF_000708025.1). Taxonomy (NCBI): domain Eukaryota; kingdom Metazoa; phylum Chordata; class Aves; order Charadriiformes; family Charadriidae; genus Charadrius; species Charadrius vociferus. Next base: position 103,221 of record NW_009650171.1, on the reverse strand, counting down.
TCTCCCTTTTTTTATTTAAAAAGGGGCTTTTCTCCCTTTTTTTTAAAAAAAAGGGGCTTTTCTCCCTTTTTTTTATAAAAAAAAGG
>NW_009650171.1:93206-102837 GCF_000708025.1 Charadrius vociferus | reverse complement strand
TTTAAAAAAACGGCTTTTCTCCTTTTTTTTTTTAAAAAAAAGGGGTTTTTTCCCTTTTTTTTTTTTAAAAAAGGGCTTTTCTCCTTTTTTTTTTTTTAAAAACGGGCTTTTCTCCCCTTTTTTTAAAAAAAGGGCTTTTCTCCCTTTTTTTTTTTAAAAAAAAAAAAACCCACCATTTTTTCATAGCACTGCATTTGAAGTTTGCTGCCTGCGTTTTCCCTTTACAGCCTCCCTTGGTTTTCGAGATGAGAGGAGACAGGAATCCTTTGCAAAATAAATGTGCCTGCCAGATCTGACCCTTCCAGCGAACAGCACAAACTTGGTGCCAGAGGCACGCGGGATCAGCGCTGGCGGCAGCCAACACGGTCCGCGGTCCGCACTTACACAACGTGTCACGGAGCCCCCGAGACACAAAACAGACGTACAAATCAACTCTGTCGTCTTCAAGAGGGCGGTCGTCTCCTAAGGAGAGGCTATCGGCGCAGCGGAAGAAGGAAAAAAAAACCCCAAAACCTCAGCCCAGAACAACAATCCTATCTCTCAAGCCGGGCAAATCTGCAGAGCTTTGCTAAAAGCCTTTCTCCGGAGCGCAACGTATCCGTTTCCACATCTTCAAAACAATCCCCAGCTTGGAAAGACAAAACAATCCTCCAAAACATTCCAGAAAAATTACGGTCGTCACGGCGCTGCAAAAAAACCCCAAAAACCAAAAAAAACAACCCCAAATTCGACGCAGAGGTTATTTCGTGCCCCAAAACCGCCACCTTCACACCGTCCCGACGGCGGCGGCCGCACTCACCTTTGGTTTCGCAGATCATCACGTTGCTGTACTCGCTTTCGCCGCCTTCGTTATAGCACTGCATTTTAATGTCGTACGAGGTTTCCGGCTGCAGGTGATTTATCAGGTGCCATTGCTTCGTACCTACCGGTGAGGGAGAGAAAAAAAATAATACTAAATAAATAAAATCAAGCGTCTTTCTCCATCAAACGCGGGGGGGTTACGGCACAAAAATCTTTCTTAACAATTTCTGGGTTTATCTGAAATCATAAGACTCATAAGAGTCTCGTAAGACTGCGAAAGAGACTCTTTGAAGAACCTTTCGAGGAAGAAAAGTGCATGAGGGTTTCGGTATTTTCTATTAAAAAAAAATAAAGAGAGGGTTTTCTACAAACCCAAGAAGAAGCTAAATTCCAAAACCCGACATCCAAAGCTTTCAGCGTCTGCTCCTTTAAAATCCGCTGATTTGAAGTCAAATTTCTGCGTTCTCCAAAATACGTAACGGATAGAAAGATGGGTTTATCTGAAATTATAAGACTCACGTTGCCCTGCGAAAGAGACTCTTTGAAGAACCTTTCGAGGAAGAAAAGTGCATGAGGGTTCCGGTAATTTCAATTTAAAAAAAAAAAATAAAGAGGGTTTTCTACAAACCCAAGAAGAAGCTAAATTCCGAAACCCGACATCCAAAGCTTTCAGCGTCTGCTCCTTTAAAATCCGCTGATTTGAAGTCAAATTTCTGCGTTCTCCAAAATACGTAACGGATGGAAAGATGGGTTTATCTGAAATCATAAGACTCACGTTGCCCTGCGGAAGAGACTCTTAGAAGAACCTTTCGAGGAAGAAAAGCGCATGAGGGTTTCGGTATTTTCTATTAAAAAAAAAAAATAAAGAGGGTTTTCTACAAACCCAAGAAGTCGCTAAACTCCGAAACCCGACATCCAAAGCTTTCAGCGTCTGCTCCTTTAAAATCCGCTGATTTGAAGTCAAATTTCTGCGTTCTCTTAAATACGTAACGGATGGACAGATGGGTTTATCTGAAATCATAAGACTCATGTTGCCCTGCGAAAGAGACTCTTAGAAGAACCTTTTGAGGAAGAAAAGTGCGTGAGGGTTTCGGTATTTTCTATTAAAAAAAAAAAATAAAGAGGGTTTTCTACAAACCCAAGAAGTCGCTAAACTCCGAAACCCGACATCCAAAGCTTTCAGCGTCTGCTCCTTCAAAATCCGCTGATTTGAAGTCAAATTTCTGCGTTCTCCAAAATACGTAACGGATAGAAAGATGGGTTTATCTGAAATTATAAGACTCACGTTGCCCTGCGAAAGAGACTCTTTGAAGAACCTTTCGAGGAAGAAAAGTGCATGAGGGTTCCGGTAATTTCAATTTAAAAAAAAAAAATAAAGAGGGTTTTCTACAAACCCAAGAAGAAGCTAAACTCCGAAACCCGACATCCAAAGCTTTCAGCGTCTGCTCCTTTAAAATCCGCTGATTTGAAGTCAAATTTCTGCGTTCTCCAAAATACGTAACGGATGGAAAGATGGGTTTATCTGAAATCATAAGACTCACGTTGCCCTGCGGAAGAGACTCTTAGAAGAATGGATGACTCTTAGAAGAAAAGATGGATGGAAAGATGGGTTTAGGGTGCCTTATGCTGGCTATTTACTATTTTCAATTTTTACTACGATTTTTTCATATTTGACTAATAATTATTAGTAAATATTTATTAGGAAATGCGGGAGAACCGCCTCCCCGGCCAAGCAATCCTCTCTAACGGGACGGTTTTGTCAGCGCTGGCTCCCGGCCAGCATTTCATTTAGACGCCCTCCTGAAGTACTGAGCGCTTCAACATAAATCACTCTCGGTTTTTACTTTCACCGGCTTGTGACAAATTTTAATAAACAGCGACCTTTTTTTTTTTTTTTTTATTTTTAAGGGAGTTTAATTAACTGTTTGAGTGCTCTTAATCCCTCTTGGAAAATACCACCTTGAACTGTTTCCACTGTTTCTAAGAAACTGTCGTCCCACCTACTGATTTAAGCCTTAATAAAAAAAAATAAATTAAAAAAAAAAAAAACCCAAAACCAAACAAAACCACCCCACAAAATACAACAAGCCGTTCGGCGGGAGGGGACTGTGTTCAAATCTCCCCGGGACCCAAACCCGGGAGCAGATATGGGGGTCCCCGGGAGGACCCCACTGCGGTTTGGGGGTTTCGGGGTGCAGATATTGAACCCCACCGCATTTCGGGGGGTGGGGAGCAGATATGGGGGTCCCCAGGGGGACCCCACTGCGATTCGGGGGTTTCGGGGCGCAGATATTGGACCCACCACAGTTCGGGGGTTTTGGGGTGCAGATATTGGGGTCCCCGGGAGGACCCCACCGTGGTTTGGGGGTTTCGGGATGCAGATATGGGACCCCATCTCAGTTTGGGGGTATTGGGGCACAGATATGGGGGTCCTCGGGAGGACCCCAGCACAGTTTGGGGGTTTTGGGGTGCAGATATCGGACCCCATCTCAGTTTGGGGGTTTCGGGGTGCAGATATCGGACCCCATCTCAGTTTGGGGGTTTCGGGGTGCAGATATCGGACCCCATCTCAGTTTGGGGGTTTCGGGGTGCAGATATCGGACCCCATCTCAGTTTGGGGGTTTCGGGGTGCAGATATCGGACCCCATCTCAGTTTGGGGGTTTCGGGGTGCAGATATCGGACCCCATCTCAGTTTGGGGGTTTCGGGGTGCAGATATCGGACCCCATCTCAGTTTGGGGGTTTCGGGGTGCAGATATCGGACCCCATCTCAGTTTGGGGGTTTCGGGGTGCAGATATCGGACCCCATCTCAGTTTGGGGGTTTCGGGGTGCAGATATCGGACCCCATCTCAGTTTGGGGGTTTCGGGGTGCAGATATCGGACCCCATCTCAGTTTGGGGGTTTCGGGGTGCAGATATCGGACCCCATCTCAGTTTGGGGGTTTCGGGGTGCAGATATCGGACCCCATCTCAGTTTGGGGGTTTCGGGGTGCAGATATCGGACCCCATCTCAGTTTGGGGGTTTCGGGGTGCAGATATCGGACCCCATCTCAGTTTGGGGGTTTCGGGGTGCAGATATCGGACCCCATCTCAGTTTGGGGGTTTCGGGGTGCAGATATCGGACCCCATCTCAGTTTGGGGGTTTCGGGGTGCAGATATCGGACCCCATCTCAGTTTGGGGGTTTCGGGGTGCAGATATCGGACCCCATCTCAGTTTGGGGGTTTCGGGGTGCAGATATCGGACCCCATCTCAGTTTGGGGGTTTCGGGGTGCAGATATCGGACCCCATCTCAGTTTGGGGGTTTCGGGGTGCAGATATCGGACCCCATCTCAGTTTGGGGGTTTCGGGGTGCAGATATCGGACCCCATCTCAGTTTGGGGGTTTCGGGGTGCAGATATCGGACCCCATCTCAGTTTGGGGGTTTCGGGGTGCAGATATCGGACCCCATCTCAGTTTGGGGGTTTCGGGGTGCAGATATCGGACCCCATCTCAGTTTGGGGGTTTCGGGGTGCAGATATCGGACCCCATCTCAGTTTGGGGGTTTCGGGGTGCAGATATCGGACCCCATCTCAGTTTGGGGGTTTCGGGGTGCAGATATCGGACCCCATCTCAGTTTGGGGGTTTCGGGGTGCAGATATCGGACCCCATCTCAGTTTGGGGGTTTCGGGGTGCAGATATCGGACCCCATCTCAGTTTGGGGGTTTCGGGGTGCAGATATCGGACCCCATCTCAGTTTGGGGGTTTCGGGGTGCAGATATCGGACCCCATCTCAGTTTGGGGGTTTCGGGGTGCAGATATCGGACCCCATCTCAGTTTGGGGGTTTCGGGGTGCAGATATCGGACCCCATCTCAGTTTGGGGGTTTCGGGGTGCAGATATCGGACCCCATCTCAGTTTGGGGGTTTCGGGGTGCAGATATCGGACCCCATCTCAGTTTGGGGGTTTCGGGGTGCAGATATCGGACCCCATCTCAGTTTGGGGGTTTCGGGGTGCAGATATCGGACCCCATCTCAGTTTGGGGGTTTCGGGGTGCAGATATCGGACCCCATCTCAGTTTGGGGGTTTCGGGGTGCAGATATCGGACCCCATCTCAGTTTGGGGGTTTCGGGGTGCAGATATCGGACCCCATCTCAGTTTGGGGGTTTCGGGGTGCAGATATCGGACCCCATCTCAGTTTGGGGGTTTCGGGGTGCAGATATCGGACCCCATCTCAGTTTGGGGGTTTCGGGGTGCAGATATCGGACCCCATCTCAGTTTGGGGGTTTCGGGGTGCAGATATCGGACCCCATCTCAGTTTGGGGGTTTCGGGGTGCAGATATCGGACCCCATCTCAGTTTGGGGGTTTCGGGGTGCAGATATCGGACCCCATCTCAGTTTGGGGGTTTCGGGGTGCAGATATCGGACCCCATCTCAGTTTGGGGGTTTCGGGGTGCAGATATCGGACCCCATCTCAGTTTGGGGGTTTCGGGGTGCAGATATCGGACCCCATCTCAGTTTGGGGGTTTCGGGGTGCAGATATCGGACCCCATCTCAGTTTGGGGGTTTCGGGGTGCAGATATCGGACCCCATCTCAGTTTGGGGGTTTCGGGGTGCAGATATTGGACCCCACAGCATTTCGGGAGTTTTGGGGTGCAGATATTGGGGTACCCTGGAGGACCCCACCGCGGTTTGGGGCTTTCGGGGTGCCGATATCGGGGTCCCCGGGAGGACCCCATCCCATTTCGGGGGTTTCGGGAGGGCAGGGTGGCAGCTCCGTCCCGAGGGAGGGTGGACAAGCCCTGGCTCGAAGCTGGAACCGGCTTTTCCCTAAATCGCCTCTTTTTTCCCCAGATTCATAACCGGGTTTTCCCGTCTCCCCCACCCCCAAACATTCCTTTCGGTAATTACTCCGGCAGGTTTTAGGTTTCCGTTTGGAACCATTAGTGGAACTGGAATGGGGACAGGCACTCGAACTGTCCTCTCCGTGCACCATTAGCGAGGAAAAAAAACATTTAAACAACTGCCGTCAGAATGCATTTCCCTTTAAAATTCAATCTCCCGTTTCAAATTCCATCTCCGGGACCTTCCAAAGAGAGAAATTCAGCCCAATCGATGCGGGACGGGGTCGATCCGCCTTTGCTTTGGCTTAAAGCTGCCGAAAAAGAGCGAGGAGCAACGCCAGGCATAGGTATTTAAAACCTGGGCCATGGAAGCACAAAGCTTTGGTTGGTATGACCATACCCGTGATAAAACAAGTGTGTGATTTATTTATATTTTTTTTTTTTAAATGTGATGTTATGCATTTTTTACATGTTAAGTGGGCAGCGTATGTAGGTATGACATTGCTGGTCCTGTGACTTCTTTAAGTTCTGAATTCTTACTGTGACTAATAATAATGTGTAAGATAAAATTATTTGGGGATTGTGATTTGTACTAACTAACGTTGAGCTTGTATTTTAAGTAATCAAATTCCAATTTTTGAGCTGCTTACAGTGATGTGGACGTTTGGAATTTTTTTGTAATATTAGTTTACTAACTTAAACATGGTTTGTTTTTTCAGACAACTTGATTTTAAGAAGAACGGTACAAATGTAAGGTTTCAAGTCTGCCTGGGCTAATTCTTCAAGTAAAAAGCAGAAGGGCTAAAAGGATATTGTCCTTATTTGAAGGATCGGAAACCTGTGAACCTATGATGCTATTATATTATTTAAACAGAAATTCCACCAAGAAATTCTTGATGCACAAAATAAGACTTAGTTCTTGCCTAAAAACTTTACTGTCTGGTGTAATGTTTTAGACTTGGTGGCATTATGTATTATATGCTGTGCACATAACACTACTTCCCCTCCCTCCCTCCCCCCAGACTTACAGTAATGAATCTGGTCTTGAAAGCTAGACATGTCCATAATATCATGTAGTTTGACATCTTAGGTTACTGTGCCTCGCAATTCCCATTTTGAGGATAGCTGTTGAGACAAATGCAGCTCTTTCTTGGTGGTTAATTAAAACTGTTTTCATAATATGATGGTCTGGATGCAATTTTGGAAGATATTCTGCAAATACAAAAGGAAGTCTTTAAAATATTACTTTTAGCTGTTTGCAAACAAGTTGTCTCTTTGCAATTGTCTATTATATGCACAGCAGCCAGTAGAATTCCCCTTTTTATTTTTTTTCCCCGCAGACCATCTTGATTCAAAACATCTATCGTAACCCCCAAAACAGTGCACAGACGGCTGACGGCTCACACTGTAAGTCCCACAGTTGGAGAAATTTTTTTAAAGAATGGTGTTAAAGAGCCCACTCCTAATTATGAGAAAATAATGTTGGCTTCTGAGCTGCTGACATAAAGCTGTTGCAAACAGGACAAGTGACGGAACTCTTCTTGCGCATAGATCAAGAACTTGTCAAATGTGTGCAATTCAGAATGCAGAACTGACTGCATAAATTGGACTTGATGCAGTTTCTCTTTTGCACTGCAGAGTGAACCTCATTTCTTAGTAACTCTGCATTCATTTAGAGGGTTAACCTGCAGACATTTCTCAAATTCTTGATTTAACCAAAATAAAAAAAAAATAGGTATATATGTGATGTACGGTAAGTTTCCCAAAACTGTGGGTTTTCTCTCATCTTAACGCTTTTAGGAAAATGGAGATTTCATGTTATGCTGTAATTATTGTATTACTTCTTTTCCTGGGGTTTTGCTACTAAGAAACCACTCAGTAAAACTAGATTCAAATTACTATGCTTGTAACTTGAATACTGCGTCTGGATGCCATCTATTACATACCTACCTGAAATCTTGCAAAACCCCTCTATGTTGGTGAATAAAATTAAAAAAAAAAATAAAATACAATAATGGAGCATCATGAGATCTCTATTATTTACAGTGTTAGGTTGATTCAGAAAGGCCACCAGCTAAGTGAAAGTTCTCCTTCTTGGGAGAGAATAACCACCTCTCTTTTCAGCACAGACTCGGCTAAAGCGACCCTAAAGGAAACCGGTTTCTTGTTAAAATTATTTTCCATAATATAAAGTTGTTGCGTTTTGTATTTCAGACCATTGCCCTCTTGAACATTTACCGTAACCCTCAAAACTCTTCCCAGTCTGCTGACGGTTTGCGCTGTAAGTTCATACAAGTTCCTTCACTGGTTCCCTGGGCTTGATTGTCAGAGCTCAGTGTCGACTTAAGCTGGTCTACCATTTTAGTTTAACAGATCAAACTGACCACGTTTCGTTAAATGTGTCCAAAACAAACACACACAAAAAATAAAAAAATAAAAAAAAACCCTAAAACTTTTTTGTGCTGCTCACCTTCCTCCCTACTCCCAAAACTGAGGGGAATCTGAATACCATCTATTAAATCAAAAAGGGTTGAAATTGTACTTCCCCTGTAAAGCAGTCTTAGTTGCACTGCTTTCTTCCCCCCACCTTTCTCCCTGCCAGTTGCTTGCATCCTAGGAATGCTTTTCTGTATGTTTTGTGCTATCCATTAGGTTCCACTGTCTCAAAGAGCAGGACAATGACACATTGACTTCATCCAGAACAAATTTCCTGCTCTGTAAATGCTAAGAGAACTTCAATTTGAGACTTTTCAGACTGCATGCAGAAATTTGTCCTAGGTTAATGCAGCTTCCGTTTAGAGTCTACTTTAGAAGAATACACTTTGACTGACAAACGCTTCCCTTCTGGCAGCTGTCCTTTGGGATAGGTGCATGCTTAAAATGCCTTCCATGCTTTGAAAATTCAAATTCCAAAACTAAGTTGCATATTTACCTAGGAAAATATATCTTTAAAAATTCTTTTGTGGAGGGGGAAGGCATTTGGGTATGGTCATGAACTAATTTAATGACTCCTCATGAGGTAGGAATGGGCGTAAGAAAACACACCTGCTGTGAGACTGGCAGAAGTTAAATGACCAGGATTGTTGATCTGTGATTACTGATCTATCATTGTGATTCAATCATCAACATTAGAATAAGATTTCAAAATAATAATTTAAAAAAAAGTTGTAGGACCAAAAAGGATCGGTGTTATTTTCTAACTAATATTTCTTGTTGAAGTGAACATTGACTGTGTGGTAATAAAGCTTTGTTTGGTTATTCATTTTTTTGACTGTTGGATTACAGACTAGTCCAGATTAGTTACCAGCATTTGATTAGACATGCTTTGTGAAATCAGCCACTAACTTAAAAGTCAACACTGTCTCTTCTGCTTCTAAAAGTAATAACGGCCCAAAACCACCCCAAAACCACCCCAAAACCACCCCAAAACCACCCCAAAACCACCCCAAAACCACCCCAAAACCACCCCAAAACCACCCCAAAACCACCCCAAAACCACCCCAAAACCACCCCAAAACCACCCCAAAACCACCCCAAAACCACCCCAAAACCACCCCAAAACCACCCCAAAACCACCCCAAAACCACCCCAAAACCACCCCAAAACCACCCCAAAACCACCTTTCTGCAGAGTTTTTGAATGTCTCGAAAGACAGGACTTAACAGGCACCGGTAAGGAGCGCCTACGGCAAGTGTTTAGCTGATACAACGCTTTTGCCGCAACTCCCGCAGTCGTTTCACGATCAAATTCCCCGTCCAAAACCAGATTAATTCAAAGGTAACGGGGTCGGGGGGGGATCGCGAAGAACAAGTGATTTATGGCAAAAAATACCTTAAGCCACGTGTTCCTCTACGCGTTTCACAGCAAATGCTTCCGACCGTGCTCGAATTGAAAATAGCGCCTTCTTCCCTTCTCCCCCTCCCCCCCAAAAATGGTAATTTAGTAGTAAAGTGCAGTTTTAAGTTGAAATTTGAAATATTTCCGCCCTTGCGTCGGAGGTTTTGGCAGAGC
>NW_009650171.1:89282-92216 GCF_000708025.1 Charadrius vociferus | reverse complement strand
GAGAGGAAGGGGGAAAGGAGAGGAAGGGGGAAAGGAGGAGGAAGGGGGAAAGGAGGAGGAAGGGGGAAAGGAGGAGGAAGGGGGAAAGGAGGAGGAAGGGGGAAAGGAGGAGGAAGGGGGAAAGGAGGAGAAGGGGGAAAGGAGGAGAAGGGGGAAAGGAGGAGAAGGGGGAAAAAAAATCGGAAATAAGCTGATTTCAGAGCGGAGCGCGCTCGGCGTCTCAGCTTTATAAACACGGACGTTCCGCGCAGCGAAGGCTAAAACAGATGTGCAGCTGAAGGCGCAGACTGCGTCCGCTTCTTGAAAGCGCTGCTCCGAGCCGCAGCTCTGCATCCGCAGCGCCTTTACAGCCTGCCAAAAAAAGCTCCCGGCACGCGTGGAACGTACTGCGCCGAGTATTGTCAGGCAGGGGAAAAATTTGCAAAAGAAAGGCCCCTTCCTCCCGTAACTGAAATGAATGAAGGGAAAAAATAATAATAATAATTAAAAATTAATTAACGTCATCGGGACAGAATGAGATCACTACGTTTATTCAGCCCAAGCAATAAGGAAAATATTTTTAAAAGGGTTTTTCCGCTTCTGGACTAATATAGACATTATCTAATAACTTCTTCCAGGAAAATGATGAGCTCATATGCGCGGGGAGGGGGGGGGAAAAAAAATTAAAAAATAAAAATAAAAATAAAAATAGAAACTGAGGAAAAGGGGGAGCGGAGCACAGACGTACCTGCGTTTGCAGCGTACTGCGGCGCTCGAGGCTAAAATTAACTTCCTTACAGCAGGATAAGCAATTAAGCGGGGAAAGAGGAGAGAAGGGTGATTAGACGGGAGGCGCTGCCCAGCTTCGAAAAATCCGCGCTGGGGTAAACCAGTTGAAAAAACCAGGGAGTTACTGGTAAGGCAGCTCAGATGTGCTTCCCCCCGGGGGTTAAATGGGGTTTACGCCGCTTTCTCTTCCCTCGACGGCCGAAAGCGCTTTAAACGCATCCGCGTTGAGGATTTGCCGCAGCGTAACGCGACAAGACTTAAACCCACTGTTTCGTTCTCGGGTTTCCACGCGGGAGAGGCTTCAGGAGGAAGAACCGAGTTCACGCGTGGGCGGAACCCGAGGGCCCGCGGTCGCGAGGGCTGCTTCCGCGAAACACGGCGCCCAGTTGGGGGAAAAAAGCCGTTTGGATTTCATATAAAGGCAGCCAACGCGGCGATCCTTCCCCCCAGCCAGCCGCGTCGGTACGGCGCGCCGTACCTTCCACGACGTCCCTCTTGTAGTCGCTGTCGTTGTCGCTGTCCGTAGGGCGGTAATAGATGTAAAATCCTTGGATGGGGGTGTTGTTGTTGCTCGACGGAATATACTACGGGAGAATTGGAAAAGGCGGCGTTAGGGAAGGAAAATTTCATCCTCGGTATCTCATCACCTGGGAAATACGTTGGGGTTTTTTTGGGTGGTTTTTATTTTTTTGGGGTTTTGTTTTTTTTTTCCAAATAAGGTTAGGCGAGCGAGGGGGAGGTTCACGGAAGAGAACTGTTGATCAATTGCCCCCTTTACTGTCTCTCAGGATGAGTAACTTCTGTCAATGAGCCAGCCAGAAGTTGCTCATAAACTTTCTTAGCATGACTCTCTAAGAAGCCTTTTTATCAATGGGTTAGTGGCCTATTTTTTTTATCCCGGAGCCCACTCCTAAACTCAAGAAGCAACCTGAAATAGAGAACAGAAGGTTGCTTAACTGGAGAGGAGTTGGAGAGTGGAAGTCAAGGAAACACACTAGCACATCTCTTTATCTACTGGCTTGCTTTTATTTCTATTCCTCTAGCCAAAAAAAAAAAAAAAACCAAAAAAACCACCAAAAAAAACCCAACCAACCCCCAAAGGGAGGGTCGCACGGGGCCAAGCGGTCGAGCTGGGGCTGAGACTTTCCTCCCACATCGCTTCAACGTCGATTAGGGTCGGACCACGACCCGCCGGAAAATCTGCGCCGTTAACGGCAACGGAAAAGTTAAGAGCGTTTTTACTTCAGAAAGATTTAAGGGCACACTGAAACCCGGCGCGAGAATATTTGCCTTGAAGTCACGCAGCCTCCCGAGGAACCAGAGGTTATTTTAAGTTTATTATCCTTAACATCTCTTAAGGCCGAGCTCGCAGAGCAAACTAACACCGGGAACTCTACGCGTTAAATCCTCCAAAGTACACCAAGGGGCTTCGATTTCAAAACAAGAGCGAAGAACCTTCTGGGGCTTTCAATAAGGACTTTAAAGTACTCGTTTACGAAAGACGAGGCCAACAGGGGAAAGGAAAACGTTCCTCCGAGACGAAACCTCTACCGGGCGCGAGGGATAGATGGTGGGTTTTAAAAAAAAAAAAGCGGCTGCCCGCTTCCGGCCGGGACAACCTGGATGGACGAAAGCCGACTCGTTGGCAACTCGTGGCACCAAGAGGGGTTTGGACAGAGTTAAGCCCACTGGTGCCTCTCCGTACGGCCGTGCCGAAGCGGGTGGAGTACGGCGGCTCCGGTTGGAGCCTTTTACTGGAGTTGCTGGTGGGGCGCACAGCTGGCGTAAGCCGAGGCGGCGCTGCGCGGCATCCCCAGGGAGCTGGAAGGGGAGAGCGAGGCGGAGGGAGGTTGGGAGATGGAGCAGAAGGCAGCGAACAACTGACGGAGGCGCCGAGGAGGAGGAAAAAGGGGTTGGAAATGGGGGGGGGGCAAAGGGCTCGAGAGGCACGCGGCCCCATCGGCCACCCAACGCTACCATCCAACCCCGAACCTCCTGCCAGGAACAGCGTCATCTCCCAGTTGGACTAGATGATCTCCAGAGGTCCCTTCCAACCCTGACCATGCTGTGATTCTGGGATCGATTCTGCTATCGATTCTCTGATTCAGTGATTCCGCGATCGATTCTCTGATTCTCTGATTCTGGGATCGATCGATTCTGGGATTC
>NW_009650171.1:82200-88918 GCF_000708025.1 Charadrius vociferus | reverse complement strand
GCGATTCTGGGGCCTATTCTCTGATTCAGGGATCGATCGATTCTGGGATTCTGCAATCGATTCTGGGATCGATCGATTCTGGGATTCTGCAATCGATTCTGGGATTCAGTGATGCAGTGATCGATTCCATCTGCAATCGATTCTGGGATCGATCGATTCTGGGATTCTGCAATCGATTCTGGGATCGATCGATTCTGGGATTCTGCAATCGATTCTGGGATCGATCGATTCTGGGATTCTGCAATCGATTCTGGGATCGATCGATTCTGGGATTCTGCAATCGATTCTGGGATCGATCGATTCTGGGATTCTGCAATCGATTCTGGGATCGATCGATTCTGGGATTCTGCAATCGATTCTGGGATCGATCGATTCTGGGATTCTGCAATCGATTCTGGGATCGATCGATTCTGGGATTCTGCAATCGATTCTGGGATCGATCGATTCTGGGATTCTGCAATCGATTCTGGGATCGATCGATTCTGGGATTCTGCAATCGATTCTGGGATCGATCGATTCTGGGATTCTGCAATCGATTCTGGGATCGATCGATTCTGGGATTCTGCAATCGATTCTGGGATCGATCGATTCTGGGATTCTGCAATCGATTCTGGGATCGATCGATTCTGGGATTCTGCAATCGATTCTGGGATCGATCGATTCTGGGATTCTGCAATCGATTCTGGGATCGATCGATTCTGGGATTCTGCAATCGATTCTGGGATCGATCGATTCTGGGATTCTGCAATCGATTCTGGGATCGATCGATTCTGGGATTCTGCAATCGATTCTGGGATCGATCGATTCTGGGATTCTGCAATCGATTCTGGGATCGATCGATTCTGGGATTCTGCAATCGATTCTGGGATCGATCGATTCTGGGATTCTGCAATCGATTCTGGGATCGATCGATTCTGGGATTCTGCAATCGATTCTGGGATCGATCGATTCTGGGATTCTGCAATCGATTCTGGGATCGATCGATTCTGGGATTCTGCAATCGATTCTGGGATCGATCGATTCTGGGATTCTGCAATCGATTCTGGGATCGATCGATTCTGGGATTCTGCAATCGATTCTGGGATCGATCGATTCTGGGATTCTGCAATCGATTCTGGGATCGATCGATTCTGGGATTCTGCAATCGATTCTGGGATCGATCGATTCTGGGATTCTGCAATCGATTCTGGGATCGATCGATTCTGGGATTCTGCAATCGATTCTGGGATCGATCGATTCTGGGATTCTGCAATCGATTCTGGGATCGATCGATTCTGGGATTCTGCAATCGATTCTGGGATCGATCGATTCTGGGATTCTGCAATCGATTCTGGGATCGATCGATTCTGGGATTCTGCAATCGATTCTGGGATCGATCGATTCTGGGATTCTGCAATCGATTCTGGGATCGATCGATTCTGGGATTCTGCAATCGATTCTGGGATCGATCGATTCTGGGATTCTGCAATCGATTCTGGGATCGATCGATTCTGGGATTCTGCAATCGATTCTGGGATCGATCGATTCTGGGATTCTGCAATCGATTCTGGGATCGATCGATTCTGGGATTCTGCAATCGATTCTGGGATCGATCGATTCTGGGATTCTGCAATCGATTCTGGGATCGATCGATTCTGGGATTCTGCAATCGATTCTGGGATCGATCGATTCTGGGATTCTGCAATCGATTCTGGGATCGATCGATTCTGGGATTCTGCAATCGATTCTGGGATCGATCGATTCTGGGATTCTGCAATCGATTCTGGGATCGATCGATTCTGGGATTCTGCAATCGATTCTGGGATCGATCGATTCTGGGATTCTGCAATCGATTCTGGGATCGATCGATTCTGGGATTCTGCAATCGATTCTGGGATCGATCGATTCTGGGATTCTGCAATCGATTCTGGGATCGATCGATTCTGGGATTCTGCAATCGATTCTGGGATCGATCGATTCTGGGATTCTGCAATCGATTCTGGGATCGATCGATTCTGGGATTCTGCAATCGATTCTGGGATCGATCGATTCTGGGATTCTGCAATCGATTCTGGGATCGATCGATTCTGGGATTCTGCAATCGATTCTGGGATCGATCGATTCTGGGATTCTGCAATCGATTCTGGGATCGATCGATTCTGGGATTCTGCAATCGATTCTGGGATCGATCGATTCTGGGATTCTGCAATCGATTCTGGGATCGATCGATTCTGGGATTCTGCAATCGATTCTGGGATCGATCGATTCTGGGATTCTGCAATCGATTCTGGGATCGATCGATTCTGGGATTCTGCAATCGATTCTGGGATCGATCGATTCTGGGATTCTGCAATCGATTCTGGGATCGATCGATTCTGGGATTCTGCAATCGATTCTGGGATCGATCGATTCTGGGATTCTGCAATCGATTCTGGGATCGATCGATTCTGGGATTCTGCAATCGATTCTGGGATCGATCGATTCTGGGATTCTGCAATCGATTCTGGGATCGATCGATTCTGGGATTCTGCAATCGATTCTGGGATCGATCGATTCTGGGATTCTGCAATCGATTCTGGGATCGATCGATTCTGGGATTCTGCAATCGATTCTGGGATCGATCGATTCTGGGATTCTGCAATCGATTCTGGGATCGATCGATTCTGGGATTCTGCAATCGATTCTGGGATCGATCGATTCTGGGATTCTGCAATCGATTCTGGGATCGATCGATTCTGGGATTCTGCAATCGATTCTGGGATCGATCGATTCTGGGATTCTGCAATCGATTCTGGGATCGATCGATTCTGGGATTCTGCAATCGATTCTGGGATCGATCGATTCTGGGATTCTGCAATCGATTCTGGGATCGATCGATTCTGGGATTCTGCAATCGATTCTGGGATCGATCGATTCTGGGATTCTGCAATCGATTCTGGGATCGATCGATTCTGGGATTCTGCAATCGATTCTGGGATCGATCGATTCTGGGATTCTGCAATCGATTCTGGGATCGATCGATTCTGGGATTCTGCAATCGATTCTGGGATCGATCGATTCTGGGATTCTGCAATCGATTCTGGGATCGATCGATTCTGGGATTCTGCAATCGATTCTGGGATTCAGTGATGCAGTGATCGATTCCACGATCGATTCCGTGATTCCGTGATCGATTCTGGGATTCAGTGATGCAGTGATCGATTCCACGATCGATTCCGTGATTCCGTGATCGATTCTGGGATTCAGTGATGCAGTGATCGATTCCACGATCGATTCCGTGATTCCGTGATCGATTCGGTGATTCAGCGACCGATTCTCTGATTCGGTGATTCAGGGATCGACTCGGGGATCCATTCAGTGATCGACCCGGGGGTCGACTCGGGGATCCATTCATTGGTCGACTCGGGGGTCGACTCGGGGGTCGACTCTGCGATTCTGCGAGTGAGTGATTCTCTGATACTCTGAGTGAGTGATTCTCTGATTCTGTGATCGATCGATTCTGTGATTCTGCGATTCTGTGTCTCGGGACACACACACACACACACACACACACACACACACACAACAACGCGCCCCGCGCTGATTCTGTGGCTGGGGGGACACACACACACACACACGAAACCGCCACTCGCGGCTCTGCAATGGGCTTTTAATCCTGAGCTTTTAAGCGCCCAAACCGTACAAACTGGCCTGCAACTGCGAGAACAGGAGACGATTATACCCACCGTCCATTTTAACATGATCTGAGTGTCGCTGACGGCTTCGGTATAAGCAATGTGAGGTCCGGTGATGGGGCGGTTGGAAAACCGGCTGGTGAATCCGGCCACTTGGTAAGGGCGAGATGCTGCGCTGCGTGGGCTCTCCCCGTAATTGTTCACAGCGATCACACGGAACCGGTACATTTCTCCTTTTAAGGGGGGGGAAAAAAGGGAAAGAAAGACGACATTGTAGCAAAACAAGGAGTAGAAACGGGACTCAAGGAGAGACCAAACAGATTAGGAAGTACTTCACGCACAACATCCAGTTAGAAAAACCGTAGGACTCGTTGCCCCGGACTCAGGCGGACGGCAGAAATACAAACAGCTTCTGAAAGCGCCGAGGGAAATTCACTCCAGAAAAACCCAAAGGTTATTACACACAGAGATGGAGATACCTCCATCAGCTCAGGAAACGGGTGGGCACTGAGAAGATGCCTCGATGACACCTTTCCTCGCCCGTTCCCCCTACTCTCCCGCTCTTTCCCCGAGCTTTCAGGACTGAACTCGGGGAGAAATCAGGACAGATGTTTTTCCATTAATGCATGTTTCTCTTTTTGCATTCTGAGCGCTTACTAGAAGGTCAATTAAGTTAAAAATAGCAACAACACACAACCCTCCTCTCCATGTGAACAAGTATTAAATTATGGTGGTGTTTTTTTTTGTTTTTTTACAATTGGAAATTCCTGAATTTACATGAAATCTTGTTACTCTTTACTTACAAAAGGGTTATGTAAAAAAACTCTCTTTTTGCATTCTGAGCGCTTACTAGAAGGTCAATTAAGTTAAAAATAGCAACAACACACAACCCTCCTCTCCATGTGAACAAGTATTAAATTATGGTGGTGTTTTTTTTCTTTTTTTTCCGCTTGGAAAGCCAGAAAGCAACTTGAATCCATGTAACGAGCTCCTATTCCACACACGCACAAAAAAACCCACGCGAAACCTAACCGAGCAGAAACAGGATCATCCAAGCAGAAGTTCAAATGAAACACCCGAAGAGCTGCGGTACTCTCTCAGCAGGAGCAGAACCATCTAAGCAAAGACAACGGTGACAACAGCGGAGGGGAAGGGAAGATCATTTTGAATACCTGGGTCCAAGTTGCGAACTTCCACGGAGAGCTTGGAAGGAGAAATGTTATCAGCTGCAATTAGCCAGTCGCTGTTTCGACCCAGGCGTTTATACTCCACTTTGAAGGCAGTGATGGGGGAGCCGCCGTTGGCTCGTGGGATCCACGTGACGTAGACGGACGATTCCGAAGCCGTGGAGATGGTGGGTCGGTCGGGAGCTTCCGGAACTGCAAGGAGAAATTGAGTTAACAAGAGGATTAGAGTCAGCTGAAACTCCGGTTTCTGGAGCAAGCCATTAAACTAGACGCTGATGATTCGGTTCGACTTTATGGATCAATACGGAGAATCGTAAATCCTCCCCTAACAACTACTCCCCTTACTCTTCTGGGAAAGATGCTTGAAGAGCACAAACCAGAGGAATCAATGAATAGAATAACCAAAAAACCATACGGTGTTGCACTACCCCAACCCACCTCCACGTGGAAACAGAAACCGATACTAAAGTGACGAGGAAAAACGTGGTCGTCCTTTTCGAAAGCCCGAAACTCCCCCAGACCCAACGAAGACTTCAACCCACCCATGCTAACGAGCGCTGGATCGCCGGAGAAACGAGAACAAAGAGCAAAACAAAGCATGCAACGAATGATATACTTACGGAACTCGCTTGAAGTTACAGACAGCAGTGGAAGAGAGAGAACGGAAAGAGGTGGGGTTAGTAAACCTGGTGATAACCGTTCTGACAACCCGCGAGAGCTGTAAGGCTTTACTAAACCAGTTCGTATTGGTTAACTCGGGGCCGGTCACTGACGAGGGGAGGAACTGAGCGAGGAGAGGAAAGGCAAGGCAGCAGCTTCGGGGGCACGAAGCAGGCTGAACACTCCTCACCTGCATTATCGATAAACCTCTCCGCTCCCCTTTGGTTTTACCCAAACTTTAGACACCGAATCACCTTTGAGGCCACAGCCCCTGAGTAAGTTTGCCTGAAGCAGGCCACCGAGTTCAAAGGCTGGGGCGGTGAGAAAAAGGGCTATAAACACGCTGGTTTTCCCTGGAACCCAGGCTGCAAATCACACCTGGAGGGAAGCGGTCGTATCTCCTTGCCAGCAGAAATAAGCCCGTCCCTGGGAAGCCACAGGAAAACGTTCAGAAGAAATACGGGCCGCTTCGTGAACTTCAAAACTCGGACACGGGCATCTCCCGTTTCCAACCCGCCTCTTCCTCTGGATCTTTCCCAGTGGAAGAGAAGAGGAACCCAGAGCATTCAGCAAAAAGCGACGGCACGTTTAAATGAGAGCAGCGAAAACCCGGGTTACACGCCAAAGACTTGACTTTTGGGTTTTTTTTTGCCAGGCACACAGGCAGGTAACGGCACCCTCGAAAATATTAGACGTCTGGTAGATCAGGGCGCGCGTTTGCTACATTCATCGCTTCAAATACCCCTCTAGAGATGCCGAAGAAACGCACGACTACTTGGTGACGGCGGAAACAAGGGCAAGTGTAGGGTGCTGCATCTGGGGAGGAATAACCCCACGCACCAGTACAGGTTGGGGGCTGACCTCCTGGAGAGCAGCTCTGTGGAAAGGGACCTGGGAGTCCTGGTGGACAACAGGATGACCACGAGCCAGCAATGTGCCCTGGCAGCCAAGAAGGCGAATGGCATCCTGGGGTGCATCAAGAAGAGTGTGGCCAGCAGGTCGAGGGAGGTCATCCTCCCCCTCTACTCTGCCCTGGTGAGGCCGCATCTGGAGTACTGCATCCAGTTCTGGGCTCCCCAGTTCAAGAAAGACAGGGAACTGCTGGAGAGGGTCCAGCAAAGGGCAACGAAGATGATTAGGGGATTGGAACATCTCTCCTATGGAGAAAGGCTTAGGGACTTGGGTCTCTTTAGTCTAGAGAAAAGAAGATTGAGGGGG
>NW_009650171.1:79542-82154 GCF_000708025.1 Charadrius vociferus | reverse complement strand
ACAGGCTGCCCAGAGAGGTGGTGGAATCTCCCACTCTGGAGACATTCAAAACCTGCCTGGACGCTGTCCTGTGCAACCTGCTGTAGGTGACCCTGCTCTGGCAGGGGGGTTGGACTAGATGATCTCCAGAGGTCCCTTCCAACCCTGACCATTCTGTGATTCTGTGAAACCCCGAGGTATCGAGGCAGGTAGGTAAAATGCCAACTCGCTGCCTGGAATAAGGTGGTCTTTCAGATAGTCCCAAAGTCTCAACTATGATCTTTCACCCTGGAAACACCCAGAAGAAGAGAAAATCCAGCAGATACCTGACCTCACCCACAGAAGTCCCACAGGAGAGGGGAAAAACTACCCGTAGCAAAGCAGCCTAGGGACTAAATAGGTAATAGAAGAGGTAATTACGAGCAGTAATAAAGAGGAGTTAACTTAAGACGCGTCTGTTTGCAACACCAACTTTTAACACACGGATTACAAACCGCCCATACACCCACCTCCGCTGTGTCGAGATGGGTCCGGAAGGACGACGCCGAAATTATTTGTCCCTTCGTGAACGACGGGATGTTTAGGAACGCCTAGTGGCGGAGAGGGAGCCTGAGTGTTTTTCGAGGAGGATGTTCTCTCTACGAAAGATTTGAGATACAGCACATCAGCTCAGGGATTGGATAAGAAAACGCCGCTCAGCGCTTCTCACCCTACGCTCACCGCGCAGATCACCGGCTCCGAATCCCAAGCCGAGCAGTCAGGATAGCAATTCGGGAATTTCTTCAGGGGAGGGAGAGAGGGGACTTCCCCCATCAGCCCGGGGACTCTCGCTCGGGGGATAAGTGACCCTTCATCTGCGGCACCAACGCCTGCAGTCTGCACTTTGTGGGGACGCCACCGGCTCCGCTCTGGGTTTCAAAACCCCCCTCTCATCGCGAAATCCCAAAAGGCGGTGAAAACTGCACAGCAAAATCCACGGCTAGAGAGAGAGCTCCAACAAAAACGCGACGGGAGCTGCGTTTGGCCACAGCCGGACCCAAGCGACCGGGCTGCGCGGACTTCTGGCTTGCGGCACTACGTATGCGTCACCAACTCACAGATTTCACAAACACGTTCCGTTCTTAGTAGAATTTTAAGCTACTGGTGCTTGTACATCAGTACGAGAAATGGTTTGCGCAGCCACCGGCCTCCAAGCTCGAAAGAAAAGAAATTGCTTTGATCAGAAATGCTCTTTTGCTTGTCAGCTACCGGAACAGCCGGCGTTTGGGCAGCTGAGGGATTTTTCACTAAAGCTTCGGCAAAGCAAACCAGAAGGAGTTTTTGCTGATCTCTGAAAACCCGATGGTGGCGGAGAACTGCTTTTGCGATACTCTGAAAAAACCTGAGCAAGGACAAGCGGCTCCCCGCCTTCCCTCCTTGAAGCGAGAGGAACCTCACGGTATAAACCTTAATAATCATCCCCCAAAATAATATTATCGAGCTTTTAATAGCTTGTACTTACCAACAGCCCCGGTAACGCTCCGGGAAGTTTTGCCCCGCAGCTATTTTAGTTATTAGAAGCAATTAAACCGCAGAGCATTTCACAGAGGGCCGAGGAGACAACGTAATGCTGATGTAATTTAAACAAACGTCCTTCTCGGAGGCCGAGGACGGAGGGAACATTGTGCCGGCCTTACCTTTGCTGGTGCGAAACGTCAGCATGGCAGGCTGGCCTTCGCCAGCGGCGCTCCTCGCCACCATTAAAACTTCGTACAGGCTGGAAGGCTCCAGCTCGGTGAGCCGCAGCTCGTTCTCGCTGCCGGGGACGCGCACCGTCTGCCAGCTTCCCACCGCGCCGCCGCCATCGTCCAGCTGCGCAGGACAAGGAGAGACAGCTCAACATCAGCAGCGAATTGCACGGAACCCGAGGCGAGGCTCAAATCCCTCAGCGCTTTCAGCATCCGAGGAACCTCCGCCGCCTGCCGAAAAAAACCCTCCTGATGGTTTCCTATATCCACCTACGGTTTGACGCCGAGTTTCCGCCGCTGATCGGCACTTTTGCAACTACCTTCACGGGGCTCCTTCGATAAACTCGACTTATTTTCCCCTCTCCATCCACGCGCACGCACTTGTCGTTGGAAGAAATAAATAAAATTAAAAAAAAAATGGTCATTTTTATTTGTGGCTAAAACTAGCAAGAGCCCAAACGGTTTTAAAGACGTCAATCAGTCTCTAGCCGGCAGCATGGGGGACCTCAGAGGGCTGGACCCAACACCCTAATGAGAAAGAGATGTTCCCTGAACTATCCCAGCTTCTCCTGGACTTCAGCGGTTTAAAAATATTTACTGGCTGAAACGGGCAAGGAAATTAATGTCTTAGTTATTTCTTGAGGCTGGAAAAACAAATTCAGCAGGGAGACAAAAGGTTTGGGTTTTATTAATGCATGTTTCTTCTTCGCCTCTTCCCCTTTTTCCCCTCCTTCCCCTCCTCTCCTTCTTCCCCTTCTTCCCCCTCCTCCCCCTTCTTCTCCCTCCTCCCCCTTCTTCTCCTCCTTCCCTTCTTCCCCCTCTTCCCCCTTCTTCCCCTCCTTCCCCTCCTCTCCTTCTTCTCCCTCTTCCCACTCCTTCCCCTCCTTCCCCCTCTTCCCCCTCCTC
>NW_009650171.1:78516-78862 GCF_000708025.1 Charadrius vociferus | reverse complement strand
CCCCTTCTTCTCCTTTTCTTTCATTTAACAGTCAAATCACCAACTCCATTTTCAGCATTGGAAGGGACCTCTAGAGATCATCTAGTCCAAGAAAAGGAAAGGATTTAAGAAAGGAAAGAGATTCAGGGTAGTCTCTTAATGCTCGACCTTTACAGGCAAACATTACCCCAAATCCCAAAGGAAAAGACAAAGATTCTACCAAAAATAAACCACTAAACAATCTAAGACTTTAATAAAACATGGAAGGCAGATCTAAACGCTGCGGATTATCAAAGGTTATGCCAGAGGTCTTCGTTCGAGTATTTTCTTCTGAAACAACCACTCTTCTAAGGCTTTTATTCCCCCA
>NW_009650171.1:76660-78500 GCF_000708025.1 Charadrius vociferus | reverse complement strand
CCACCACCCCCTTTAAAAGAGGGAAATCAATAAAATCATTTACTGACACAAAGAGAACACCGCCCTAAAAAAACCCGCGGCGCGCTCCCTGCCAAGAAATGCCCGAGCGAGCACATTTAACGTGGAAAGGATCGTTCTGAGCGAAGGGTGAGCATCAAAAAGTATTCGAAGCTTTCCGTGCTTACGCGAACCAACCGCCTTTGGACGAGAAATTCGTATCAACGGACTTTGGCACTGGGGTTTTCGGGAACTAACAGGTCAAAATAAATAAATCAATCAATCAATCGAAGCGTTCCCTCCAGGCTCAGACAAGATCAGGACGTAGAGGATTAAAAAGCTTATGAGGAATAAACCAAACAGCTTTGCCACGCAGCAAACCGGTTGCTTGGAAGAAGGGGCAGAGGCGTCGCTTGGTTCTGATTTGACACAAGAACTCCCTGTTGGCACGCTGGTTTTCGGGACGCGACAGGTACCCGCTTCGGAAATTTTAGTTGACTTTTGTATTTGGTAATTTCAGTTTAACAGCGTCTCTTTGGGACGCGGAGCAGCGAACTCTTTGGCGTATCAGGCTAATGCCGGGCTTCCCTTCCGATCTCAAACGTACTCGCCCGACTCAAACCCACACGAGCGCGTTTTTAACATCACCGAAGTTGCGTACAACGCGCCCTGGAGCCCCCCGTCCCCACAGACCACAACGATACCGTAAAGGAAATAAAAGCTCGGGCTCTGCTGAAGAAATCTCACTTAGAACCAGACAGAAGAGCGTATTTGCGACCAGCTTCCGTCATCCCTAAAACGAGCTGCCTGCGCGCCCACGGCGACGTTGCGGTTCCCCTATATTCTCTCTCCGGCCTGACACCGCGTCCTCGTTAACCGCAATCATGAGCGGTTCCTTGAGAAACCTCAAACAACGCAATCCGTCTGCTTCGCCGCGACGGAGAAACGTTACCTTGCGGTATTTCACGAAATAGGCGTTGACGGGCGAACCCCCGTCCCTCCCCGACCGCCACACCAGGTTGTACGTGGCCGGTTTCGGCGTCTGCGGGGGGCTGAGGATGATGGGGGCTTCGGGGGGAGCGGCGGCATTCCAGGCTTTTTCCGTTGCAGCTGCATCCATGTGCCGTTTGGGGGGAGGCGAGCTGGAAACCCCTCTTTCTGCCCCCAAATCGCCGTCGCGTTCATCGCTCCGGGCAACCTCCGCAGGAGACGTCTCTTCCGCTTTCGCGCTGGTTTCTAAAGGAACTGGAAAGAGGAGGAGTTCGGTTATAAAATAAAAAATAAATAAAAAGTTAAAATAAAAACCAGTTGGAGAGATGCTTGCACAGCCCCGAGCCCGACGCCAAGCCGTGCCCTTGCGAATCACGGCTGGAAAGCCAGCGGGGAGAGATTTCACACACCATTTTTCTGGGCAACTGATTATGGTTGGGTTTTGTTTTTTTTTGGGGAGGGGGGGGGTTGTTGGGTTGGTTTTGTTTGGGTTTGGTTTTTTTTTTTCCCTACACAGTAGCAAAGAAGAAAACCTGAAACATGACATCTGCAGGTACGGTTTGACCGGTGTCTCCGATAAATTAAGTAGCGGCGACGCACGTTAAAAGAAAAAATAATAATATACAGCTACGCTCGCGACACAAACGGAGGAATTTGACATTAATCGCAGTTGTACAAGGAACTTTTCATGGCCCGAACTGGCGCCCACACACGAGGACGTTCTCCCGCCTCAGTTTCTGAGGTTTCAGCCGTAATTTCCAGCAGCTTCCAAAGCCGCACGGCTCGCCTGCTTCATTTGAAAACTTAGGCTGGGAATAAAGCCGGGTTGCCGCGATTTAACCCCAAAGCGGTT
>NW_009650171.1:76017-76625 GCF_000708025.1 Charadrius vociferus | reverse complement strand
CCAGGCAGGAAAGGGATGGCAGGTTGGACATCGGAGATTATCCAGGACCAGTAAACGTCAGTGGTTAAACCCAGAAGGTTTGGGAACCAGCGCAGCTCCTGGAGGTTGAAGCGTGGCGGCACCGGGCTGCGCCAGATGTTCTTCGCCCTGTCCGTCCTTCCAGATTTGCGTAGGTTTATGTGACGCGCCGAATCTGGAAGGGGAAGGGAATGAAGGGGAACTCGGTTTACAAAACAAACAGAATTCCTCGGTAACGTAAAGCCGAGGCGGCGTTAGCCTGGCTGACCGAGATTCCTCCAAACCTCCATTAAAATACCAGCAGCAAGTGCGGCTGCTATTTTTGGCCACTTTTTAAAAAGCTGGGAAGGAAAGTGCTCTTTTTTTCGACTCGAAGACGCGCTCTCAGCAAGTGTTCCTCCTTTGTCGCTTCCCATTTCTTCAACCACGCCGCGAAGTCGGGGGACGGCAAAGAAGGGGAACACCGGGCGGGGAGGACATCCCCAAAACCAGATGGGAGTTTACCGAAAAACGTCAGCCGCTCCCGAAACGATCTCCGAACCGGAGGGTATCCGCCGCTGTCGGCCGCGCAGCTGGGGGGGGCGGGAAAA
>NW_009650171.1:58433-75268 GCF_000708025.1 Charadrius vociferus | reverse complement strand
CCTCCATCTCCACCTCCTCCACCTCCTCCACCTCCATCTCCTCCTCCACCTCCATCTCCTCCTCCACCTCCATCTCCTCCTCCACCTCCATCTCCTCCTCCACCTCCATCTCCTCCACCTCCTCCACCTCCACCTCCTCCACCTCCACCTCCACCTCCTCCACCTCCATCTGTCGTTTTCAGCGCCATCCCGTTGCCCTCAGCCGCTGCGACCTGCTCTTCTTCCTCGGCTTCCCAACACCGCCGGCGGCACCCAGCTGGGTCAACCCAAAAGCTGCGTGCGTCCCAACTCCTCCCTCTGACAGCAGCCAGAAAAGGACCAAACGGCACAAATTTGGGCGTCGCGAGAACGCACGCGAGAGCTTTTACTCGCGTTCTCCGTTCTCGCTTTGAAGGTGAAGAGCCCTCATCTTTTTGGCCTCTCCCCCCTTGCAGAACCTATTCCGCAGCTCTACAAACCCACCCGCCGCATTTCCCGGTTCATCCCAGAGGCGCCCGGCTTCTACAAAAAGACAACTTCAGCCTCCTCTCCGCCGTACTACCCACCTACCCACAACAAACGCCACTCTTCGGGGTTTTCTACCGACCTGCCCTGCTCCTCAGCCTTCCTGGAGCATCTTTTTCTCCTTCATTTC
This sequence comes from Charadrius vociferus, assembly GCF_000708025.1. NCBI lineage: Eukaryota > Metazoa > Chordata > Aves > Charadriiformes > Charadriidae > Charadrius > Charadrius vociferus. Next base: position 74,634 of record NW_009650171.1, on the reverse strand, counting down.
CATTAAACGAAGTTGGTTTTTTTGGAGAGTTACGCGAAGTTGGTTTTTTTGGAGAGTTACGCGAAGTTGGTTTTTTTGGAGAGTTACGCGAAGTTGGTTTTTTTGGAGAGTTACGCGAAGTTGGTTTTTTTGGAGAGTTACGCGAAGTTGGTTTTTTTGGAGAGTTACGCGAAGTTGGTTTTTTTGGAGAGTTACGCGAAGTTGGTTTTTTTGGAGAGTTACGCGAAGTTGGTTTTTTTGGAGAGTTACGCGAAGTTGGTTTTTTTGGAGAGTTACGCGAAGTTGGTTTTTTTGGAGAGTTACGCGAAGTTGGTTTTTTTGGAGAGTTACGCGAAGTTGGTTTTTTTGGAGAGTTACGCGAAGTTGGTTTTTTTGGAGAGTTACGCGAAGTTGGTTTTTTTGGAGAGTTACGCGAAGTTGGTTTTTTTGGAGAGTTACGCGAAGTTGGTTTTTTTGGAGAGTTACGCGAAGTTGGTTTTTTTGGAGAGTTACGCGAAGTTGGTTTTTTTGGAGAGTTACGCGAAGTTGGTTTTTTTGGAGAGTTACGCGAAGTTGGTTTTTTTGGAGAGTTACGCGAAGTTGGTTTTTTTGGAGAGAAAAAAAAAAAAAAAAAGACTAAAAAGACTTAAAATAAGCGCCGTGGGGTAGAAGGACGCTAAGGCTATCATTTTACATTCTGGTGGTTTCTCGCTATGACGGTGGCTTAAGTTGCCCTGCCCGCTTGTAAGACCGTACGATGAATCACGTCGGGGAATGGATCCAGCAGGGGGAAAGAAAAAAGAAAAAGAAAAAAAAAATACTTTTTTTTTTTTTTTTTCAGCCAAAGAAGCTCTCTCACCGTGTGCTCGCACAAGGCAAATCTGAAGTCGATCCTACTACCAAAGAACCGCACGGGAATCGGGGCTTAAGCCATTCAGGTGCTTCAGAAGCACCTGAACGCAACGCAACCCGGCACAAATTCTTCATTCCAACATCGAAACGTTTGAGGGCGGTTGGGAACGGTTCCGAAACCCCAACAGCTCCCAGAAACTACTTAAGGACTTTTCGATCAAAACCAAATGCTTCAACCGCCCTCTGCACCATAATCAGCTGCCAGTACAGCAGATTAGAAACCGGTAAAAGTTAACAAACGGAACATTCGACTTGAACTTACTGCCGTAAAACTCTGCGGCAAAGCAGCGGGATTTTTCTATTCAACACAGACTGAATTCTGAGATGATAGTTAGTTTTCTCTTTCCGCTCAGCAAAGTCCAATAACTTATAAATAAGATCATGGGTTCGCTTTCTTGAGGTTTCTTCTCGCTGTCTTCCTCTAAGTGACCCTGTAACCATCTTTTCAAATTATTTACGTGAGTTTTGAACTCTAATCGGTGGTAACAGAGAACCTTAAATACGGGGCCACGTATTAAATTCCGCCGACCTTAAATCTCGCTGAGGTTCAGCTGAATTTACTAAGGCAAGATGCCGGAAGAGCTGAGAAACTAAAGAGACGTAACTCAAATCCGTATCTTAGTTCTTACAAAGGGAATTTGGGGGGGGCTGAAACCTGTCATTAATATCACATAATACTCCAATGTGAAGAAAGGAAGAAATCTCCCTTTCCCACCTCGCCTTTAGTGCGAGAACTGTCTTTTTTTCTTCCTCGTAGAAAAGTCAAGAAATAAAAACTATCCGAGGGTGGGGGTTTCATCAGATAGAAGAACGCGAAGTCGGTGCAACACACGGCTGTTTCTCCGTTCGCCTAAAGGTGGAAGGGAGGAACCCATCCACGAAGAGAGCTTCGGTTCCTCTGCTTCCTTTCCCCCAGGGTACCCGCACTACCTACCTGCCGCCGATTTCTCCTTTTTGAGGCCTTTTGATTTCTCGTTTTGAGGCAATTTCTCACCTAAACCAAGGAGCCGACTCCGCAATTTCACGCGTCAAGCTTACCGACTGTCAGGAAGGCTTTGGACACCACGGAGCCGTGCCGGTTGATGGCTTCGCAGGTGTACTCCCCGCCGCGCTCGGCAGTCGCGTTCCTAACGTGCAAGGAGCTCCAGCCCGCTTGAGACGGGGAGGAAGAGGCGGTGGGCTCCGCCACGGCGCTGCCCGGCGTGGCTCGAGGAGGTTTCTGAGGTTTGGAACGAAGCACCGGGGAAGATTGGCTGGTGATGAGTCCTCTGCTGTCGTACCAACGGATGACGGGAACGGGCAGGCCAGTGGCATTGCAAGTCAGCGTAACGTCCCCACCATCCATCACAGCGATGCTTGCTGGGGGAGAGACTATAACTGGCCTAGAGCCTTTGCCTAGGTTGGGGGGAAAAAAAAAACCCCAAAGAATTAATTTGACGAAGGAATACGGTGCTTAATGCCGCGATGAGTCAATACAATTGAAAAAAAAAATAATCATGGATGCTTCTTTTTGACCACCTCAACAGCTCTCTAGACAGCCTCTCAGCTGAGACTTGTGCCGATGGAAAACTACGCTCAAACCGCGCTTCAGGGTTCCTAAATAAGGACGACTTGACCGCCAACGAGGAACACGGCGCAGGCAAGACTGGCTTAGTCCTCTCCACAGACAAGCGGGTCACAAAATATCTGCTCAGCCGGGCTCTGTGCAGCTCACATCCGCCTTAATGGGGGCGGAGAAGGGCAAAAGCTCCGACTACACGTGACAGGGAGAGAGCAGGAACAGTAAGGGTCTCGCCAACATCCTTCTACTAGCAGAAATCAAGTTCTTTAGGTATTGGGAAGACCAGAAAGCGGTCAAAAAGACTATTGTAACTGTTGATTTGATACAGGGGAAGTCTGCACTAAGCCTAAATCTGATGATCGTTCTGTAAACCTGAGGATACGGATCGGGCGTAATTACTCGTCCGCCAATTCTGCTAGGAATTCATCCAGCACAAGGGGACCCTGCTTCTATTTAAGAATAAAATCATGTTCAAATTCAATCATAAGCCGATTCAATCGCAGCTGGTAATCCAGGTTTGAAGTATCAAGTACTACCCCAGAAATACCTACATCTCTTCAAACTCAACCGAAAGCACCTTCTTTGTAAGATTTGCTACAAATAATGGTCAGAAACAAATCAATACATAATATATTGGGGGGGAAAAAACAAAAAAACCCAAAAAAAACCCCAAAAAACCAAATAACAGAATAAAGTTTGAAGTACAAATGCTTAATTTGGGTTCTTGAGGGCTGCGAGTTCTCCTACCCAGCTGGACACGAAGTCTCCCAGTGGACTGCGCCACTCCGAGTCCGTTGTCCGCTACGCACTGGTACAAACCGGAGTCCTCCGGGGTGACGCCGCGGATGCGCAGACGGTTTCCCGTCGGCAGATGCCGTGGAGAGAGACGGAGCGGGGCTGCGTTGTGGAGCCAGGTGAGGGTCGGAGCGGGGCTTCCCCGGACGTCGCACCAGAAATGCGCAGTCGCTCCAGCGGCCACGGTTTCGTCTTGCAGTCCCTTGGAGATCCAGGCAGGTTCTATAGAGGGGAAATAAGTTTACATAAACCACCGTATGTTGATCTGAGCTTAAGTCCTGAAAAAAAAAATACCCTGAAATGTTATGCAAAACTTATTACACACAAAGGCGAAGGAAGCAGCGCGTGGGTCTAGTTCCACACAGCCTAAAGCTGGTTTTCCCCGCACTTGCTTATTTTAATGGTCTCTCCCTTCTATTCCAAACAGGCTCATGTCTGCATTAATCCTGTAAATAAGACACCCTCAAAACAATTCTCTAGCGACAAAACAAACCGTGCACTGCGCGCCAACCACCCCCTTTCCGAGTTGCTCTCCTGACTACATTTCAAAACCCAAAACAGTCACAGAGGCAGAAACCTCCAACAGGAAAATCTGCTACAAAAGAAAAGGGAGATGAGGCACGACTCGCAGCCACACAAAAGAGGCCAGATATATTTGTTTTGCTTTTGGTTTTGTCCTCATCCAAACATATCGCCTCTCCTCGCCAGCTTTTTGCTTATATACAACCTCAAAAGAGAAACATCTGATCTCTGGCACATTATGGACACTGTATCCCGTATACGCTTGGCGCTCCGCAGAAAAATAAATAGATCGGTTCTTCCTTGGGAGCTTGTTATCCTTTCCTGTTTAATCCCTTCAGACTGCAGAGGATTTGAAGAAATAAATAGTTACGGATTTTAAACTCAGGAGAGACGAGGAGATATGATCGGTATGAACGTATCTTTATTTTAATAGGTTTCGGCTGAGGATGGGTATAGGCTGTTTGTAATCAGAGGGCAAACCAAGTACACAAGGAAAACGTTCACTGCCTTTGTGACAATGTGACCTGTGACGAGTTCTTTATTTCTTACCAAGTACGGTAAGCGAATAGTTAACGTATTTCACCGCTCCCGATTCGTTCCCCACCACGCAGGAGTAATTTCCAGAGTCCGACGTCTCGAGCCTGTCCGTCACCAGATGGGAGTGCAGCGGTTTCCACCTGCCTTCTCTCGGCGCCTCCCGGCCGTCTTTAACCCAGCGGAGGGAGGCTGGAGGCGACCCGCTGACCACGCACTCCAGCGTCAGAGGGCTGTGCCGGGGCACCGCCAGGCTCTGGGGTGTCCGGGGGTGAAGTATGTGGAAGCCGGTTGAGGAAGAACCTGGAGGAAAGGAGACCAGGCTTATCCCTAACCCACTCCTTCAAACTCCCACCTTGAGGTTTGCCGTGTCTTTCAAGCACGGTTACTTCTCCTCGTGACTAAGCAGGAGGCTGTAACGCTCTCTTCCAAAAGTCCCGCTCCGAAATCGGTTTGGGGACCGCAGAGCGTTAGCCGCGTCCTCTTCGCAAGGGCTCAGCGCTCCCTCCTCTCGGGATCTGGAAAGCAGCCGTGCTGCTCCTCCACAGCAACGGGAAATAAGATGCCAACGGCGCAGGACAGATTTCACGTGACGTGGTATTTGAGACCAGGCGGTATTTAGGCTGACGGGCCCACGCTAAAAATCTCAGGGGCGTTATTTATTCGGTTGGAGGTGTGTTAATTCCGGAAAGCTGAAGTGAATACTCACGCGTGACTATGAGCTTACGTCCAGCGAGTTCTATTCGGAGCTCCCGAGTAACCGGGTTGTACGCCGCACATTTATAGGATCCTTCGTCTTCTAAAGATACATTCAAAATCTGCAGGTTTCCAGACGGAAGAATTAGGTAGTTGTCTAAAGAAGTCGGGAAGAAAAAGAGGTTTCGTTTAACTTCATTTCAAGAAAAGTTTTCCTTTTTTTTTTTTTTTTAATATATATATTTTTAATTAACTTGTCAGATACAGAATCTATTCTAAGCGTAGGATCACAAAGAAATCACGCCGCCATGCAAAGCGTATCAATTTACAAAGGTCGGTTTAGATAAAGTAACTTGCATAGGAAGTTCTACAAGTTTCTGGAGGTTTTTTTCCCCCCTTCAAGTTTTAAGAAAAAAATAAAATAAAATAAAAAAATCCAGGCAAGCTTTTGTTGGACACGTATTGCTGACCAGCGGCATAAAACACCTCACCTGTCGATTGTTCCAGCCATTTTCCCCGCACTTGAAAGCGAACCTGTGCTTTCGGGTTACTTTCTGGCACTTGGCAGCCAAGGAAAGCCGTACCTCCTTCCTCTGCCGCAACGGCAGGTTGCGCCGACGTCTCGAAATTAGCCAGACCTAGAAGAGCATTGGTAAAGGGTTAAGAGCGGCCACAGCTTGGGAAAGGGCGCTCAGCTCCGTATTTGTGTTTAAAATGTAGCCGGTTTCACGCTGATTGTCTTCTCTGGTGCAGCTTTGGGGCGTTCGTATCAACCGGGATTGTCTTTTCTGTGGTCCGTAGCACTTCAAACCCTCTCGTGTACGTACTCTCCCTTCCTACGGAGAGAGTCAGCTTCTACAGGGAATAGTCAGGCAAGAAAAAAAAAGAGTTCCTATGTTCCCTCAACCGCTCCAGGAAAAGCGAGCGGAGACATCTGAACGCCCGTGGTGCTACTCACGGGTTGTGAAGGCGCCGCAGAAGACAATTTACGCTCACAGCAAGAAGCCGGTCCGTTAAGAGACCCGCAATCATCTCTCTGCCATTATAATTAACGCAGCGCTGAGTACAGCGGCGCCTCCCACTCCTCGCCCCGAGGAATGAGGCGAGCAGGAAGCCTCAGCAGCTACCGGCACCTTCGAACTCGCTGCTAAAAATCTCCGAAGGAGGAGAAAAGCGTGAAAGCTGCTCTTCTGCTCCCTTCGCGTTCGCAGCATCTTCCATGCTGCAAAGTTTTTCTATGTTAGCCACCCTTACAGCTCTCTTGAGAGGGTCTTGCTATGGGTCAGTACTTTACCAAAACACTCACTTCTCTCACTTTGAAGAAATTTTCCTCCCAGGGGGATTTTGGACATGCTCCATAGATGAGGTACCCTTACAGAGACATCACTCAACTCCCGCTTGACAAAGGCCCGATTGAGACAGCACCGTGATCCCAAGCAGACAAACCGTGCTCAGGGAGGAATATTATATTCCCGTCCTCAGCACCACATCATCCTTCCCCCGTGGAAAACACGGCCCTTCCTCTTCTAAAGGCCTTTAAGATCAAATAATTTACAGGTCAAGCACGACGGCAGGGACTGACTAGAAGGACCAGCGCGACTGAGAGAAGGGGAATTGCGCCTCAAAGGACAGAAGACTGCCCCCACCTGAAGAACACCTCGACAGTTTTGGCCAAATGAAACGAAATTAAATAAGCAAGAAGGAAAATTTGCAGCTCCCGCTTATTTCCCAGGCAACGACTCCCACTCATCTCTCCTCTTTTCTAACCAAATCTCGAGTAAGATTCTGCGATGCCATGGCAGCTCAGCTGCCGTTTCAAGATCCTCTTTGAAGAGATGCTTTCAGCAACCTTGTACTTTCGGGTCAATTCACCGAAATGAATGTTATTTCGCTGAATAACATTTATATTTGCTTGAAAGGACTCTTGAGGTCCAGCCCAGCCTTCAGCTCGAAACGCGGCTATCCCCAACTATCAACAATCCATCAGCCGCGGTTCTGTCTAGTCGAGTCTTTCGTTAAAAAAGCCTCCAAAGGTGGAGATCCACAAACTCTCTGGAGGATCTGTTCCAGGGCTGCGCCGCCTGACAGGTCTCAGACGACAGAGGAAAAAAAATAAATTGGTGAAAAGCGTATCATCGATCGTATACCAACTGGCTGAGGAATAAAACCCGTCTTGAAAGTAGGTGGTGTTTTCTAAAAGTCAAACCATACAAACCAGTTGAGGTCTCTACCACCCGCAGGGGACAAGGAATCCAAAGAAAAATTGACTTACTGCCCATCGATACCGTTGCAGGCCTGCTGCGGACGGCGCCCACGCTGCTGTTAGCGACGCACTGATAGCGGCCAGACGTTGACAGGCCGAGGGAGACGATTGTCAAAGATCCCGACCGGATTTCCACTTCTCCGGCTTTGCTGTCCAGAGGTTCCCCATTAAACAGCCAAGAAAGGCGAGCTGCGGAGGGCTCAGCAGCGCAGCGGAGTTGTACGGGTCCACCAGGCTTCTGGACGGTAGACAGAGGCTCAGAACTAAAACGGGGAGTTAAATCTAAAAGGAGAAAAAAAAAAAAAAAAACAAACAGCCCCCAAAACATTCTATTCAGATAGTGAACAGCTTTTGGCAGGAACACACGCGATAAGGTTAACGATGCGTTGACTCGTACAAAAAGACTGACGGTAATCGGTTTTATAGGAACGCTCTCCTCCCAAAGCTCTGCCGCCGTTCGCAGACCCGGCAAACTTCTTTCCCCGGGAGGTTAAATATCGCTAAAAGACCGTTCGGATCGAACACGGACCCATAAAGGCTCTCCACGCTGCTAACGACACTCAAGAAGGTGTCACCGGTTCCTCCGCAAGAGGAACTCACGACAGATTCCCACTCTCTCTAACGCCGAGATTCAAACCCCGTTAAGACGGAGCGATTCAACGAAGGTCGGTCCGGCGTACAGGGAGGGCGAGATCCCTCCCCGAGCGCGTACGAGGCAAAGGCACCCCAGCGAGAAGCACGATCCCACCGGATTTAGGCGGGGGCTGAAGAGCGACCGTCTCCAGGTCTGCAGAACTAATTAAAAAATAGCAGGATTAAAAAACAAAACAAAAAAAACCAACAAAAACCAAACTGGATGAACAGCAAAGGCTCTGGTTAGTTCCAAATACACGGACTTCATCAGGACAAGAATGATGAATTGGGCATCCATTATCTCGACTGAGCAAAGAGGAAGAGAAACAGGAAAAGCTGCTAATAAATAAAAGATTCAGCTCCGCAAGACTTGGTTCTGAGAATCCATTTATTTGCCAGAAGAAAATTCCTGCTTGTCGGAGGAAAATTTTTTCCTACCCAGGCCGACGAAACCCTGGGAATTGCTTCAATTTGTTTTCTGTGGAATCCTCCACTGAAGGTTTTGGACGAAGGGAGCAAGAAAAAGGCAATTAACACCAATAACTCCTATTTGGTTAGAAATAAAGGAGAAAAATATATATATATATTTAGAAATAGACACGGTGGCAGGGGGAAAACAGTCTCTAGTTTGTAAATAAGCTAAGGAATCCCAGATAGTACAGGTCAAGGAGATATTAAATGACATCCAAATAAGAGATTTGCTTCTAGGTGGGGCCCTCAGCTCATGCTTTTCTTCTAAAGTCAGTCCATCCAAGCTCTGTTTATGAGTTTCAGATGCGAAAGTGCGCGTTTTGAGCGGAACCATAAACTATCTGCATAAACGCAAAATAAAACTGGAAATGGAAGCGTGGCTTCACTTAACACAAAAGATGAACTCCGTAAAAATGGTATCCAAGCATTTCACAGGACTCCAGATGTCCATTTTTAGCTTTTAATTAGAAAAACCGGGGAGTTTTTCCCTATTAGCTCAGTTTGAATTTCCAAGGATAAGAGCGAAGCGATGACCTTTTTAGCCCGCTCCCCACCACCAGCGATGAAACCGCCCCTGCCCTTGCTTCCGACACCACCGCTTCGCGCTCAGCGTAAAAGGCAAAAATTGGTAGCAGTGACCCCGCAGCTGGGATTTATCTCCTAGGACTGCTCGAAAAATAAAATTTATCCCATTTGCTTCTAACGATTGGCTATGAAGTGCTAAAAGTAGTAAAAGCTTCTTTTTTGTGCGGTTACGTTAAGACAAGCTGACTACACGGAGCAGATGTGTCAATTAAAACCAGCCCTGCTTTTTATTTTTTTTTTTTTTTAATTTTTTTTTTTTTTTAAGGCGAGAGCTGTTCCAACTGCAGCCACGCATCAGCGTCCGCGTTTCGGAGATCTGCTTCCCCTCTCCCCCTGCAAATTTCAACCCCCTCCCAACCCCACGGGAACACAAAGACGCGCTCCACGCAGCAAAATCCACGTCCAGCTCAGTCCGCGGAGATCCCAAAGAACGAACCTACGCAACCGAGAAGTCTCCCACGTTCAAGCACGTGTTTTCGGCCAAGTTTTCAAAAGTAAAGACGGATATCCAACCTAAGACCACATTTAGGTGCTCCACGCTTCCTTAAAAGCGGATTATCGATAATACGCGTTGAAGTTGGCTGTTGCGAAACGCGCTGCGAGTCGTTCCTCCTTCAGAACTACGGGTTCAACCTCCGAAACCTGCAAGGAAGCGGTCTGAGCTCCGGGCTCAGGTCTTACCTGAACTTGCGGCGGAGAGGAGAGCGACGGCAGCGATGCAGAGCAGTGCCTGTAAGCGGCCGGGATCCGGATGCATAGCGCCGGATTACAGAAGTTGAAAGCACCCAGCTCCAGACTAAGATGAGGCACCGAAAAAGCTACAAAACAAACAAACAGATGTCTGCTGTAAGTTTCAGGAGTTACTCTTTTAACTTTCTTACAACAAAGTGTTTGGGGTTGTTGGTTTTTTGGGTTTTTTTTTTTTTTTTTTAAAAAAAAAAAAAAAAAAAAAAGAGGCGCAACCAGGAAACAGCCAATATTCTTTGCAATATAGAAACCATCTGTAAAAATGAGTTAGAAGTTGAACTTCGCTGTGTTTCCAAGTACTATTCTTAATATAAGGGGTTTTTTTCCGCAGCTGGGGGATGAGGCATGCGCGCCGAAGCGTACTGCCTTGATAAATTAAGACTCCGTTCCGAGCCGAGGAATTGAAGTCCAAAGTAAACAGCTTATCTATTGGAGATAATATTGTTTGCAAACAAGAATCATTTGACCATCTATCACCACGCCACCCTTGTTTCACAAGGTTTTATGAATCCACACGCCGCGACGCAGCTATCGCTCAGAATTGCCTTAAACCTGTCATCTGCTTCCTCCTTCTAGCGGGCTTTGTAGTCCGACGGTGCCAAACGTGTCCCAGAAAAAAATCACCAATATTAATCTCGTCCTTATTTATATTCCCAAACCAACACTGCTTTCTCACGTATACTTTTGGGGCATCCATTGCACGTGCTTTTATCTACACGGCTGCTTCTAGAAGACGACGGCCCTTTGCCTTGGCCGTAGCACACCTGACAGTTCTGCTATAGAAGATCCCACTTTCAGCACCAAAAAAATACAGAGCCCGTCCCGAAAGCCACAACCTACAAACTCATCCCGAAAGCATCCCCCTACAGAGCCCGTCCCCAAAGCCACAACCTACAAACTCATCCCGAAAGCATCCCCCTACAGAGCCCGTCCCCAAAGCCACAACCTACAAACTCATCCCGAAAGCATCCCCCTACAGAGCCCGTCCCCAAAGCCACAACCTACAAACTCATCCCGAAAGCATCCCCCTACAGAGCCCGTCCCCAAAGCCACAACCTACAAACTCATCCCGAAAGCATCCCCCTACAGAGCCCGTCCCCAAAGCCACAACCTACAAACTCATCCCGAAAGCATCCCCCTACAGAGCCCGTCCCCAAAGCCACAACCTACAAACTCATCCCGAAAGCATCCCCCTACAGAGCCCGTCCCCAAAGCCACAACCTACAAACTCATCCCGAAAGCATCCCCCTACAGAGCCCGTCCCCAAAGCCACAACCTACAAACTCATCCCGAAAGCATCCCCCTACAGAGCCCGTCCCCAAAGCCACAACCTACAAACTCATCCTGAAAGCATCCCCCTACAAAGCCCGTCCCACGAGCATCCTCCTACAAAGCCTGTCCCACGAGCATCCCCCTACAAAGCCTGTCCTAAAAGCCACAACCTACAAACTCATCCCGAAAGCAGCACCCTACAAACTCCATCCCAAAAGCCGCACTCTTAACTTGCACGAGGCCAATCTCAGGAACAGTGTTTCTGACAGTCTCCACCAAACGCTCTCTTTTCCCAGAAAAAAAAAACAAAACAAACAAAAAAACCCCATAAAATCTGCAGCTGTCGTTCATTTAAATTCTCTGTTTGCCTTTGTAACACAATGATGAATAAGATTTGCGTTCCTCCAGCACAGCTACTTCATTTATCAGCCTGCCCAGACAGTTTCGCCGCTGATAACGCTCACCATAGATTTTAAAACATCTCATCTATCAGGTGGGTACATAAACACGTATCTCGCACACGTACAGTAACTGGGAGCGATACTGGCAGGGCGCAGAAACAAGTGCAACAAGACACACAATTCCCAGTTTATCGAGCACTTGTGGGGCCGTTCGCTTTCCGAGCAGCCGGATCCAGATATTAACAGCAAAATCATTCCTGTGGTTTCTTCCAAAATAACAGGATTTTCTCATCGGGACGTCGCTGCAAAAATAAACATGAGGAAAAGACTCCGATAATAAGAAGAAAAGAATCGCTCTAGATTTTACAGAGTTATTCGCTTACTGCCGCTTCTCCCCGCAAATGGCACTCCAGCCTTCTGCCGCCGGCTCGAGGAAGCCGAAAGAAGCGCCGTGGAGTTCTGCTCCCGTTTCACGGCGGTTTTATCCGATCCAGCGAATTTTTTTTATTTTTTTAATTTTTTTTTTTTTTTTGGGCTGTTGGGGGAAGCCCCGGTGATCCCGCGGACCAGGCTGGTTTCCCCCCCCGCCCCCAAGGCGAGCCGGGGCTGTTTGGGTAAGAAGAAAAGGGGCTGAGCAGAAAAAGCGCTTCGGTTTATTTGAATTCTCGTTGGGTTGAAGGGCGGGAGAGGCGCTCCACCAGCGAGCCCGGAGGACAAAGTAAACACCCGAAGAACTTGTTAACATCAAACGCTTCGCTCTGAAGAGGGCTGGGGGGCAATGTTGCTTTTTGCCAAATCTTCCCTCCGCTATTTATTTATGAAAAGCAATGAAACGTATATTCTGGGTCAACTTTAACCCCAGCACATGGAGCTACCGGGTTATTTCGCAGCTGTCTTTTTAAACAAGGCCAGCTCATTATCTTTAAACTAAACTTTATCTTTGGTGATCTACTTTATCCAGTCTCCGATTTCCCTCTGTTTATCTTGCTCTTTACGTGTTCCTAGCTGCCAGTGTCAACAGCTACTCCTCTTTTTGACCTACCGGCTCGGCTTTCGCAGGCTCGCGGAGTGGCAAGATCAACTGCGAAGCAGCGAGTACACAGAGCAAGCCACAAATCCCAAAGCTCTTTGACTGGAGAGGGGGGGGAAAAAAATTAAAAAAAAAAAGAAAAATATTCTCTTTAGTTGAAGTAGGATTGTTCGGCAACGCCACTCGGGCATCCGAACACAGTTTCTCTAACAGCCCCTTGGGAAGAGACGGCATAAACCTCGTTATTTGCTGGTAAATAGGGGAAGGTAGGGGGAAGAGGAGATACAAGACGCGCGACGCGCAACCCCAAAGACGACGCGCAACCCCAAAGACGACGCGCAACCCCAAAGACGACGCGCGACGCGCAACCCCAAAGATATTCGCTTCGTTCTGTTTCTCCTGCGGACGGTGTCACCACAGAAGCCCTTCGCTAGGTAGAGAGAAGGCGGCGAGACCACAGCTCGTAGTTCCGGCATCTTTAGAAACCCAGCGGAGAAACCTTGCTTCGTTAATATTGTATTAATACACAGTTGGGCATCAAAAGACCTCACAGATGTGGAAAACCCCAAACTCTTCCCTTCTGCCATCATTTCAGTAACCCCGAACTCCCATTTCGGCAAGTACCAGTCATCAGGGACCTACTGGGCACAGGAAGGGGAGCACTGTGGTTAGATGTGGCTCCATTTAATCGTCTCAAATTCCCAGAGGAGCTCACCCGAGAACGGCTCTGCCCATTCTTCGCTATTCCTCACTTGAAAGAATAAATCTCCATCACCGGTGGGTCAAAGAGTCAAAGTTATTTTGAAGTAAGAGGTGTCACAGAGAAACGGGGCTATTTTTGAGCCTCGTAAAATAAAACACTAGTAACAGGAGTTACATATGTGAGCAATATTCAAGGTTGAAGAGATGGACATGATTTTCACGGATCGAGTCCTTCCCACCTTCACTGGCAATTTCTCCAGACCATCAGTGCCACAAACAAGAAAGCCACAGCACGGCAAAGTTCCTACATCCACCAAGACATCTTCATCTGAAGTCATCTTCCAATTATTTTCATCCACCACTTGACCTCCTCATCAGCTCTAAAGTAACTTGCTGCTCACGGATCGAGGGAAATGAGGAAGGTGCCGGGCTTGTGTCAGCAGGAGGAGTCGCCCTGACCATTCCGACGGAGTTGGAAGCGCGCTGCCCACGCAGGGGCGTCCAGAAACCTGTACGTGGACCTTTTGGAGATAATTATTAAGATGGAGTATTTCTGAAAACGACGCAATTCTGGTTGTGCATCTCATTCGTCGCAGACCCTTTTTAAAAGGGACCCCTTCGCCAAAGAGCTGTGGGGAGAGACACGCGCCCAACCCATCAGCTCACAATTTCAGCCCCGCGACCTTCAAGGATCGAAAGCGAAATAAATCACGAGAGCTGACTCCAAATGGAAGGGAAGGGTACATTTGAATTAGTCGCTTTAGGGGCACCGGAGAGGTTTCCCAGTGCAGGGTTGTCCCCGCTGCCAGGATGTCGCATCAGCCCCGGCGCACACCGGCTAGGTTCTGCGGGACAGTTTGCACGCCATCACCTGGTTGTCAAGACCTGAAGACCTTCACCAGGATGGACGTGGGCCGTCCCAGGCCGGGGAGCAACCCTCAGCACGTGGACTCACCGAAACATCCTACTGGGCTGAGACGGGAAGACACAGGCACCAGACTGGCCCAGTGGGCTTCTCATCTCCAATCCGGACAGACTGGGAGCAACGAGACAGCACAGCCCCAGCAGCGATCCTCTCCTCTCTTCGCGCTTGTCGTTCTCTCTCTAGAAACCAGCGGTCTTCAACGTAAGGCTCTCTGTCCGGTTCAGCGTAACCAACTTAACCTACCGCCTCCAAATTAACGCACTCCTACCCGTGCTTGCCCCCCCAAAAAAAGCTTTTACACTCTACAAGATGAGAAAAACGCTGGCCTGCGTCCTTCAAAACACAGCTGAGAACCTCCCTTGCCTCTTTACTGGACCACGAACTTCTCGTCTCCACCCTTACAGCTGAGGACAGAGTCACTACGAAAAAATAAGAGCATCGTCTTGATAGTTTTTCCTTCCCTCTGCTTTAGCTCCCTGAATCATCTTCCTGCCACCTCAGACCAACAGCGATGACCTCCCTTCAACTGGAGCTCTGTAGCCACCGCCCCACATGTCACTTCGACCCACTCCATCACCCCCCCTCTCCAAAACTCATCTGACCTTCAGCGGAGCCCTTTCGGCCTGCCAAAGCTAAAGGAGGAAAGGGTTTCTTCGCTAGCCAAACGCACCGGTCCCATAAACGCCGGAGCGAGTAGGGAAGGAGGAGGAGGAGGAGGAGGAAGGAAACGGCACGCTCGGGAACAGAGGGAGTTATTCAGGTTGCCCGCTCCACCTCCTGGAGGTGACGGTCTTCTCCGAGGAGCCCTAGGAAAAAGTGACAGAGAGCTGCTGCTTCGGGGGCAGCACTCCCCGCCAGCTGCAGACGTGCCAACAGTTTCCACTCGGAGTAAAACAGCTTTGGGTATGAAAGATTTCGTATTTTTGTTCAACAGCGGCAACTCAAAAAAAGCAATTAACCCAACCTCACTTCGTGTGATCTAACACCTAAAGCATGGCAAGGACTGAGATTATTTTTTCTTTCCTCCCCCCCCGCCCTCTCCCTAGGTCATTTATTACAGAATTACCAAGAAAACTTTCATTTTAACTTGCTCCCCCAGCCTGTTCCCGTCAGCACACCCAAAATCACGGATTCTCAAAGCGCCTCAGTTTAGAGCGAAAGAAACCCCCGGAATTAACGAATAACCCCGCGCCTTTCGCGCCAGCGAGCCAAAGTCAGATCATTAAATCTCGCACCGAGACACCTTAAAAAAAAAAAAAAAAGAGGTATTGAAGCCTGTGGCATTCCGAGAGAAAGCAATCAGACATTCCAGCAGCTCGGCATCTCAGTGATCTCCGAAGCCTTTGATCACCGACTGTCTTCATGCTGTCCTCCTGGGGTCTGGCAAAATGAGTGTAACAGCTGGCATATATACTTCATTAGCTTTTTGTGCCGGGGAGGAGCGGGTTAGTAGCCCGGCGGCAACTGACAGCCTTTCCCCCCCTCCCCCAGGGTTTAATTCCTGCCTGGAAAAAAGCCTGGGAGCGGTCCCCAGCCGCCGACACCCATGCGTTCGCCCACGCGCCTAAAAACGCGCCCGCCGTCCCTTCGGGATGCGGCGTTGGAACGCCGAGGGGCGGCGGGGGTGCCATTGCTAAAAGGCGAGCCAGGCTGGCGAACCCTGGGTTTTATGACTGCTTAATGACCGCTCAATCATTAACATCCAGCTTTAAAAAGTAAATGCAGCACCTACAGCGTTCATCGCCCTCCCCCTCCCCCCTTTTCAGGGTCTCAATCGAAGCAGCCGAGCGTGCAAACCGAGCCTGTCGCCAGCGAAAGCATTTCCTTTCACCCTGGTCAGCCAAAAAGCAGGGGAAGAAAATGGAAGTGACTCGGGAGTTACGGCACCAAAAAGGCCAGACAAGCAAGGAAATAATCAACTCCACATGAGCCACTTCTAGCCCATCACAATGAAAAGGGCCCACGACTAACCCCAGGAAAGGTCAGCGGGACTATGGGGGGTCAGAAGCCGAAAAAGGCAATAGCCAGCAGCTGCCAGCCGCAATAAGAATCAACGCGGTCCTAATTACGCGCCCAAATGAGGGCTCGAGCGCCCGGGAAAAAAAAAAAAAGAAAAAAAAAAAAAAAAAAAAAAAAAAAAAAAAAAAACCTTGCGGGAAACCCCGAGAAAAGG
>NW_009650171.1:53770-58380 GCF_000708025.1 Charadrius vociferus | reverse complement strand
CGCTCTTCCCCACCTCCATCACCGAAACTTTCCGCGTTGCTAAATTACAGGAAGCCCAGCAATGGAGATAAGGAGCCAGGCATTTACATAAATGTGGGTTTTTTAAAAAAAAAAAAAAAGAAATAATACCGTAATTAGGCATTTGTATTAGATGGCATCACAGAAGAGGGGATTCGGTGAGCGGTAAGTAATAAAATTACGTACTTCAAAGGGATTTTGCGGGTGCTTTTAGGAAACAAACCGAACTCCGCCTGGCAGTGCTGGTATTTTCTCGATCCTAAAAAAAAAAATAAATAAAAAAATAAAAAAATCTGAAAGGGAAAACCCCACAAAACCAGTTTGCTGACAGTGACCCTATAAAGCAAGCGTGAAAGATATAAACAGGTCAGAACGCAACGAAAGATACTCCAAGGCATCCACGGAAAGAAACCAAATGGAAAGGCATTTAAAAATTACGAGAAAAAAAAGTATCCTTTGATGTTACGTTCGTATTTATTTATTACATTTTAAACAAATGGAAGTATACTTTCTAGATCCTTATCGTAACAACTTAAAGGAGAGAAATTACAGTTGCGCAACCGTCGCGGTCCTCCCCTTGGATTTCATTAACGCCTCCCGATTTCTGCCGGTACGCACGCCTAGCGTCCAAATCAATCCCCGCTAAGCCCGAATCCAAGACTTTCCTACGCGTATTCCCACTTCGTTATTCAATCGGTATTTTTAAAAAACGCACGGTACCTCAAAAAAAAAAAGAGTTAGCAGCAGGCTCGCAGGAGCTCCACGCTTGGCTCCGCATTGATTTAACCCCCCTCTCTCAATCGGTGACGAATCCCGAGGATGATTTTGGGGGAGGGGGATAAAAATATCTTATCAATCGGGCAGCGGTTTGTAACGCCGCACTATTTTTGTCAAAACGAAGACGGACTCTTCGCTCAGGGCAGCGGACGACAGGAAAAAAAACCCAAAGAGCACTGAGCAAACGAGACGGTGACCGAGTTTCTACAAGGAGAGGGGACCTTAAGTCCTGATGGCCATCCTTAATAAGGCCGATACGGCTTTTTCCAAATCTATAAAACACCCTCAATAACATCAGCGATTTACTCGAACTCTGTTACAGGTAACGTCCAGCGTCACGGGACAAAGGTGACGCAAGAAGACATTAAGCAACTGAGGTTGGAGGGGGGGGGGGGGGGAAGAGGTATTGGCCTAAAGTACACGACCAAAAAAAGTTGGCCTGCCTCGAAGAGGGAGCAGCAGATCTTTGGCCGAGCTGTTCGTTGGATTTTTACTATTTTGCTTTCAGGCCTGGAAAGCCTCACGGCTGGTATCAGCTGTTGGACTCCGATCAAAGTTTAGCTTTCCATTAATCCTCCGAGTTATATGTGAGGCTGATAAAAAAAAAAAAAAGAAATATTCTCTAAGAAGACAGTTAAGATTACTCAGATACTTCATTTGCACTCCAATATTTCAAAAAACACCTTGACTTTAAAACCTCGGTCTTGGCGTACATATGGTCTTGATAGAAGAACGCATGCTTTGGCATTGACTGAAGAAATGGATTTGGGAGCCGAAGGGGGGGGGGGGGGGGAAAAAAAAAAAAAAAATAAAATAAATAGATCATAAATCAGCACAGAAGCCACACTTTCTTCCCCATAAACAGGCACAACAATTAGGTTAATTTTATTATTAAGCCGAGACAGTCCCCCTGCTGCCACGCTAATGAAGTGGGTATGGTTTCTGCCTCTTCTAGCCTCGGGGGAAGAGAGAGAGCAGAGCGTCAGCCCAACACACAGTTCTGCCGGGCTGCAATTACGCTTAAATGCCTAAATAAGGGCTTTTAGACCTCAAGGGATCCGAAGGTATCATTAGTCTAACAGTCCCATCACAGGAACCGTAGCCCAAATCCATCCAAAATTCTCACCCTTTGCTCTTCGAGACCTCCCCCGAGACCTCACCCCCCTCATTCTCTCCTGGTCAGGCAACTACTTTGCCCCATATTCGCATTTTCTTCCCCGTATCCACCTCGCCACCTGCGCCGGGGCTGTCGCACGGCCTTTCCACCACCACCACCGACAGCTCTGCTCACCTTCAACCATCTCCAAAGGGTCCTTCTTCAAACACCCCACCCTGCTCCTTCCTGCGGGGCCTCGGAGCTTGTTTTACTTTTTCAACCCAGCGATTTTTTTTTTGATTTTTTTTTAAACCAAGAAGGAGATTTCGCAACCAGTTTAAACCAATTTAAAGACAGGCTGCTGCCGAGGAGGGCAGCAACACCTTCCTTCAGGACCCGGCTTGCACCCTCCTATCTGCACCAACGATCGCGCGGCCACCGAGTGAGTCAGATCCGCTGGCAGATCCGGCTGAAAACTCAGCCAAAATAAAACGAGGTTTAGTTTTTCCACCCGGATGAGGGAGCAGTTTCGGCTCACCGCGCAGGCTCGGAGCGCCGGCCCAAAGGAGGAGGTAGGAACGGACATCCACGAAAGGGAACTCCGCGCTTCAACAGCGCGAGGCTTCGGATCAACTTAGGAGCCACCACCCCGGTGGCTTTAATAAACTCCCGAATGCGAGAACGCGAGCAGAAAGAAAGAAAATAAACCACAGGAAACCCAACTGCAAGGGAGATGTGCCCGTTTGCTCAAGTGAGCTAGGGCACTCGTCATCCTAATTATCTCGACCACACATGCCCACACCACAGCGAGCTTCAGTGCCGGCTGTGTCTTTTCCCCTCCAAAAAGCGCGCGTTTCGCGTGCCAAAGATGACCACCCGTCTTTATCGTTTCTCTACGGTTCCTATAACTGGAATGAAGCACAGTTAAAAAAAAAAAAAAAAAAAGTAGAACCACAGGCTTGCTCTGGCCGTCAGAAAAACCTGTCAGACGCTCAGACAAAGGAGCTTGTGTCCACGCGCACTGCCTAAAGCTCTGCTTCCAGCGGCGCCCTCACCCCTGGTGGGTTTTGACATGGGAGAAGGGTTTTGAGAAGAAGAGCAGCCATGGCCGGGCTCTGTTGGAGGAAAGCAGGATTCCGAGGCGATGCCAGATGAACACCGACGCCTCATCCATCGGTAGCCTCCAGCAAGCAACAGCTCTAAAAAAAAAAACCACGCAGGCGAATGGGTTGTTTTAGCTGCCTCACCCCGCGTCCAACTCTAGTCTGTTGCGACTTGCAGGGATCCACGCTACCCGCGATCCCTGGAAGGGAAGCGCAACGATTAAATCCACACCTGCAGCCAGAATTTATAGCCACCCCGTCTACTGCTGTCTTACATCATCGGCAATTAGGAGCCCGTGAACTCATGGCTGCAGGATATGGGAGGCGCGCTGGAACTGGAGAGCGGAGCCTGTGTTACAGCAGAGTTGTTCGTCGCCCTTCGGAATTCGGACGGCCGAAACCACGCACAAAGCGGAGCGACCGATCCGTTCGGACTCGGTTTCCTAAATGCAAGCGTCACCTTCCTCTTGAAATCGCCGCTTCCCCCTCCTTTTACGCTGTCACGCGCGATGCTGACACACGCCACCGCTGAACCCAGTGTCCGGGGTAGAACAACGCTTATTAAAAAGCAAACCGGCTAACCAGTGACAGCTGAGGGAGAAGGCAGGAAAGAGCCCGTCCTTTCTTCCCCTGATTAAAACAAGCCTTCGAACAATTTGACAGTGAGCTAACCGGGTAATTGGGTTTTACTGCTCTCCTCCCTTCCCTTCCCCCCCACGCTCAACAGATCAAACCTGGTTTCAAAATTGAAGTCCGAACTCTCCGGCAAAAACACCCTTCTGCGTGTCTTCACCTAGAGGGAAGGAATCCCGACACGACTGACAATATTCCCCCGGTAAAGCAGCAAAATAATCCCATTAGCCTCGGGCCCAGGTAAAAGCTGTCTCGGTGCAATAGCCAGCCAGAAATAAAAAAAAAAAATAAATAATCATAATAAAAATAAGAAAATCATGTTGGTCAGGCCAGGTTTGCTACAACAAACTGACCTGGCTCCCACGGAAGGAGAGGGGGGAGAAGAAGACGAAGGAAGAGAGAAGGGCTTTGGGTTGGATTTGCTCAACAGCGTTGCGCGAGCTGGAGCTCCCCGCCTCCCTCCTCGTGCCAGCGGAGCCGAAGGAGAGCGTTGATCCAGGGGAAGGCGGCGGCGGCAATCACCAGGAAACCGTAGCCGGAGGGTTCGGCGTCTCCAGCTCCGCCGTTTCAGCCGCGGAGCCGAGGCCGCGCCGGGCAGGGACCCCAGTGCAGGGCACAACGAGAGAGCGCCGCAGGTCGTGAGTCGGAGCCCTCAATCCAGTCCCACCAGCGAGGGTGACGGCAGGTATTGCCAACGCAACCAGTTCAAACAGGAGCAACTGATAGGAAAGTAGTTAAGTTTCATCACGGGTACCAGGGAGAATCTTCCACCAGGTTAACCTGACTGCGCCCTGTTTTCACACGCACAGACACATCCTCCTTTGGGGAAGAGGATTTCTCTTCGGACATCCAACGGCAGCCCAGAGATTCCGGGTGACGCCCTCCCAAAGGAAGAAGGGACACCACTACGGTGGCTTCACAACGCAGGAAGAAGGTTCGAGAGACTCCTCACAGCACGTCAGCTCCCCCGCAAGACTCGAATG
>NW_009650171.1:49987-53745 GCF_000708025.1 Charadrius vociferus | reverse complement strand
GGCCCTGCAAAGATAACCGGCTGCCGGGATTGAGTCCATCCCCCGTTAGCATCCATCAGATAGCAAGAAAAACAAGATTAAGCAGAACCACGGCATTAGTCTTCATTTAAACTTGGCAAAGAAAGCCAATGTTTCTTTCTTTTTTCTTTTTTTTTTTCTTTTGCGTTGGCTTCTCTTTGTGTGTTTTTTAAGGCAATCTCAGCCTTCGCCGGAGAAAGGTGCCTGGACTTTTTAATATCGGGGGATTAGAAGGGACAACACTCGTACGCTCGCCAGACCCCAGATAAGTAGTGAATGCTTCGGTTAAGCAAGCCAGCATCTGCCTCCTGCAATATATACACATTTCCAGAGTGAAAATAAACAGCTTCACACCTTTGGCTCGGAGAAGGGCCTCAGCTTCTTTTTACGTCCTCAACCTGCAGCCTCTCCGCTCGAGGAAGAGGGGTCGGAAGGGGGAAGGTTACTCGCAGTTCCCCGATTCCAGCCTGCAAGAACAAGGCTGGAAACCTTCGGTCTGCTGTCGCACCGGCTCCTCGCTACAGCACGTAGGATCTGGGGTCGCTTCAGAGAGCTGAAGAGAAGAAGAAGCAGCCACACTTCGGCATCCACCATCCATGATCCGGCCCCAGACTCCTCTCTGGTTGCCCCCGACTCGCACAGCGATTTGAAAGCGCAATCTGCACCCAAAAAAATGCCTCAGTCTGAATAGCTGAATTTAAAAAGTGTATCGTCAAGCCTGAAATTTCAACATATTCAGAGAGTTTTGATAACAGCATTTTTGATTACATCCACTGCCAGCTTCCTTCTACACCCTGACAATGATTTAAAGTATACATTCCTATTTCATTCTGCAACAAAGATTAGTGGCAGGAACAGAAAACATCTTCTGTTCCAAAAACCCCTCGGGGTTTTCCTCCCTAGCTTGCATTTCATTAGAGGAGACTCAAACCTCCATCAAGCTGCGATACGCTGTCACTGCAAAGCATTTTGGCAACAAGTATCCCAGCGCTACACCAAAACGCACCTTCTGAAGAGGCTCTCGAGAAACAAAAGAGATTTCCTGAAGCTATTGCAAAGGTGGAAGAGCTCCTCAGAAGTAACAGCCCTCAGCAAACTTTATGAAAATCCGGACCTACGCTGGAGCGTACACACGCAGAGCCGTAATTCGGAAACTGTTGGGAGCTCTTATCGGGGGGGGGGGGGGGGGGGAACAGGGAAAACACATGCTGTTGTTTAGTTTCACTCCGCAATGCATTTAAGCTCCATGCGGTTGGATCGTTGCACGGCAAAACTCTTCGGCTACCAGAAATCACATACAGCCAACACCAGCAAAACCCATTCTCCGAACGGGGAAATGCCATTTTAAAGATCTTATCTTCACCCCACGCAAAAAGTCCCCAGAACACAGCTGGAAAGCTGTCACTAGCGCTTCCGATCCCGCACCCCCAAGGGGATTGGATCAACGCAAGAACGCCGGCTCTCGCAAAAACCAAGGAAAGCCAAAGCTGATGAGTTCCACCAACTCGACCTTGAGCTATCGGAGCTTCTGCCAGCGAACAAACAAATCTACAAGAGATGTGGGGGTCCCCGAGCAGAGGGAAGACCCACCCAGACACCTATAACCATCACATCTCAAAGCCTCTCAGGGCCCATCAACAGTATCTATCTACCCTTGATGTGTTTGAAGATGATAAAGCGACAAGACACAGCTTAGGAGCTGCCAGAGTTATTCCAGTATCTCTACAGGGACGATAACAGATTTAGCTACGCGAATTCCATCGCAGAAGTTGCGCAACTCCCTTCCCGGCCTCCCGTCCGACCACGTGTGCGATAACGAGGACTACACGCATGTCACTGGGAGAAGATCTTCAGGGTGTGGCTCCAGAACAACCCCGTCCAGCTCAAAACGCTGTGGATCCGTAGATGAGGTATGGGCAAGCGGATCCACCCCGGCACAACTGAAGAGCCACCTTCCTAAACATCGTTTTTCTCCTTCTGTTGCCATCTCCTTGTCCCCAACAAGTTCATTCCCCCATCCCCAACCTCCTTTAGAAAACTTTTTCCCCCCCCTAGACGCAGGCGTTGGGGCCCCCAGAGACCCGAGCTCAACCCCCCGGCAGGTGCCAGCATCAACACTTCTAACTAGGGTAAGGAGTACGTGCAGACGAGTGATGTCATGGCCAGAGCACGCGGGTGATGTCACGGCCAGAACAGCACCGCGGGGACCCTCTCGCCAACCTGAGCCTCCCCCAGGCTCGGCGGAGCTGCGGTTTATCTTCTCGTCCACCTGGGACCAGCGGGTTTTTGGCACAGCCCCGTCCTCACCCCCCTCCTTCGGAACGGGGAGGGGGGGTGCCGGCGCGGACGCCCGTCGCTGTAAGGTTTCAGCGGGCAGGCGGAATGAAACGGTGAAGAAAGACGCTTTTCAGAGGGGGAGGCGGGGATACACGTTATTAAACAAATCATCTGTTTGGAGCGCTGGCTCCTACTTGTTCTCGGTTATATTATTCACTCAAGAGTGGATTAATCCATCACTGCAAAGGAATCTCCTGATCTCAGAGATAAAGGCAACAAGTCATGCTCTGACTGTCTGTGGATCCTCCTGAAAAATCGCCAGCCTTTCTCATACCCTTATTTGGGCCGATCCATCATCTCTTCACAAACGAGAAGCAAGAAAGGGAAATAAAACCTGAAAAAATACCACCTGTTTACAGCAATTTTACTCAGGAAAACCTTGGCTGCATCAATCTGGAAGCAAGTAAGGGATTTCAACTCGGGAGAATCATCTTAACTGTCCTCTGTCCCTGCTGCAGTTCCCCAGGTGGGACTTGTCCTCACAAGAGGAACGGTCACCTGGGGGTTACCTCCTGGACCAGCATGGAAAAAAAACCCACCCAAGCATAATTTCTTTTAAGATTCTTTAGAGTGAGGCCTTTTAGATAAACAGTTTGCTTCGCTTGTTGAGGTTTGGGAAAGTACCATCCCCTTGCAGGAACAAGAGCATCTCCAGCTCGAGCTGGCTGCCACTGGGACGCAAGGTACCTACACAAAACACCCCGATGCTCTCCAGCAAGAAGGACCTCTCCACCATCCGTTCATCCTTCAGTGCTTTAGTTATCTTTGCAAAGACAAAACACCCCAAAAAAACGTAAAGCAGTGGTGCCCTGTCCCTTCGCAGAGCCCGTTTTTCACCACGGGCCTTCACGCCGCACGAGTATTTCTTCCCTCATCTGCCGTTTTTCGGGGTTTTACGGGTTTGCTGCAAGGAAAAACGAGGTCTGCGAGGCAGGCAGATTTTGTACGACCGCGAGGTAGGAAATATTAAACTTGCCTTTGAATTAAGCAAATAAGGCTCAAACCGCGTGGTTCATTATCAGATAGAATGGTTGAAGTCTGCGGGGAAAACTAAACAGCAGAAGCCAGGGTATAAATCAAAGGCGCGATCCGGCAGACAGGTGAGGCCGAGGGCACGGTTTCACCGTACGGCTAAGCCGAGCTCGGCGTTGGCCGCTGCCAGTCCCCCTCCCCAGGGGGGGAAAAAAAAAAAAAAAAGCTCCAAGCAAGCTGGCTTCTCCGCGCCCTGGTTTTTGGGGGCTGTTTTCATGAGCTGAAGGGGTTTCATTGGGCATTTCTAGCGCGGGGCAGGAGATGGAGGGGGGGTGGGTGACGGAACGGCAAGACCACCACCACCACCACCTCCACAAGGCAACCAGCTCCTGGCTCGGCTGCAGCATCCAGAGCGCGGTTTTATGAGACAG
>NW_009650171.1:45832-49967 GCF_000708025.1 Charadrius vociferus | reverse complement strand
GGTTTCGCGGGAGCCAGCCCCCGGCGGCTGCTCCGCCGCCGGATTCCCACAGCGGGGAAGAGGCAGGAACGTACCTGCCACCTCCTGCAGCGGCGAGTCCTCCGACTGAGCTGTAACATGAAACTGCGCCCAAGAAGCCGGGGAATGGGGGGAGGAAAAAAAAAATAAATAATAATAATAAAAAAAAAAAAATAGAGTTCCACCAGGCTAGAAGAGCTCCGACACATCTCATAGGTATGGGAAATGGGAAAACAACCCACCTTGCATGATTATTTTCCCTCCTGTTGAAAGACAGAAGGTATTTCTCACCGAGAAAGAGCAAGCAGGGGCTTAATGGCAAAGACAGGTGGTCTGGATGCACAAGTCTCGATCCCTGGTAGGGCTGAACAAGCGGTTTACCCTAAAGTGATAACTGTCACCAGAGAATCATCATCTGCAGCGGAAAGGGAGAAGCAAGCTGGGGAAACTAAGTGGAAAACTATGACATGCGCAGCCCTGGAAGCTGTACTGAGCCATCTACTAAGGAAATTACTGGAAGAACACTCAACTGGTAAAAAAACAAAAAACAAAAAAAAATATATATACACACACACAGAGGAAAGTAGCTAGTCTAACAATTCTTGCGTAGCTGCAGACGTCTCGTTAGCTCAAGTAATACAGCAAAGAGGTTTTTTGCTGAATTTGCCAAGGACAAACGCTATCCCAGAGCGAACGATGCGGGCGCAGGGGGCACACACCACCAGGCCTTGCTCGGGGAGGCCACCGGGAGAGCATCACACCGGTAGGAAAGGGAACACGCCGGGGGAGCAGACCTAGTACCAGCTCACCTGTTAACAAACTAGATCAAAACAGCTAAAAAAAAAAAAAAAAGCATAAAGAGAACACAGTTTGTACCAGCTTTAACAGTTGGGATCGCAAGACAAGTCGGAATTCCCCATTTAAGGAGGAAGTTTGACCAATTCCACTTCATACAAGATTTAAAGTCTTTAACAAGATTTTAAGCGCCGCAAGCCAGCATTTTTGATCAGTCTCACCCCAGTTGCAGACAGGAATTGGCTCAGAACCCCCCCCCGGCACACTGGAACACGGAGGAAAACCAGAAAACCGACAGAAAAACAAGTGGGAAAGCGGTGTGACTCAGCCGAAGGGAGCCACTCGCTAGTCAACAGATCGTAAGCAAAGCAGTAGAAAAAACTGACTCTACATATAAAGGTCAAGTTTACAGTATCAATTAATTCATACAAATTAGATGTTGCCTAACAAAAGACGTCAGGCAGGTTTCTGAGCTGCGTGCAGCGCCCCGATTAAAGCGATTCCATATAAAACGTTATCTGAAATACCAGATCTCGGCAGGTTTGTGGGTGAAGACGCGCTCAGTCTCGGGGCGTCTGGTACCAAACCAAAGGTTTCGAAGCCTTGCTGGAACCAAGCTCACCAGCACCAAGTTTTGCAGCTCGAGCAGCCACCAAATTAATTTCAGCAGTCTTGGTACGACCAAGGACTTCGTTAGGCAAAGCAGGTCTGCTCGGGGATAGGCAGGGGAGGATTTATGAGATGACGAACACCGGTACGGCTGTGCGCTCAGGCAAGCGAATCAATTGCTTTGCTTCACAATTTCCACATCTGCAGAAGCAGTCTTTAAACAAGTCAGTGTATTTTTAAGCTCTGACAGTTAAAATCCTCAAGTGACATCACCTGAAGTTGGAGCACAGCTGCCTTATTCCTCCAGCACACCAGCGAGCCAAAGTAAGCACTGGCCCCAGTTTATGGGCTTACAGCACACCTTGAGATAATGAAAGCGTTGCTGGGATTTGCCCCCGTAGCACACTCAGGCCTCTCCTGACGTGTTTTTTTCCCCCCCTTGGTCTCGGGGTAAGAAACACAAAGTTTAGTCCCAGTGCACCCCAGCAAACCAGCAGAGGGAGCACACAGGAATCCCAGCCTCCAGAAGGGCTGGTAGGCAAAGACCCAAGAGCACCAGGTAGAGCTGGCGTCCCACCAAACCCCAGCGCTCGCAAAAGGATGGAAAATAACCAAGATCGCATGAGGGACAGCAAAAAAAAAATAAAAAAAAAAATAAAAAATCCCCACTCCGAGCTGCCGCGCTGAGGCCGCCCCGCACTTCACCGTGTATGCACGGGCACGGCGGTTTACAAGCACTCAGGGCAGCTTAAGGGTGTAAATCGCGTTAATCCAAGCAACAAAGCTACGGTGCTCATCCTTGGGTGAATTACTAATCCCTCGCCACTAGAGCTCTTCCCATCTCGCTTCCTACCCCTCGGAGGAGAAGAAAAAAAAAACCACCTTTCACCATGAAGCTGGCAGGTAGAGCAGCGGATCCCCTCTCGGCATTGCTATCTGCCAGGCCAGCTTTAAATAACCAAATAGTTTTGAGCAACAGTCATGGCTTTCTTACGGCCTGCGGGTTTTTCTGGGATACAGACCGAGCCAGTCGGAGGCTTCCCTCTTGTTTTGGAGAAGGGATTAAAGGAAAATGTTATCAAGCCCTCCCCACAAGACAGGCTCGCAACTGCTTTAAAAAAAAGTAAGGGTTTAGTTTCGACGCATTTCAATCACACGGGCGGCACGCGCCGTCTATTTTAGTTGGGGTGAACAAAAAGCACGCTGGTTGCAATTAGGGCATATAATATCAAATTTAACAGAAAAGCGTTAAGAAATCACGCTGCAAAGCGTTTACCGCTACTCAAGCCGAGAATTTTTGGAATATAGCGAGGCAAAGAGAGCGGGCCCATCGCCCTCAGCAACCGCTGTGACAAAAGCACTTTTTCCTCCTTAAAGGAGAAAAAAAATCGCCTAAATCGTAACTGTCAAAACGCCGGAGTTGTGGGAGACGAGCAGAAAAAGCAAACCGGCTCGGCGCAACTGGGTTTGAAGCCCCAGCCCAACAGGATTACCTGCTTTGTACAAAGAAAACGCCGGGCCACGAAGGACAAAACCCCCGAGAATAAAAGTTTATGCGCTCCCGGTAACCCCAGTGACCAGCGGCTGCGGAGTGACAACCCTGGTGTTTGGGTTAGTAAATTGTATTTCTGGTGCATGTGTGAAAGATACAACTCACTGAGTAAACACCCCTTCAGGGCTGACAGTTTTACAGCAGCAGGCTCGGCTACTCCTTCTCTGAAACCTCCTCACACATCGACGCAGCAAATCATGCAGGGAAAGCAGTGGAAAAAAAAAAAAAAATAAAAAGAAAAGCTACATAAAGCCATCACGTTTACCCATTCGCCAATCCTTTAAAAAGTTACGAGGCAGGGGCAAAATAAACATGGCCTGTTTTCTGCCGAACAGTTGAAAGCTGTCTGAAAAACACACTTCCCTTCGGGTCTCAGAACATCAATATCGAAGACATGCAATAATCGACTGGAAAGTTCTTCCATTAAAAGCCAGCAGCTGTATAATTATTACTTTTTTTTTTTTTTTCTCTCCTCTGGCAAAGAGACAGACAAAGCAAGCAAGAGTCATTTCAAATTCAAGAGTCAGCTTGAAGGACGGAGGCACCTTGACAAGAAATAAATAAAGAGGGAAAAAAAAATAAAAAATCAGCGTTAAGATGCCACGATGCTTTACAGCGGGAGTCCCCGGGCATCCCACGCCACCTCTCGCTTTGAGGGCTGCCTTTCAACCGCTCTAACCGCGGAGAAAGCCGTTTTATGGATTAAAACCAAGCGCCCAGATTATCAATCTGAAGGCGGTTGAGGCCAAACGCGACCCCCAGCGCAGCCCCTTCAGACAGAACGACAAATATAACCCGACTCGGAGCAACTTTCCCTGTGAAACGAGACCGTAAATCAATAACAGACTGGAGGCTGAGCAGCGAAATTGCGCTCTGAGGAATTTATTATTATTTTTTTTTTTTTTCCTTCCTTCTTTTTCCCCGTTCTTTTTCCAACACACCAAAGCGCACTCCGCATAGCGAGAGAAAAAAAAACAACAACAAAAAAAATCTAAACCGGAGCCTCAGTCCCCACAGACCGAGGGCGCATAAATAAATAAATAGAGTTAAGTAATTAAATAAATACATTTTAGAAGTCAGATGGTTCGAATAAACACACACACACACACCCCCTGCGCCTCAGCCCCGGCTCCTCACACGGAGCCCGCCGAAACCCCTCCC
>NW_009650171.1:35943-43811 GCF_000708025.1 Charadrius vociferus | reverse complement strand
CTGCGACCTCATAACCCGCTACCATGCAACCCTGCAACCCTGCAGCCTCATAGCCATGCACCCTGCAACCATACAGTTTCATAACCATGCTCACTGCAACCCTGCAGCCTCATAACCATGCACGCTGCGACCTCATAACCCGGCACCATGCAACCCTGCAACCCTGCAACCTCATAGCCATGCGCCCTGCAACCCTGCAGCCTCATAACCATGCATCCTGCGACCTCATAACCCGGCACCATGCAACCCTGCAACCCTGCAACCTCATAACCATGCACACTGCAACACTGCAGCCTCATAACTTTGCGCCGTGCAACACTGCAGCCTCGTAGCCCTGCGCCCTGCGCCCATGCAACCTCGTAAGCGTGCACCCTGCGACCTGCAACCCTGCAACCACGCACCCTTACAACCCTGCACTCTTATAGCCATGCACCACACAACCATGCAACGCTGCAACCTCGTAACCCGGCACCCGTGCGCCCTTACAACGCTGCACCCTTATAACCACGCAACCTTACAACCATGCGCCATGCAACCCCGCACGGTACAACCCCGCACGCTTACAACCCTGCACCCTTACAACCGTGCATCATGCGACCATGCACCCATGCGCCCTTGCCCCCGTGCAACCGCGCACCCTTGCAACCACACACCTCTTCAGCCATGCAACCACACACCCGTGCAGCCATGCGCCGTGCACCCATGCACCCTTGCAGCTGTGCCCCGTGTTGTTGCCCCCCCACAGAAGCGGTTGCCGCAGCCAGGCCGCTGGCTGGCACGGTGCCTGCTGCACACCCCGGAGGCTGCCGGCCCGCGGGCAACCTGGCGGAGAGGTGGGCATGCAGGGAACGCTGCAGCCCTCATGCGCAGCTCCAGCGCTATCCCAGAGGGCTGGAAACACTCCTGCGCGCGGCGCACGCGCTCCGTGCCTGATAACGCCCCGAGAAACCCTTTCCTGGGGCAAAACGGGGTCGAAAACCGGCAAAAAGGGGGTTTAGCGCCGCTTGGGTGGTGTCCAGCGGCAAACCGCAGCGCGAGCACGCTGCGCGTCGGGGAAGATACCCCCATTTGTGGCGCAATTTAATATTAACGGCTTGCTAAATCGCCCGGCGTTAGACCTCGTCTGCGGGTCGAACCAGCGCGCTACGGCGGCGTCCTGCACCCGGAGCCTCGCTGCTTTCCCCGCCCTTTCCAAAAAGCCCCAAAATACACTCAAAATCCCTCGTTTGGGGGGATTTGCTGCATTTTGGTCGCAGCGGCGTGTGGTAGCCGGAAAGGGATTTATCCCGAGGAAGGTTTCGCGTGGAAAGGCTTCAGCAGCACATGGAGCCAGCCGGAAAGAAATGCAGCTCCTGTGTTTAAAAATAAAAGAGAAATAGGCTTTTTTTTTTTTAAAAAAAAAAAAAAAACAACAAAAAAAACCAAAAAACAAACCACCATTGGAACAAAGTTTCTTGGTTTTCAGGGCAAACCTGCAAACCTACCCTGTGTTTACCAGCCCTAATTTTATCCCTCGGGAGGCTTCCTGTAGGACGTCATCACTTCCACAAGCGAAAAAGGGGGAAAAAAAAAGAAAAAAAAAAAAAAAAGAGGACTAGAAACGTCCTCGGCGGATTAAAAAATCCCTTTTAATCCGAAGAAAACGCCCCAAAACCCACACGGCAGGCGGGTTTGGCTCAGCCGGCGAGTTCAATCGCCGGATTTGTGGTGGCCACCGGAAAAACCGAGGACTTGAGGCTCGCTCTCAGTGCAGAAGCGAGATGGACGAGCCCGTTTTTTTGGGGCTAAAACCCCTCAAAATCGAGATCATACCGCGGGGCCTTCGCGGCGCGGGGACGCTGCCAAATCACGTTTCCTCCCCGTACAATTTTCGGGGCGTTTTATTCCCCTCCAGATCCCCTCCTCGGGCGCTATTTGCATGAGAATACCCTCTCGAGGCGGGGTTGGGGGGGAATTACTGCTTAATTAGAGAACAGCAATCGCGTTAATTAGCATGTCTCCATGCTCCCTGCTATTTTGCATGGATTCAAATGAGATGCTCATTAGGGAGCAGGCGCCCGGACAAGCTACGCCCTTTAAGCCGTGCGCTAACCCAATTAACCTTGACGAGGTAAAACCGCGCCGGGGTTTTGGCCGACACTGGGCTTTGTGCCCACACCGGAAGGTGCAGAACCGCTCGTTTCCACCCGCTCGCTTCGGCGCGCCGCGACGCGCTCGACGGCAGGCCTTGTCTCGCCGGGCACGTGCCCAGCCGGCGCTGCGGCCTTCGCCGGGGTTTCGGCTCTGCGATGGCGGGTTTTCCCTCCTTGAAAGGTTGCCTTCCTTCCTCGCAAGCTTTCCTTCCTCACAAGGTTTTCCTCCTTGTGAGGTTGCCTTCCTCACAAGCTTTTCCTCCTTGCGAGGTTTTCTTCCTCGCCAGGTTTCCTCCTTGCAGGGTTTTCTTCCTCGCAAGGTTTCCTCCTCGCAGGGTTTTCTTCCTCACAAGGTTTCCTTCCTCACAACCTTTTCCTCCTTGTGAGGTTTCCTTCCTCACAAGGTTTCCTCCCTCCAAGGTTTTCCTCCTCACAAGGTTTTTCCTCCCCACAAGGAGGGGAGGAAGGTTTCCTTCCTTCCAAGTTTCCTCCTTGTGAGGTTTCCTTCCTCACAAGGTTTTCCTCCTTGCGAGGCTTTCTTCCTCACAAGGTTTTCCTCCTTGCGAGGTTTCCTTCCTCACAAAGTTTCCTCCTTGCAAGGTTTTCCTCCTCACAAGGTTTTCCCTCCCCACAAGGTTTCCTTCCTTGCAAGGTTTCCTCCTTGCAAGGTTTTCTTCCTCACAAGGTTTTCCTCCTTGCAAGGTTTCCTTCCTTTCAAGGTTTCCTCCTTGCAAGGTTTTTCCTCCTCACAAGGTTTCCTTCCTCG
The DNA here is from genome assembly GCF_000708025.1 of Charadrius vociferus. Lineage (NCBI taxonomy): Eukaryota > Metazoa > Chordata > Aves > Charadriiformes > Charadriidae > Charadrius > Charadrius vociferus. Next base: position 40,913 of record NW_009650171.1, on the reverse strand, counting down.
CAAGCTTATCTTCCTTGTGAGGTTTTCTTCCTCACAAGGTTTTCCTCCTCACATGGTTTGCTACCTCACAAAATTTCCTTCCTTGCAAGGTTTTCCTCCTTGCAAGGCTTTTCATCCTCACAAGGAGGAAAAGGTTTTGTGATGGTGGGTTTTCCTTCCTTGAAAGGTTTCCTTCCTCACAAGGTTTCCTTCCTCACAAGGTTTCCTTCCTCGCAAGGTTTCCTCCTTAAAAGGTTTTTCCTCCTCACAAGGTTTCCTTCCTCGCAAGGTTTCCTCCTTGTGAGGTTTTCTTCCTTGTGAGGTTTTCTTCCTTGCAAGGTTTTCCTCCTTGCGAGGTTTGCTTCTTCGCAAGGTTCTCTTCCTTGCAAGTTTTTCCTTTCTTGCAAGGTTTTCCTCCATGTGAGGCTTTCCTCCGTGTGAGGTTTTCCTCCATGTGAGGTTTTTCCTCCATGCAAGGGTTTTCCTTGTTGTAACGTTTACTTCCTTGCAAGGTTTTCTCCTTGCAAGGTTTTCTTCCTCACAAGGTTTTTCCTCCTCACGAGGTTTCCTTCCTTGCCAGGTTCTTCCTCCTTGCAAAGTTCCCTCCTCGCGAGGTTTCCTTCCTTGCCAGGTTTTTCCTCTTTCCAAGGTTTTTCCTTCCTCGCAAGGTTTTCCTTCCTTTCCCCCTCCCTGCTGGAATTTGGGAGCGCAGTTGGGGAGGACACCCCCAAGTTTCCTCCCCGGGGGACCCTCAAACCCTCCCCGCGCCCCGTTCCCCGCACGCCGCAGGACCGGTGCGTCCCGGGGGACCCGTCGCAGGCGGATACGCCGCGGACGAAGCCATCGCTCCCGCGATCCGAAGGTCTCCTTTGTTTCTCACGCCGGTGTGGTGATTTTTTTATTATTATTATTTTTTTAAATTTATTTATTTCTCCTGCTCCGTAATTCCATCGTCTTGTCACGGTTCTCCAGGAAGCGGGACTGCTCCGAACAAAGCCCCCCGGAGCATCCCGGGCTCCCGGAGGGGATTTTGCAGCTGCGCTTCGGAGCGTGACCGATCGGGAATGAACCTTCGCAGCGCGTCTAATGCCGTTTGGACAGGCAGCCTTTCATCCCCTCGTGGGAGCGCGTCCCCGCCATTGAGCCGCCGGCTCCCCGCGCTCCGGCCCTCGGCGCTCCCATCCCGGCGGGAGCCGGCCTTTTTGGGGGAGGTGAGCGAGGTGGGGAGCAGGGTCCTCTCCTTACCCCGCTGCGGGTTTGGGGAGGCGGAAGGAAAGGCTGTGGGCGCATAGAACATGGGGAGGAGGAGAGATGTTCCCCATCACCGTCGCCGTCCCCCCATGCTGGGCTCCAGCGGGTTCCTCATCCCACCTCCCACGTCCCCAGCAGGTACCTCATCCTGGTCCCCACTGCTCTGTTCCCAGTATCTACCTTGTCCTGGTTCCCATCACCCCATGCCCACCAGCTACCACGTCCTGGTCCCCATCACCCCGTCCCCACCAGGTACCTCGTCCTGGTCCCCATCCCCCCGTCCCCACCATCTACCTCAACCTCATCCCCATCACCCTGTCCCCACCAGCTACCTCGTCCTGGTCCCCATCACCTTGTCCCCACCAGCTACCTTGTCCTGGTCCCCATCACCTTGTCCCCACCAGCTACCTTGTCCCAGTTCCCATCACCCTGCCTCCAGCAGCCACCTTGTCCCAGACCTCACCGCCCCATCCTCAGCAGATACCTGATCCTGGTCCTCATCGCCCTGTCCCCACCAGCTACCTCGTCCTGGTCTCCATCACCCCATCTCCAGCGGGTACCTCATTCAGGTCCGATCACCCCATCCCCGTTCCCATCAGGTTCCTTGTCCCATCACCTTGTCCTGGTTCCCACCACACCATCCCAGTCCCCATCAGGTACCTCATCCCAGTCCCCGTCACCTTGTCCTGGTTTACACCACACCATCCCAGTCCCCACCACCTTGTCCTGGTTCCCACCACACCATCCCAGTCCCCATCACCCCCTACCCTTGATGGTGGAGGTGATGTTGGGTGGCATCAACTACTGAACGTGCTCTGCAGTGCGGTGGGCACTTGTGTGAGTGGGTAAACTGGGGCATGGACCAGGAACAGGTGGGGAACTGGTGACAAGCAATGGGTGCAAAGGCCGGAGGGACGTTAGGCTGGAGCACACGTGGGCACCCATGTCACTGGGAAGAGAAGATGAAGGTGAAGAGAAGGTGAAGAGATGAGAAGAGGCAAGATAAGATGAAGAGAAGACCAAGAGAGAAGAGACAAGACAAGACGAGACAACAGAAGGAGAGGAAAAGAGGAGGAGGAGGAGAAGGACAAGGACAAGGACAAGGAGAGGAAGAGGAGAAGAAGAAGGAGGACAAGGACAAAGAGGAGAAGGAGAAGGAGAAGGAGAAGGAGAAGGAGAAGGAGAAGGAGAAGGAGAAGGAGAAGGAGAAGGAGAAGGAGAAGGAGAAGGAGAAGGAGAAGGAGAAGGAGAAGAACAGGAGGAGAGGAGGGGGAGAAGAGCTGTTGGCTCCAGAGAAGACGTATCTCCCCGTCAGCTTTGCCAACCCATCACTTCAGGGGTTGGACAGGTTTTTTTGTTGGTTTATTTTTCTCCCGGTGAAAAGTGGCTTTTTGACCCAACCACGCGTTTTCATAGAGAAGGTTTATTTTGGCTGAAAGCCTTTTTTTTTTTTTTTTTTTGTATTAAAAAAAAAAATGGCACGGCTGGGGGGAAGGGTCGCTTTTGTAAAACCTTTTTTTTTTCCTTAAAAAAAAAAAAAATTGGCTTTTTTTCATCAGAAATACCTCTGCGGGAGGATTTGAGAGTGAATCATTCCCAAAATCCCCTGTCCCACGCTGTGCCTGGTCCTGCCCGGCTTTGTCATCTCTCCCTGCAGCAAACGCCCAGCGACAACACCAAAAAATGAGAATTATTAGAAAATACTCTTATTTTCTTTATTTTTTTTTACAGTAGACTAGAGGACGGTTTTGCCCCGTTTTCCTGTATTTTGGTCATTTAATCCCGCGGAGCTGCTCTGGCGCCGAGTCCAAAAACTGCCCTAAACTTTAGGAAGGAGCAAAGAATGGCCCCGTGCAGATGTTGGGTTTCTCGGGGCGTTGGGGTTACCTCCAACAGGAGCCTGGACCTGCTGGGGGTGGAACAGACCTCACTGCACCCCCTTGGTAGGTTCTGGGGGTGATAAGAGGTCTCCATCGTCACCAGAACCTCCCCAGCTGCCTTCTGCCCCAAGCCAGAGCTGGGCTGAACCTCACTGTGGGTTCTCTCCAACCATGACTCCTGGGTGGACCTCTGGATGGTGGTGCTGGTAGCTTGTCTCCAACCCTGTCTTCTGGAAGGACCTTGGACCCATGGTGCAAGGTAGCTCGTCCTCAACCTTGTCTCCTGGATGGACCTCAGGATGATTTTCCAGGTAGCTTGTCTCCAGCCCTGTCTTCTGGATGGACCTCAGACCCACGGTGCAGGTAGCTTGTCCCCAGCCTTGTCTCCCAGATGGACCTCAGGATGATGTTGTAGATAGTGTCACCCCGGTCATGTCTCCAGCCCCATAATCTGGATGAACCTCTGACTGGTGTTTCACGTAGCTTGTCTCCAGTCCTATTCCAAGCCTTACCTCCTGGGTGGACCTCAGACCGACATAGGGAGCTTCTCCTTGCAGTTTCCAGCCCCAACTCCTCTATGGACCTCAGATCAACATTTACAGGTAGCTCATCTCCAACCCTGTCTCTAGCCCCATCTCCTGGATGGATCCTGAACCTACACTTGCAGGTACCTCGTCTCCAGCCCTGCTTCCAGCTTTATCTCCTGATTGAACCTCAGACCTTTGCTGTATTTAACTTCTCCTCAACCCCATCTCCAGCCCAGTGTCTTGGCTAGACCTTCAACTGATGTTGTAGGTTGCTTGTCTCCATTCCTATCTCCATGAAGGACCTCAGGCCAATGCTGCGGGTACCTTGGCTCCATCTCTATCTTCTTGATGGATCCCAGACCAATGCTGCAGGTACCTTGGCTCCATCTCTATCTTCTTGATGGATCCCAGACCAATGCTGCAGGTACCTTGGCTCCATCTCTATCTTCTTGATGGATCCCAGACCAATGCTGCAGGTACCTTGGCTCCATCTCTATCTTCTTGATGGATCCCAGACCAATGCTGCGGGTACCTTGGCTCCATCTCTATCTTCCTGATGGATCCCAGATCAATGTTGCAAGTACCTTGTCTCCATCCCTACCTCCCTGAAGGACCTCAGACTGATGCTACAAGTACCTGCTCTCCATCCCTGTCCTCCTGAAGAACCTCAGACCGCTGCTGCAGCCCATCTCCACCTTCTCCGAGCTCCCCAAACCCAACCTACCACCTTTACCTTGCCGACAGCGTCCATCCCCAACCCTGGCTGGACCTGCCTCGTGGTGGACGCCCCTCGAGGGGCCAAGACCGTGGCGGAGGGAGAACAGGAGACAGGCGGAGAGGATGGAGCGCCTTCAAAATTGACACCATATGGCTGTTCCTTATCCCTGGGCCCAGTAAATAGGTCTTTCATGCTGGGCCGGTTGCCATAGGAGCAGGAAATATCCCAGATAACTCGAATAGTGGCGAAAACATATGTTTTGGATAAAACCCGGCAGAAAATCGCCCCGTTTAACCCCTCCAAGGCGTTTTACCCGCCTGATTTTAACCCTTTTCCCCGTCTCCGGGCATGTACGGGGTGGGGAAACTGAGGCACGTTGACTCCCCGTCCCCTTCTCCCCCCCCCGGCGGGGGGAAATCGGGCGTTGGGGGTGTGGGTTTCTTGCAACGAAGCGCTATTGCTGGCGGGTCCCCGGCATCGTCTCGCCTCCTCCTCCTCCTCCTCCTCGGAGCTCCTTATCAAGACGGATGGCTGCATGCAAGGCCACGCGCTCGCGCATTTCGCTTTGATTTGCCAAGGAATTTGCTTTGCTTTTGCTTTTCTCTCCCCCCCCCC
>NW_009650171.1:34335-35761 GCF_000708025.1 Charadrius vociferus | reverse complement strand
CGGCGCAGCCAGGTTTCCCCAGCGCCGCCGCCGCCTTGCGAGGCCGAGCCCCGAGCAAACCGTCGGGCCCTCGTGCCGTGCGCGCTCCGATGCACGGAAAGCCTGAAAAGCTGCTGCGGGTGTCCCCGGCTCCTGCAAAGCGGCTTCCTGCATCCCCGTGTGCTGCAAGCATCCCTACATGCTGCAAGCATCCCCACGTGCTGCAGCATCCTCATGCGCTGCAAGCATCCCCATGTGCTGCAGCATCCCCACGTGCTGCAAGCATCTCTGCGTGTTGCTGCAAGCATCCCTGCATGCTGCAAGCATCCCCATGTGCTGCAAGCATCCCCATGTGCTGCGGCATCCGCATGTGCTGCAGCATCCTCACGCACTGTAAGCATCCCCACGTGCTGCGGCATCCCTACGTGCTGCAAGCATCCCTGCGCGTTGCTGCGAGCATCTCTGCATGCTGCAAACATCCCCACATGCTGCAAACATCCCCACATGCTGCAAGCATGCCCGTGTGCTGCAGCATCCCTGCATGCTGCAAGCATCTCCATGTGATGCAGCATCCCTGCCCTCTGCAAGCATCCCTGCATGCTGCAAGCATCCTTGTGTGCTGCAAGTATCTCCATGCACTGCAACGTCCTCGTGGGCTGCGCGCATCCCTGTGCGCTGCAAATATCTCCATGCACCGCAAATATCGCTGCGCCGCAAACACTCCCGGGCACTGCAAGCATCCCTGCCTGCTGCAAACATCCCCACGTGCTGCAAAAATCACTGCGTGCTGCAAACATCCTCGTGTGCTGCAAGCATCCCTGTGTGCCACCAATATCCCCGTGTGCTGCAAGCATCCCTGCATGCTGCTGCAAACAGCCTTGCATGCTGCAAACATCCCTGCACATCGCAAACATCCCTGTGTGTTGCGAGCATCGCTGCGTGCTGCAAACGTCCACGTGCACTGCAAGCATCCCTGCATGCTGCTGCAAGCACCTCTGCATGCTGCAAACGCCCTCACGCATCGCAAACGCCCTCATGCACTGCAAACGAGCAGGATTTGCGCGGCGGCAGGATTGCACCTATAGGCTGCAGATAGGACCCAACCGAGGGGCTCAGGCAGCAAAAACTGGGGGGCAGCAGCAAGGCGCAGCGGGGCCGCGGCACGGGGGGGATAACCGGCGGGAGGTGGTCCGGTCGCCCTGGGATTTCTCCCGGTGCCGTCGTGTAAATAGCGCTGACGGGAGGAATGTGTAAGGGCGGAGGAGAAACCCCCTTCCGCAGCCGGAGCATCGCCTCGCTCCTCCTCCCTCGCAGCACGGATCAGAAACTCTCCAGATGCTTTTTTTTTTTCCACTCCAACCCTCCTGTGCAGCTTCTCCCACCTTTATTTTGGGTCGGGGTGCACCTCCCCAGTGAGGCGCAGCATCCCCGCCACCCATCGCATTCC
>NW_009650171.1:27553-34257 GCF_000708025.1 Charadrius vociferus | reverse complement strand
CCCGCTGCATCCCTGTCACCCACTGCATCCCAGCGCCCCGCTGCATCCCTGCCACCTGCAGCATCTCTGCGACCTGCAGCATCCCTGCCACCCACTGCATCCCTGCCACATCCCAGCGCCCCGCTGCATCCCTGCCACCTGCAGCATCCCTGCCACCCACCGCATCCCTGCCACATCCCAGCGCCCCGCTGCATCCCTGCCACCTGCAGCACCCCTGCGACCCGCAGCATCCCTGCTACCCACAGCATCCCAGCCACCTGCTGCATCCCTGCCACCTGCAGCATCCATGCCGCTTCCCTGCTACCCGCTGCATCCCTGTGCCCCACTGCATCCCAGCGCCCCGCTGCATCCCTGCCACCTGCAGCATCCCTGCCACCCACCGCATCCCTGCCACATCCCAGCGCCCCGCTGCATCCCTGCCACCTGCAGCATCCCTGCCACCCACCGCATCCCTGCCACATCCCAGCGCCCCGCTGCATCCCTGCCACCTGCAGCATCCCTGCCACCCACCGCATCCCTGCCACATCCCAGCGCCCCGCTGCATCCCTGCCATCTGCAGCACCCCTGCAACCTGCAGCACCCCTGCCACCCACTGCATCCCTGCTGTCTGCAGCACCCCTGCGACCTGCAGCACCCCTGCAGCCCACCACATCCCTGCCACCTGCAGCACCCCTGCCACCTGTGGCATGCATGCCACTTCCCTGCCACCCACTGCATCTCTGCTACCCAGAGCATCCCCACCACCCACTGCATCCCAGCGCCCCGCTGCATCCCTGCCACCTGCAGCACCCCTGCGACCTGCAGCACCCCAGCTACCCGCAGCATCCCTGCCACCTGCCGCATCCCTCCCATCTGCAGCACTCCTGCCACCTGCAGCATCCCCGCCACCCGCAGCCTCCCCGCCACCTGCGGCAATCCCTGCCGCCTCCCTGCCGCCCGCCGCATCCCTGCCCGCAGCTGCTCTGCAGATGCTGAGCCCCGCTGCAATCCCAAACTCATTTTCCCTCTTCAGCTGCTGGGTTGGGGTTGGGTTGTTTTTTTTTTCCTTTTATTTTTTTCCATTTTTTTTCTTTTTAATAACCTTCCAGTGCATCTCCCCACCTCCTCTCCCCCTTTTCTCCCCCCCCTCAAAGCTCTATTATGGCTTTGGGAGGTTTAGCAAAATAAACGCCGCCGATCCATCACCCTCCTGATGCGCTAAATCGCTGGGAAAAGCCAGAACAGCTTCGCCGCGAGCTCTCAGACACGCGGCGAGGCACCGAAAGGCCCTCGAGCTGCTCAGCCCTCCGAGCCGAGCGCGGCAGACGCACCCGATTTCATTCCCCCCTATTTTTTGATATATTTTCCCCCGGGGTACATCCTCCCACCCCAATCCCTTTGCCTGAGGTGGGTGCTGAGCCCGTTGAGACGATGCTAAATCAAGGAGGGAATGAAACACTGAGATAAAACCCTCCGGGATGATGGGGGGGGATAAAAAAAATCGCGTTTTCCCTGCCGGGTCCCCTCGCTTTCCACCTCTCCCCATCCCCAAAAATCCCAGCGGGGGCCAAAAGATGCTCAAAAGCCGCTTTATGGTTCAGTTCCCCGTGTCGGGGAGGGTATTTTTTCCCCTTCACGGGCTGGTTTTGCTCTTTTCCCCCCTCTCATGCCCCACTCGCTTCGCACCTGGGGGTTGCAAAGGAGCAGAGAGGGGGGGATTGATGGCGTTTTGGGATTTTTTTAGGGCATTTGGGGTTTTTTTTAGGGCATTTGGGGGTTTTCGGGATCCGCTCCCACCGGCGAGAGCGGTGCTTTCTCCCCACCCTGCCCAAGAATGTTTCTGCTGATATTAAACCCGACCCGGAGGCATTTCGAAGGAGCCGACTTCCTCGCCAAAAAAATGACCTCAGCCTCCCCGGTTTAGAGCTTTTTTCTTTTTTTCTTTTTATTTTTTTTAACCTTTTTAAAGCATTTTTCTCCCTCTCCTGCCTGCGGGGCGAGAGGCACCGATGGGGCCTCTCACCCCGTGGCCCCGGTACCGCCGCCGAGCTGCGTCCGCCGTGCCAATCCTCCGCTTTTTGGGGAATATTGGCAGGTTTTAACCCGCAAATTCGGGTTTTAACCTGCGTATTCCAAGTTTTCCACAGTAAAACCCCTCCCTGCCGCTGACAGGGAGGTTCCGGGGGCCAAAATTACTGCAAAAACCCACCTTGCACCATCCTCCGGCAGCTTCATGACCTGCAAAAACTCGTGTCCCTGATGAAATAAGAGGAAGGGGGAAAAAAAAGCCGGAATAAAAAGCCACTTGGAGTTAAAAATCCAGCCCCTCTGTCACCTCCACAGCGGGAAACGCCGAGGAGAAAGGAGGGAGACGCCAATTTCGAAAGGGAAACGCTGCATCGGGGTGGACCAGGCTGATGGCGGCGGGAAAATTCCAAATTTGCCCCTAAAAAACGGACGGGGAAATGTTTCCGCCTTTTTTTTCTCTGCTCAAAGCGGTGCATCGCTATCCCGGAGCTGCAGCTGCATCCCACATCCGCATCCCACCCACTTGCAGCCGCATCCTGCATCCCGTATCTGCAGCCGGCAGCCTGCATCCGCATCTCGTACCCTGCAGCCTGCAGCATGCGCCCCTCTTCTCGCATCCTGCAGCTACACGCTGCAGCTGCATCTTGCTTTTGCATCCCGCATCCTGCACCTGTGTTCCATGTCTGCACCCTGGATCTTGCATCCTGCATCCCAAATCCTGCATCTGCACCCTCAGCCCTGCACCTCCATCCCATGTCCCGCATCCCATGTCCTGCACCTGCCCCATGCACCCAACTTCCCGCATCCTGGAGCTGCACCTTGCACCTCCATCCCGCTTTTACACGCTGCATCCCTCTTCTTGCATCCCACACCTGCATTCCTCTTCTTGCATCCCACATCCTGCATCTGCCTCCTGCACCCCGCATCCCACTTCTCGCATCCCACATCCGCATCCCAAATCCTGCAGTCTGCACCCCATGCCCTGCGCCTGCAGCCTTCACCCCACGTCCTCTGCATGCACCCGCAGCCTGCACCCACACCTGCGTGCTGCCTCTCCGTTCTGCACCTTCCCACGTCCTGCGCCTGCATCCCGCATCCCGCATCCGTGCCCCTGTCTGGGATGTGATCCCTCCAGATGCATCCTGGCTACGCCTCATCCCCATCACCCCCCAAACCCCAGGACAAAAGCTTAATTGCAATTAATATTATTTGCAAGAGTGGATTGGTCCCATCCCGTCCTTCCTTCCAGCTCATTCCTGGTCCCGTCCTGCGTCTCTCCGGAGCAGGTGTGCCACGGGAGAGCGGCGTTCCCAAACCGGCCGGCGCAGGGATGAAGCGGGGAGGCTTCCCCATCTGCAGGGGCTCCGTTCCCCTCCCCACCCTGACACATCTGGCGGGCAGATGTGGCCACGCGGCCGGGCTCTGCCCGCCAGATGGGGGACGAGCCGCGAAATCCCTGTTCGGGATTCAATATTTTTTTTCCCCTTGGAAATCTGCCTTTCCCGGCTTGTTGCACGCACTCCCCATCTCCGGGGGTGCCGCAAGATTCCCCGTGCATGGCCAGACCAGCACCGGGATGCTCCGAAGCTGGACCAGTCCCTGTCCTGCACCTCCATCCCATATTTGCATCCTAAATCCTGCTTTTGCATCGCATGTCCTGCATTCTTGCCCCACCCCCTCCTATATCCCACATAGTCTATAACCTGATTCCCGCTTCTGCATCCTAAATCCCGCTTCTGCATCCTAAATCCTGCTTCTGCGTCCTAAATCCCACTTTTGCATCCCGCATCCTGCATCTCCATCCCAAATTCTCCATCCCACATCTCCATCCTAAACCCTATATTCCACTTCTGCATCTGGAATCCTCCCTCCCTCCCGCATCCTGCACCTACATCCCAAATCCTATATCCCATCCTGCATCTATATCCTACATCCTATGTCCCTCTGCATCCTAAATCCTACATCCCACATCTGCATCACAAATCCTCCACCCTGTGTCTACATCCTAAATCCTCTCCCATATCTGCATCCTCCATCCTCCATCCCACATCCTCCATCTCCATCCCGAATCCTCCATCCCACATCTGCCTCCTGAACCCTCCATCCTGCGTCTGCATCTTAAATCCCACGTCCCACATCCGCATCCTGAATCCTTCATCCCACATCTCCATCCAAAATCCTCCAGCCTGAATCCTACGCCCCACATCTGCATCCGGAATCCTCCATCCCGCATCCTGCACCTGCATCCCAAACTCTATATCCCATCTACATCCTAATTCCTGCGTCCCCCGTCTGCATCCTAAATCCTCCATCCCGCATCCTCCGTCTACATCCTAAATCCTATGTCCCTCTGCATCCTGAATCCTACATCCCACATCTGCATCCTAAATCCTCCATCCCACATCTACATCCTAAATCCTCTCCCATATCTGCATCCTCCATCCTCCATCCCACATCCTCCATTTCCATCCCAAATCCTACATCCCACATCCGCATCCTGAATTCCTCCATCTCCATCCCGAATCCTACATCCCACATCCGCCTCCTGAACCCTCCATCCTGCGTCTCCATCCAAAATCCTCCAGCCTGAATCCTACACCCCGCATCTGCATCCGGAATCGTCCATCCCGCATCCTCCATCCCACCCCTGCACCCTGAATCCTCGCATCCCGCATCCCAAATCCCGCGCCCAGGACGCTGCCAGGAGACGGAGGGATGGCAAAACAACCCGCTCCCGCCGGGAGCGCCATGAATTCGTGATGAGGAGTGGGGAGAAGCTTCCCTCCGCCCAGCCCAGCCGCCCGCGCCGGCGATAATGTTGGTTTAAGACATTTTGCACGCTCCGGTGCCTCTCTGAGAGCGCCTTGTCCCCAGCGGGGCCGCACAATGGGCGCTTTCAGGGACCCGGCTCCGCGCAGCCCCCTTTTTTCCCCCAGGATAGATTTGAAACTAAACCGTTTATCCCCCTAAAATTTTCCCCCTCTCAAACCCAAATAATCCCCCCCCCCTCCGGAACGACAGGAAAAAAAAAAAAAAAGAAAAAAAATTAAGGTTGAAAATAATTCCCGTGGGATAATCGAGCCTGGTTAACGCGCGAGACCAAGGCGGAGCGCGAGCGGTGCGCGGCCTCTGCCAAAGCATCCCGGGGGAGGGAGTGTGTGTGTGGAATGTGCCCCATGACCCCCCCCAAAATAACCTATTTACGGCAGGTAATAGGTGAAAAAATAATGCAGTGCAGCCTGCAAAGGTGAGACCTACTAATGCGACGAGTTGTGTCCAGCCTCGCAACCCCCCTAAAAAAACCCCTTAATTCCCAAAGCGTTCCCAAAGCTTTTCCATTTTCTTTTTCCCCTCAGAAATATAAATTCCTGGGGGGAGTGAACCAGAAAACCCTGTATTCAGCTTAATTATCCCCCCCGGCTGCAATCTGTGATCTCTGGGACAATTAAAAGCGCTTAATCCCGCTTGAAAAGCAAACAAGGTCGGAGGCGGCGTCTTCCTGCTTCCCCCTCGCCCGCTGCCGGGGTCTCGCTCCCCGGCTGCAATATAAATATGCAATTAAAAATTCGCCCGCTAATTGTTTCGCCGAAGGGGGGGGGGGGGTCCCACCAGAAAAAAAAAACAACCCAAAAAACCAACAAACCAACCAAAACCAGGGAAAGGGATGTTAAAAATAGGAAATAAAAAGAGGGAAACGAGTAAAAAGAGCGTTTTCCACCCCAATAATTAAATGCTGCGGTGGCTGTTGAGGTTTGGGGAGACGTCGCAGCGCTCGATGTCCCGGGGTGGGGTTTTTTTTGGGAGGGGATGCTCTTTTTTTGGGGGGTGGGTAAAGGGTGCGGGTCCTCCCCTCGGGGTTAATCCCCGGCTCTCCTCTCTCGCTCCAGCGCTAACAACCCCTGGCAGCTCTTGGCTCGTTAGCCCTTCCGAAAAGCAATTAAGAGAGGTTGGAAAATGAGGGCAGCCGCTGCCCTGAGACAAGGCAGGAAGGGGCTGGAGGGGGGGTGGAATGGAGTGGTTTAGGGCTTTGTGGCTCAGCGGAGATCCTGGAGTGAGATTTCCGCTGGCTGAGCGACCCGGCGCCGTCAGTAGGCTTCAGAGTGAACGACATCAGTAGGTCGCAGAGCGAACTCGTTGAGAACCCTCCCCCAAATGAGAAAAGAAAATAAAAAAGACGCGTTGCACCCAAAATACCCCCTAAAATACGCAATAAAAGGGGTTCTATCGCACCCTGCGGTGGCCGCGGCAGGATGGGACCCGTTGCAACCTCCCCCTCGCAGCAAGCGCCATCGCTTGGTAACCCCCAGGGCTTTATTGAACCTTTAAAATCGGGAAACGCGCGGTCGGTCGCCTTCGCGGCGTTCGGGAGCTGCCACGGGAGCCCCGCCGGGAGGAAGAGGAAGAGGAAGAGGAGGAGGAGGAGGAGGAAGCAGGTGGGGTGCAGGGGGCTCAGGTGGCGGGCAGCCAGACCTTCTGGGTGCTGACGATGTCGCTCAGCTTGCTCTTGATCTTCAGGAAATGCCTCTTGAACTCCAAGCCGTCGCCCTGCGCGGGGAGAGGTTGCGTCCGCCCGTGCCCACCTCGCATCGCCTCGCGCCCCCTCGCACCCGCCGCGCCTCACCCTGCACCCACCTCGCATGGTCTCGGACCCACCTTGCATGGTCTTGCACCCAACCTTGCATGGTCTCGGACCCACC
>NW_009650171.1:24674-27225 GCF_000708025.1 Charadrius vociferus | reverse complement strand
ACCTTGCATGGTCTTGGACCCACCTTGCATGGTCTTGCACCCAACCTTCCATGGTCTCGGACCCACCTTGCATGGTCCTGCATCACCCTGCACCCACCTTGCATGGTCTCGGACCCACCTTGCATGGTCCTGCATCACCCTGCACCCACCTTGCATGGTCTTGGACCCACCTTGCATGGTCTTGCACCCAACCTTCCATGGTCTCGGACCCACCTTGCATGGTCCTGCATCACCCTGCACCCACCTTGCATGGTCTTGGACCCACCTTGCATGGTCTTGCACCCAACCTTGCATGGTCTTGGACCCGTCTTGCAACACCTCGCATGGTCCTGCATCACCTTGCACCCAACCTTGCCTGGTCTTAGATCCACCTTGCATGGTCTTGGACCCACCTTGCATGGTCCTGCATCACCTTGCACCCAACCTCGCATGGTCCTGCATCACCTTGCATGGTCTTGCATCACCTGGCATGGCCCTGCATCACCTTGCACAGTCTTGGACCCACCTTCCATCCTCCTTCCGTGGTCCTGCATCACCTTGCACCCAACCTTGCATGGTCCTCCATCACCTTGCATGATCTTGCATCACCTTGCAACCACCTTGTACCCAACCTCATGTGGTCCTGCATCACCTTGCACCCAACCTCGCATGGTCCTGCATCACCTTGCATGGTCTTGCATCACCTGGCATGGCCCTGCATCACCTTGCACAGTCTTGGACCCACCTTCCCTCCTCCTTCCGTGGTCCTGCATCCCCTTGCACCCAACCTTGCGTGGTCCTCCATCACCTTGCGTGGCCCTGCATCACCTTGCAACCACCTTGTACCCAACCTTGCGTGGTCTTGCATCACCTTGCACCCAATCTTGCGTGGTCCTCCATCACCTTGCATGGTCTTGCATCACCTTGCAACCACCTTGCACCCAACCTCGCATGGTCCTGCATCACCTTGCATGGTCTTGCATCACCTGGCATGGCCCTGCATCACCTTGCACCCAACCTTGCGTGGTCCTCCATCACCTTGCACGGTCTTGGACCCGCCTTCCACGGTCCTGCATCGCCTTGCACCCAACCTCGCATGATCCTGCATCACCTTGCGTGGTCATGCAAGACCCCGCGTCCCCTTACACCCACTGCGCCCCCCCGCTCACCTTGGAGAGCCGAAAATCCACCAAAATCTTGCTCTCCATCTCCACCAGGTTCACCTTGAAGATCAGCTTGTTGTTCCTCCGGTCCGTGGTCGAGATGGTGACCTGCAAAACAGCAGCAGAGCGGGGAGGGCGAAAGGTCCCCCAAATTATTTGCGCGGGGGGTCGGGGGGATGTCCCACCCCCTCCGATTTTGCCCCCCGTTCCCTACCTGGTTGGTGCAGCTCTTCTTCCAGCCGTACCCCATCTTCTCGCAGACCTCTTTCAGGGCGCGGTAAGAGCCGTCGGCGTCCAGTTTGGTGAAGAACCGCGTCATCCGCTTCACCAGCCGCTGCCACGGGCTCTGCTTGCGCCCACCCCCCCCCCCAAAAAAAAAAAAAAAAAAAAACCCCCCACAAACCCCACCAATAAACCAGTTGCCGAAGTTGCAGAGCCGCAACTTTGCGGCATTTGTCTTTAAGGGGACGAATGTTGCAAAGCTGCACCCCCTGATGGCCACGGCTGCGACCTGCGGCTGCCCCAGCGCGAAGCTGCGGGGGAAAGAGCCCCAAATATCGCAAATGCTGCGACGCGGTGTCATGTGTGTGTCCCCCCCCCCGATATGGCAAAGCTGCTGCCTGATGTTGGCAATATCGCCGAGTTGCGCCTCGATATCGTAAATATCGCGACGTCGCTTCTTCATCCCCTCTATATACTGCAAAGCTGCGCGCCAGGTATCGCGACGCCGCATCCCCAGAGGATAAATATCGCGACGCCGCATCCCCGACGTTGCAAAGCTGCTCCCTAATATCCCCTATGCCGCCGAGCTGCGCCCCAAATACCGCAAGGTTGCGCCCTGCGACGACGAAACCCCCCCCCGCCGCATCCCCAGCGGTGCGAAGTCGCATCAACGCAGCGAAGCTGCTCCTTCGTGTCACACACGTCACGCAGAGCTGCACCGCAACTAGTACAAGCGGTGCAAATTTGGCCCCCAGTTTTGCAAATCGGATGCGAAGCCGCACCCGGAATACTGCAGCGCTGCAGCGCGGCACTAAATCTACTGCAAAGCTGCATCCCGGATGCCGCAAGGTTGCATCCCCAGAGGATAAACGCTGCGAAGTTGCATCCTGGCGTGATATCTACGGCAAAGCTGCAGGCTGAATATTGCGAGGTTGCACCCTGAGACGATAAATACTGCAAAGCCGCATCCCCAGTGCTGCAAAGCTGCTGCACGATGCAATATAGACTGCCAAGCTGCAGCCTGAAGACTGCAAGGTCGCAGCCCGGGATGACAAACCCTTCCGCAGCCGCGTTCCCCCGTATCGTCCTCCCCGACGCCGTGAGCGCCACGAGAAAACCCCCCACAGCTGCATCCCAAATGCGACGCCGCGGCGGCCGCAACCTTCCCCCCCACCACCACCCTCCTT
>NW_009650171.1:23436-23873 GCF_000708025.1 Charadrius vociferus | reverse complement strand
CCCGCAGCGCCCAAACGCGCGGCGGCAAAGCGGGAAGGAGGCGAAGGGAAGCGGCGGCTCAGCTCACCTCAACGCGCTCTTCACCGGCGAGAAGTCCATGTCGGAGCGGACGTGCTTGGAGAAGCCGCCGGGGGAGTCGGTGACGCCCCCCGAGGACACGCGAGCACGCTTGACGCCTGCAAAGGGACAAAACACACAATAACACACCCGCGCAAATTTTGGGGGGGGGGAAGGGGGGGCGAGCGCGCTCCCCCGCCGGCCCCTTACCCTTTTTGAGGGGTTTGCTGTACCACCGGTCCTTCTTGATGTCGGGGATGGTGATCCTCGCCGTCGGGCTCTCCGTCAGGATCTTGTGCAGCAAAGCTGGAGGGGGGAAAAAGTGATGGAGGGGGGAGATGACGACCGCCGGCGCGGCGTCGGGCGGCGCCGGGGCCCGG
>NW_009650171.1:22683-23251 GCF_000708025.1 Charadrius vociferus | reverse complement strand
GGGAAACGCGGCCGAGGAGCCGCGGCTCACGTATTCCCCCCGCGCACTCCATCCCTCCCCTATACATCTCACATACGTCCCTTCCGCGTCTCCTGTGCTCCCCTCCCGCATCTCACCCCCTCCGCCTTCCGTACGTCCTCCTCCTGTCTCTCCTACACCCTTGCTACGCATCGGCCATCCCCCTACATCTCCCTTACGTATCCCATACATCCCCTCTCTGCGTTCCGCGTCTCTCTCCCTACGTATTCCATACATTCCTTCCGCGCCGCGTACGCAGCCCTCTCATACATCCCCCCACGCCCCTTCCCCACCTCCTACATCCCTCCGTGCGCTCCACACGCCTCCCCCTACGCATTCCGTACGTACATCCCCCCTGCACTCCGTACACACCCCCGCTGCATTCCATATACATCCCCTCTGAATTCCATATACATCCCCTCTGCATTCTATAGACACCCCCTCTGCGTTCCATGCATCTCCCGCACCCCCAAATCCCCTTTATACCCGCAACGCCCCAACTCTGCCTTTCACACACATCCCTCGAGCGCGCCATACATCCCCCCACCCC
>NW_009650171.1:19447-20793 GCF_000708025.1 Charadrius vociferus | reverse complement strand
GCAGTGGGCAAGCAATAGCCACACAAGGGGCAAGCAGTGGCCATGCAGTGGGCACACAAGGGGCAAGCAGTGGGCAAGCAGTGAGCAAGCAAGGGGCAAGCAAGGGTCATGCAGTGGCCATGCAGTGGGCAAGCAATAGCCACACAAGGGGCAAGCAGTGGCCATGCAGTGGGCACAGAAGGGGCATGCAATGGGCAAGCAGTGGGCAAGCAAGGGGCACACAAGGGGCATGCAACGGGCAAATAGTGGCCAAGCAGTGGGCAAGCAGTGGGCACACAAGGGGCAAGCAGCGGCCAAGCAGGGGGCACACACAACGGGCAAATAGTGGCCAAGCAGTGGACAAGCAATAGTCACACAAGGGGCAAGCAGTGGCCATGCAGTGGGCACAGAAGGCACATGCAATGGGCAAGCAGTGTGCAAAAGGGTCATGCAGTGGCCATGCAGTGGGCAAGCAATAGCCACACAAGGGGCAAGCAGTGGCCAAGCAGTGGGCACACAAGGGGCAAACAGTGGGCAAGCAGAGGGCACACAAGGGGCAAGCAGTGGGCAAGCAGAGGGCACACATGGGGCAAGCAGAGGGCACACATGGGGCAAGCAGTGGGCACACAAGGGGCAAGCAGCGGCCACGCAGCGGGCACACAAGGGGAATGTAATGAGCAAGCAGTGGGCAAACAATAGCCACACAAGGGGCAAGCAGTGGCCAAGAAGTGGGCATGCAAGGGGCATGCAGTGGGCACACAAGGGACATGCAACGGCACAACAGCGTGCAAGTAGCAAGCAAGCAGTGGCCACATACGGGGCATGCAATAGCCAAGCAGTGAGCAAGCAGTGGCCACATATGAGGCATGCAATAGCCAAGCAGCGGGCAAGTAGCAAGCAAGCAGTGGGCAAGTAGAAAGTAAGCAGTGGGCAAGCAGTGGCCACATATAGGGCATACAATGGCCAAGCAGTGGCCACATACAGGGCACGCAATGGCCAAGCAGCAGGCAAGTAGCAAGCAAGCAGTAGCCAAGTAGTGGGCAAGTAGCAAGCAAGCAGTGGCCACATACGGGACATGCAATAGCCAAGCAGTGGCCACATAAGGGGCATGCAATGGCCAAGCAGCAGGCAAGCAGTGGCCACATAAAGGGCATGCAATGGCCAAGCAGCGGGCAAGCAGCAAGCAAGCAGTGGCCGAGCAGCAGGCAAGCAGCGGGCTAGTGGCCACATTCAGGGCATGCAATAGCCAAGCAGTGTGCAAGCAGCAAGCAAGCAGTGGCCACATAAGTGGCACGCAATGGGCAAGCAGTGGGCACGCAGAGGGCGTGCAAGTGACTCCCCCAGGGGACAGGCCGGGGGTCGCCCCG
>NW_009650171.1:9201-18494 GCF_000708025.1 Charadrius vociferus | reverse complement strand
AAAGAATACAGAGTTTTGGTGACATTTTGGGGGTTTTTTTTCCCCAAATCCGAAGGGTTTCGGCTCATTTTGGGGCCGTACCTTGTATATTCGGACCAGCCAGTGCTCTGTGGTGTACGCCTCCTCCAGCACGTCCAGCTCAAAGTCCTTGTTGCCGATTTCGGCGTTCCTCACCCGGTCGTAGCCCGGCGGTCGCTCTAGGAGAGGGCAAAGGACAGGCAGGGCTGTCACATCGCGCCCCGAGGACGCCGGGGCACCCCAAAAGTGGTGGCGCCCCCGCCCCCTCCACCACCGGGGGGGTGTTTTGGGGACTTACTGGCCTCGGTGTAGACCTGGCCGAAGCGGTAGTAGCACATCTTGTACATGAGGCAGTTGAGGAGCACCGGGGAGCCCTCGCGGTCCACCCGGAACTCCCCCGTGGGGGTGTAGTAGTCGTGCTCCTTGATGTGGCGCCCCGTGTCCGTGCTGCCCCCGATCCGCACCATCCACAGGAACTTGTTGATGTCTGAAAGGTGGAGAGCAGAGAGTTGGGGGCAAAGAGCGAGGAGACGAGTCGAGTTGGGGGGCAAAGAGTGGGGAGTGGAGATGAGTTGGTGGCAAAGAGTTGAGTTGGGGGGCAAAGAGAATTGAGTTGGGGGAGAAAAGAACAAGGAGATGAGGGGCAGAGAGCGAGAAGATAACTTGGGGAGCAAAGAGCGAGAGGAGATGAGTTGGGGGGCAAAGAGCGAGAGGAGATGAGTTGGGGGGCAAAGAGCGAGAGGAGATGAGTTGGGGGGCAAAGAGCGAGAGGAGATGAGTTGGGGGGCAAAGAGCGAGAGGAGATGAGTTGGGGGGCAAAGAGCGAGGAGTTGAATTGAGTTGGGGGGGCAAAGAACAAGGAGATGAGGGGCAGAGAGCGAGAAGATAACTTGGGGAGCAAAGAGCGAGAGGAGATGAGTTGGGGGGCAAAGAGCGAGAGGAGATGAGTTGGGGGGCAAAGAGCGAGAGGAGATGAGTTGGGGGGCAAAGAGCGAGAGGAGATGAGTTGGGGGGCAAAGAGCGAGAGGAGATGAGTTGGGGGGCAAAGAGCGAGAGGAGATGAGTTGGGGGGCAAAGAGCGAGAGGAGATGAGTTGGGGGGCAAAGAGCGAGAGGAGATGAGTTGGGGGGCAAAGAGCGAGAGGA
This sequence comes from Charadrius vociferus, assembly GCF_000708025.1. NCBI lineage: Eukaryota > Metazoa > Chordata > Aves > Charadriiformes > Charadriidae > Charadrius > Charadrius vociferus. The sequence continues at coordinate 17,331 of NW_009650171.1, read as the reverse complement.
GATGAGTTGGGAGCAAAGAGTTGAGTTGAGTTGAGTTGAGTTGAGTTGAGTTGAGTTGAGTGGCAAAGAGGGAGGAGGTGAGTTGGGGGAGAGCAAAAAAGGCACGTGCAGCTTTCAGAGAGGAGCACTTTGGTACCATTCCCACTTTGCAGCCTCAGCTGAAGGTGGGACTTTGCTCCTCTACGAGTTGTTTTGGAGAAGCCTGTGCCACCAGCGCGTCGTGGTTGGGTTTGACCCAGCTCAGAGCAAGGTCTTACCATCAGATGAGTACCCGGTGAGACCTCCGAAGATGACCAACACGTAGCTAACATCCAGCTCCCTCATGATCTCGTAGGCTTTCTCCTCCGTCGATGCCATCGCCTGGAGTGGACACAGGGTCAGTCACACCACGTGGTGCCCCCAGAAAGTCAGGACAAGGCAGCGGGCAAGGGAAGGACCTACCTGACCGACGCGGGAGATGTGCGTGTTGTTCCAGGTGTTGTTGTCCACCAGGATGGTCCGGTTGGCCATGGCGGTTATCTGGTACCCATAGTCCCACCAGGACATCACCTTTGCGTCCTGCACTCAAACACCAGACATGCTGTCAGCACCTCAGCGGACAACGTTGGGTCCTCACCACCCAAATGACCCTCGTTTACCTCCGGCGTGTTGTGACGCAGCCAGTAATAAGCTTCTCTGAAGTCATCGAAGATGATCCTGCTGCCGTCCCCACCCCGAGCGGACAGGACGATGGAGGGGGAGGAGTACGCCTCGCTGGTCACCCAGGTGGAGTGGAAGGTGTAGGTGATCAGGAAGAAAGCCATGACCAGGATCATGCCGCTGGCAACCTGGAAGGAACGAATCGGGGTCAACGCCGGAGGGAAGAGGCCATCAGCCTCCCACACTCGTCCCCACCAGGCCCAGGTGTCTTCTCCCCCTTCCCACGCCGGCCCAACACTCACTTCGTTTTTGATGGGGTAGGTGGAGTCTTGCTGCTTTTTGCTCTTCTTGTCCGGCCGGCTGATATCCAGGTTCTTCATGTAGGTGGACAACACCTGAGAAACCCCGATGCCGGACAGGATGCACATCACCGGCGCCAGCACCAGCATAAGACGCACCTACGGGCAAGAGCAGAAGAGTCGGTGCCCGTCGGAGAAGAAAACGGGGCAGAAATCTGAAAGAAGAGGGAAATTAAACGCCATCCCTAATTCAGCACCTCAAATTCAGCAGAAACATCAGCCTCGAGAGAAACCCGGAGCTGATTTTTTTTTTTTCGTGGGAGGTCCCACCATCTCAAGGAAGTTCTCTGAAGACCTCCAAACTGGCTGAGGTGCAGAAGTGACCTCAAATTTAACACCCTCGGGCAATCCGAGGTGGAGCCAAGAATTAGTAGATGCCTCCACACGCAGAAATCAACCCGCATTTAGGGCTCGGGGTGCAGAGCAAGAGCGGAAACGGGCTCATCCCTGCTCAGATGCCTGGAGAACTTGGTTGGGTTTGCAACTCAGCTACAGGAGAGCAGGAGGCGGAGAGCGGTGGCCACATGGAAGCAACGCCAAAACCAGTAAGTTTTGCAACGTTGGTGCACAGAGGGGTGAATAAACCAGTTTTAAGGAAGGGGAAAAAAGCCTCCGGCCAGCTCAGGGTGGAAGAACCATCATCAAGAAGTTCAGAAAAAGAAATGACATCAGCTTCGTTAAGACCGGTTGGTCATCCTGCTTGCTCTCAGCAGCTCTCACCATCACAGCCGAGAAGTACATGCTGGTCACGCCGTACATGATGATAAAAATGCGGGCGTCCGAGAGGTTACTGAAGCAGTAATACAGACCGACTGCGAAGAGGAAAGAGAAACGCGTCAGCTTCACCTCCCCCATCGCTTGCCCAAAATATAAACCAGCCGGCAGCGGCGCGTAGACGCTCCACGGCAAACCAGCACCGCGAGGAGATGGGAGGCTGCGGTCGCAGCCGGGTGGAATAAAACCCTTCCGGTGTCGTAGGGTGGATTAATAAATCAGGATCTGACGACACCTGCGCTGGGCTCACCTGGGAACATGAAAACGAGAAGCTGCAGGTCAAAGTAATAGGAGGACCAAGTGGTGGGCTGGTGCTCGGAGACGGAGGCGATGATGGGGATGTTGTTCTTTGCGTAGGAAGGATCCAGCAGGGAGTAGAAACGCCCCGTCCACGGGGAGATTTTCCCTAGGAAAGAAGAGGGGGGAAAAAAAAAGAAAAAAAGAAAGAAATCAATCGTATTCCGTTCCGGCAGAGAGCAACCAGCAGCGCCGCTACGTTCTCTCGCACGGGAAGCGCGCGCAAGGCTGACTGAGCAATCCTAGACCTCGTTTAACATCTCTATTACTCAAACCTGCCATTTTAGAGAGGCAACACAGTGCAATTTTACCCTAAAAAGGCTTCTCCCCCGCCCGCCCTCTATTTTCAGCATCTCTTCGCTACTACAGATTGACACGCGGTTTCCGAAGCATCGGCTCAGCCCGCGCTGAGTCACGGCAGGTTTCTCCCCTCCCCTCGCATCACCCGGAGCCACCGCTTAAATATTTTCCTGCTAACGCGCAAATTAGGGCAAGTCCCAGCCTCTCCCTTAGCGGGGCGGTTCGTAAGCTCTGAAACCGCAGCGCGGGCCGACAACGCAGAATTGGGATTGACGGATGAGGCGGCTTTTCAAAGCGAAGCCGGCAGTGAACCGCGCTCGTCGTCGTCGCCACCTTGGGGGCTACCTGTCAGCATCAGCACGGCCCCGATGGTGAGGAGGACGAAGCCAACCAGGGAAATGACGCTCCTGAAGAGGATTTCGAACTGCTGCGGGTTCAGCTTGCTCCGAAGGTAGTCGACGAAGGCGTGGATCTGACACAAGCCGAAGACCCCCAGGGCAGCCATGTGCTCCGAGGAGAGGACCGGCTGCGAGCAGGGGAGAGCGTGATCACAGACAGAAAATGCTTCTTTTTTTTTTCCCCCCTTTTTACAAATCACTTCTCAGCAAAACCGCTGCCAAAGGCACAGGAAACCATCCCCTCCCCGCCGCTGCGAGTCACTTTCTTACATCAGCTTCGATTCCCAGCTAGGAATCCGCAAGGAAAATTAAGCCGATTCTCTCGAAAACGCACTAAGTGGGCATTTTTCCTGCTGGCGTGAGCGCTTCCTTCACCGAAAATGGAAATATTTTCATGAAAGGCAACCGGTGCCGTGAAGGTTATCAGCAGCTTTGAAAGTCATCCAGCACCTCCAAAAGTTAACCTTGCCAAAGGTCGCATCGAATCAGTCAGACCTAGAAGCCAGCGCCCGCTTATAACGTCAGCGGCGAAGGCAAGGGGAGAAACCAGGTGCCAACTCGCTGCCGTTCCGTCACCACCCACGAAACGAGCGCCCTCGAGTCCGCAAATCGTTCCGGTCCCCACCTGGAAGCCAACAAAGGAGATCTGCATGGAGAGGATGGTTCCCAAGCAGTAGACGGTGCAATAGGCTACGTAGATCCTGTGGGAGAAGCGGCCGGTCAGCATCAGCACAAGAACGTGCAAGGGGATGAGGTTAATCAGAAAGACGTAGCCACCCCAGGAGGAGACCTGCCAAGAGAGAAAAACAAACAAAACAAAACAAAACAAAAAAAAAAAAACACAAAGCCCACAAGTTCCAGGAGTGAACAGGTCACACAGCAGAGGCGAAAGGCGGCAGGTTTGATTTTCCTGCGATCGCCCGCAGGATTTTCCCCCAGCTGCGACGCCAGCTGAAGATCCGCCCTCTCCAAGGGCACCCTCAGCAGTCACAGCTGCCAGAAGCCCAGATTTTTTGCAGGCTATTAATAAAAACTTGCACAAAGAAAAAAAAACCCCCCCGCTAGTTGCGGTAAGTGGAAACGAACGAAGAAAGCGTCCGTTCGGTTTCCACGCCAAGCCCTTCCCAGAGGTTCGAGCTCCCCGAATACAAGGAGGGAGGAACGGGCACCCCACGGATTTTTGGTCACCGTATCAGAAATACTTCGGTGCCGGGAGAAGGAACGCTTACCATGTAGAAATAGGCGAGAGCACACATGGCTGCCCAATAGATGGAGCCCGTTTTGACGGCTTTGATCCACATGTAGTAAGTTAACAGCATGCAGAATATGGCGATACCTGGGTGGAAGGACACAGAAAGGTGAAAGCGAGCTCACATCAGCCCCGAGACGTCGCTATAATCTCCGAGGCGCAGCAAAGCACTCGATTGCGTTTAAAATAGACATAAAAATGCTTTTGCTGCTCCATCAGAAGGTGGAACGGCACCTCCTACAAAGAGCTGGGCTTGGGAAAAGGGTTTCCTATCTGATTTCTAGATTGAAACACTGCGGCGTTTGTGTCTCGCTGCAGATAACGGCTCACGCGGCCTCTTCTAGCCACACCAGCTGGCCTTTCTGCACACAACGAGTCCTTATGCGGTCCCCGATAGCCCAGATACAGCGGAAGAACCTGGATTCTCCTCCCAGAGGCATCCAAAATGAGATTGCTGCCTTTGCCAACCCCAAAGTCACTGCCGGAACAGAGATAAAACCACCGGGGAGCCGCGCAGCGGCTCTGATCCCAAGCAGAGTTCCGTGGAGGCGGCAAAACCCTTTTTTGTCTGCAAATAAGGATGAATGGGGTGCGCTCGCTGCCCGAATTGGGAAACACTCCCTCTTCTCAACGGCGTAGGCGAAAACCATCACCGATCCCCCAGCAGTTGGGTTAGTAAAGCGCAGGGACCCGGCGGGGCTCGCTGGGCAAGGACGGCTCCTCTATCGCGCCCTGCAGCATCTTTACCCTCGTGTTCCAGCCTCCCCCTGGCAGTCGTTATTAAAGGTTTCCCTGCTCCGAGGGTCGTAAACTCACCTTCGTTATCGTAGGAGCCGGCAACAGATCGAGAGATGTACCCAGGCACAACTGCAATCATGGCGGCGGCAAGGAGTCCCGCCCCTGCATCCTGGGGGAAAGAAAAAAACCACAAAAACACAGGCAAAGGGTGGAAAAAGGCATCAGTTTTTAGGGCTTTCGTTACCGTGCCATACTACGCCCGGATCTGCCTCAAAGGAATAAAAACGGAGTGTTGAAATGAAATTTGAAAACAGATCTCCCCATTTCCCAAAAGTTTTGGGGTTGGGCCGGTGTGGTGGTCACCTCCGAGCCGCCTTTCCGAAAGGCAGACAGCTCCACAAAGCAAAAACCTCCACCGGTACGCCCCGATCTTCCCCTCACCTTGAGCTCTTTGGTGAGGTGGTAAGTCACTATGGTGGTGAAAGAGGAGAAGAGGGGAGCCAGGAACACACAGACATTTCGGATGTCGATGGTGATGTGGAAAAAGTGCAGCACGTGGTAAATTGCCGCCGACGTGATCATCAGACCTGCGGGACGGAAACGACACCGTTTTCGGGGTGTTCTCGGTCTGCTCGCAGCACCGGGGGCCGTTAGCTTTTAATTAACAGCAGGGCGGCCTGAAATCTCGCTGGGGGGAGCTGCTGCCCGGGATGCCTCGATGAAAGGCGTCCCCCGAGCTCCCCTCCTCTCCCAGCTGGCGTTCAGGGCTCTGCTCTGCGTACGCGATCTGCCCCTCTCCCAATTTTCCCTCGGGCGAGGTGCGTTTCGGCTCAGCAGACGCCCGGCAGCTCACCTGGATAGATGGTCCCACCGATAATCCTGCCCAAAGGGTACCACGCTCGGTCGTCAAACCAGTTGTGGAATTTATAGAAGCCCTCCTCCGCCAAAAAGCGGGTTGTGCGGTAGTTAAAATACCTGTAACAGCGACAAGCACTAAGACAGGCAGCCCAGTACCAAATTGCGCCCCAGTTTGCGTACCCTTCTCCCGTGTCTGGGGGGTACGATGACATTGTAAGGGCTGACCGTGCGTTTTCCCCGCAAAAGGAATCGGTTTTCCCCTAGACTGCCGCAAACCTCAGCTGCAAAGGTTCAACCCTCCTCCAAAGGGTTTTAAAAGTGGGTTTGCAAAGGTAACATTCTCCCTCGCGCCTGATTTAACCCGCAGCAAGCCCGGGTTGCCGACACAAGTTGTAGCAGGAGCACTCTTCTCCTGCTGTGCCCTGAGCAGGGAGGGAATAACCGCAGCCCAGCATAAACGCGGTGTTGGGCGGTTACTTAGATCCAGGCTGCAGGAACTGAGAAGTGAATTTGGGGTGTGGAAGGGGAAAAACTAACTGTACGGAAGGAAAACCGCCCTCCAAATCCCTCATCTTTTAACAAACACCACCCGAATTCCGCGTGCTCCAGAAGAGCAAAACCCAGCCGGCCCCCACAAAGTGAAAGAGGAGGAAGACGCTCACGGGTCGAATTCATGGATGACGCTTTCAAATCTTAAGACGGAAAAAAGCCTCGTGGAGAAAGCTGCAAACACAGAAAAAGGGCAGAATGAATCCACAGCGCTGGCCGAGCCAGAGTTACATTAGGTTTATCTACTTCTTTGCTGGATTAAAATTGTTTTTGTCTTAAACCGGTCATTAGGAAGATAAAGACAGACGCAGTTTTCAAAGGAAAAGATACAGCAGGAGGAAAAGCGTTCACTTGAGCGCTTTAAATACAGATGAGAGGTTCACAACCTGCAAATGAAGAGAAGAAGGAGCAGAGGCGGCTCCATCCCAGGGTCCCCCTTTGAGGGCAGTGCCAGGACACGGACTTACACAGCACAGCTGCCATCGACAAGATGAGGAGCTTGAGCAGAGTGTCTTGCTTCTCGTAGGACAGCCGGAGAAACCCTAACTTGGTCATCTTCACATCAAAGGCAGAGGTTGAGGATGCTTGAAGACCTGAAAACAAAGAGGGAAGACGATCAAAGAGCGAGTCAGCTCCCAGCCCCACCACGTCTCTAAAAGTTTCGTGAAATAGGATCTTAAAGACCCCACTCCTGCCCAAGGAGGCTGTGTCCACCCCTCACCCCCCACCAGATGCTTTTGCCGATCCGTGTCTCCCTTCCCCAAATCCCCTTCCCTCCCATTCTCACCTGATCAGTTGCCTCAAGTCTCGTCTGAGGTTTTTCTTTCTTTTACAGGGACCAGAACTTCTTCAGGGCAGAGGACAAGTCTGTTTCTCTGCATACAAAACAAAACCCAAGCGTAAGCTTTTAACAAAACCCCTAATTTTTCCCTGGCTGGTCTCTGGAGTTTAACCACAACCCGTAAGCGATGCATTAAAAAAAGTAATCAATGGAGGCTGCAAGAAGTCGGTGCCGTTTTCTCATATATAGGAGGTCTGAACAGCTCCTAGCCACTCCCACTTTGAATTATTTACGTTAAACATACACATCCCAGTGGTTTGCTAATGTGAATCCAGCACAGTAAGTCAGCTTTGTTTATAACGGACAACGTGGCTGTTTAATTCGGCCCCTCTGGCTGGAGGAAGAACCAGCAAAATCCTAGTATGACACGAAGGAAGTGAAACTGTGGGCAGAAAATGAAGTCTTTCCACTCTTGAAAACCCTCCGATTTCTTTAGAATGCTTCTTTACCCAATCAATGCAGGGGGAAAAAAAAAAAAAACAGACAAAAAACCCACCACTCCCTGCAAATACAGTCCCAGAACTGGTGGATAAATCCTCAAGTCACCTCCCTGTGCTACAATGCCGGGGAGGGCAGATTTGGACAGGCTGAGATTTAAAAATAAAATACAAACTTGAAAAAAAAAAACACCCCACCAAACCTCTCCGTGACCTAGAAGTGATTCTGACTTGCGCACATTTGTTACTAATTGATACACAAAAAAACCCGCGTTGTAATTATTTCCTGGTTCCCCTGGGGCTACTAAGAAACTGGTAATGATGACAGAACGCAGTTGCCTCCTGGGGACAAGTGGCTCTGCCACTGAGGTACCACCGGTACCCTGATTTCCACCTCTCCGGTAGATGACACGCAGGGGACCCTTCAGCACCCAGTAACGCCACAGCCACTGGGGCAACCAGCAGCCCGTGGCCAGTTCCCAGATACTGGGGTGGAAAGGAGGAATGGCTGTCCCTGGGCTGTGGACTAACGCCCCGCTCTCGCCACCAGCCCCTCCGAGCTTGGCTGTGCCCTACAAGACACTCTGCCCCCCCAAACCCCACCTGGGCTGCACCCCACACTCCTGCACCCCACAACCCCGCACACCCCATCATTCCGCACCTCCAGGCACCCCAAAACCCCTCACCCCTC
>NW_009650171.1:0-7663 GCF_000708025.1 Charadrius vociferus | reverse complement strand
AACCGGGCCAAAAAAAAAAAAACCCCAACCCCCGGAGGGGTTTTGGGACATCACCGGTTCCTCCCCTGACCCTACAGAAACAGTACATGCACGGGGAGGGGGGGTAGCGCTGCGCTCGACGGCAGGGAGATGGCACAGGTACAAAAAGAGTCCGCTATAAAACCAGGGCGGGGCGCGAGCCGGCTCCTCGACACTCACAAAGGTACAAATCCAAATACCCAAATCTCTTCTACCATCTTCTTTCCAGAGAAGTAATACTTTGTGTTCAACTGTACAGCTGCTCATACCAGTGAGAGCACAAATGGCATTCTCTCCCTACCTGCCTGAAGGGTCTTTTGGGGTGGGAGTTCGCAGTGGGGTTTTTTTGGGCTGTGTGTGGTGTTTGGCAGGAGAGGGCTGGGGGGAGAGGAGGCGGTCGGAGGAGGAGGAAGAGGAAGAGGAAGGGGAAGCACCCCCGAGGGCGGACTGAAGGTAAACGGTCTTGTGAAAGAGTCTGTTGCTGAGGAAAACCACCAAGGAGAAGAGCCGGAGCTGGAAGTGGCTGAAAAGGAAGAGAGCCCGTCAGCTCCCAGCACCGGGAAATGCCCCCATCGTGGGATTTCGGGGAGCAGCGGGTGAGGTTTGGGGTGATTTCAGGGGATTTAGGGAACGGCAGAGGTCGACACTCACTAGGTTTTGCTGGGGGTCCTCGCTTCGTTGGCGCTGATGATGAAGAGAGGGAAAAGGATGGAGAAGAGGCAACCGCTGGAAGGGGAAAAAAGAAGAGTAAGAACAATAAGAAAATCGGAAAAATAAGAAAATAAGAAAAAATAATAAAAGGGGTGGGGTTGCGAAATGGGCGCCCGCCCTCCCGCTGACTCACCTGATGATGTAAGAAGATTGCATGGCCGTGAGGAAAGCCAGCGGCAAGCCGAAGCCGAAGTAGTAGGGCCAGTTTCTCTCGATGTTGGACAACCGTTGGTGCATCTCGATGCCTGGCGAGAAGAAAAACCGGCGGGAATCAACCCAGGAGAGGAGGAAAGAGAGACACCTCCGTCACGCTTCATTCCGATTAAAAATTGAAGGGGAAAAAAAATCAGCCTCAGATCCTCAATCCGGCCAAATTCCAGCCCGGAGAGGGGCGGCAGCTCTCACCTTTGTTAAACCAGCGGTACTCGAAGCAGTAGAGGGAGTAGAGCAGGGACATGTGGAGGAGGCTGATCAGCTGGCCCACCAGGTCGATGGGGAAGAGGCTCACGATCATCCCCTGGGGTTTAAAAAATAAAAATTAATTAAAAAAAAAAAAAAAAGCTCTGGATTCTCTGGATTTCGGGGAGAACGTGGCCCGAGAGAGAGGGGGGGTGCTGGCAGGGGGTTGCTTTGTTTTGGGGGTGCGGCTGTCGTCTCACCTGGATGAGGAAGAGCGCCTGCAGCAAGAGGTTGAACAACATGTCGGCGATGATTTTGCTGACGCTGGGAAAGGGATGAGGCTTCCTGCCGGACACTTCGAATGCCAGATCCGCGATGTCCTGCGGAGGGGGGAAGAAAGAAAAAAAAAAACCAAAAAAACAACAAATAAAGGCAAAAAAGAGGCTTGAGGGAAATGAAATTCAAGAGAGAAACGGGCGTGAGGAAAACGAAGTTCGGAAGAGGTGGGATGAGCTGGTTTTGCCCACCCCGAGCCCATTTTTGGCGTGGGATTTTATCCCCCGCCGAAAGGCCGCCCCCCCTTGTGCCACCTTAACAAGGCGATTCCCCTGGTCCAAGATTCCTCCGGTCCCCGTCACCTACCTGAAACCAGATGGCATTGACAACCTTACTGAGCACAAAGAGGGGAAGGACCCAGAGGGCGCTGAAAATGGAGGTGAGGATGAACTCCAGCCAGGACCAGACGTCGCCGTGCAAGGAAGGGTCACCTTGGGAAGACGGGACAGGGAGGAACGCGTGAGGAACCGGTGTAGGAACCTCCTCGTTCCACCCTACAAACAGGAAAGGGACTTACCGATGATCTGTGCCGTGACCGACTGAAGGACAGGTATAAATACACGGTAAAACAAGAAGAGACTAAGCTAGAGGGGGGAAAAGAAAACAAGAAGGGATGTCGGTGAGGCGCTGCACAGTCGTTTCTTGCCGTGCCCTAACGACCCATCTTACAGAAGACCCTCTGCCCGCTCCTCCGCGAGCAGAGGACCGAGGATCTCTGCTTAAACACAGCCAAAACCTACAACCCAGCACTTTATTTTTAACATTTCCAAGCCGGTTCCTCGTATCTGTCCCACAGGCTGACGGAAAAACACAGCCGGCGATTTATCGGGCTGCCGAGTGTCTGCTCCGTTAAGGATCAGCCTCACGGAACATCAGAGCTGGGGAAACGTCTTTAAAATATCGATATTCAGGTCGGTAAATCAGTATCACAGACTGCAGGCGAATATTTGGAGAAACAGATGGGGTTTAACGCGCAGGTTTCCCGTGTCAGTCTATGATCCTACATCCTTAAAATACAGCGTCGTGACTTGGAGCTCCTACTGATTCCCACAACCACGGGCTGGGCTTTCCCGAGGTTTTTAACGTAGGAAAAAAAAAACAAACAAAAATACCCACTTACCCAGAATACGCCTCCGTTCCAGGCACAACACTGAAATATCCGGCTCACTATCCGGGGTTCGCTGCAGAGAGAAACGGGGGAGACACGTTCAGGTCCCGGCGCCTGGACAAACGTCCCCCAACAAGCGACTGCTTCACAGAGTCACGGAACGGCTGAAGTTGGAAGGGACCTCTGGAGATCATCCGGTCCAACCCCCCGGCCAGAGCAGCGTCACCCAGAGCAGGTCGGGCAGGATCGCATCCAGGCAGGGGTGGAAAATCTCCAGAGAAGGAGACTCCACACCTCTCTGGGCAGCCTGTGCCAGTGCTCTGCCACCCTCACAGCAAAGAAGTTTTTCCTCACATTGAGACAGAATTTCCCCTGTTCCAGTTTGTGCCTGTTGCCCCTCGTCCTTAAAGAGACCCAAGTCCCTCAGCCTCTCCTCATATGAGAGATGTTCCAATCCCCCTGAGCATCTCCACAGCCTCCGCTGGACCCTCTCCAGCAGTTCCCTGTCCTTCTTGAACTGGGGAGCCCAGAACTGGACACAGTGCTCCAGATGTGGCCTCCCCAGGGCAGAGCAGAGGGGGAGGATGACCTCCCTCCACCTGTGGCCACGCTCTTTTTAATGCATCCCAGTCCACCTTGGCCACCAGGGCACATTGCTGGCTCGTGGGCAACTTGTTGTCCACCAGAACTCCCAGTCCCTCTCTCAGAGCTGCTCTCCAGCAGGTCAGCCCCCAACCTGTACCGGTGCGGGGGGTTATTCCTCCCTCGGTGCAGGACCCTACGCTTGCCCACGTTGAACTTCGTTAGGTTCCTCTCCACCCAACTCTCCAGCCTTCCCTCCCATGTCACGGACACCTTGGGAATGTCACGGATAACCAGTTCAGCGCCGGTTGTACCTGAACACGGGAATCCTGGAGGAAATCTCTGCACAGACTCATGCCAGATTTCAGCCAGGGCACTGAATATTTACATCAGGGAGACTCTTTTCAACCTTTATTAATTCCCCAGATCTGCACCAAAACGGAAGAAAAGCAAAGCTTTCTTCCAGATTTTTATATTATTATTAGAGGTGTCGGGTTTTGATCTCCTCAAACTCTCGCCACAATAAAAGCAGGGATTTTTGAGTGCTTTTTGTTCTGGGAAGAGGCTGTTTCAGCTCAGGGCGGTTTTGGCTTCTCTCTCTTTGCAGCATATCTACAGACACGTGAGAGTGCAGCTCTGTGGGACTCCACAGCCCTTCTCCAGTCAGCTTCTGCTACCAAAGGGATTTGGTACAAAGAAAACCAGAAAAATACAACTGTTTAGTCCCCCCAAAATATATATAATTCCTCGAGGGGCATATGCAGAAACCTCCGTGGATGATCAGGACCATGGGACACAGGAGACTCTTCCATCATCTTGAAATAAAGTCAGACTACCGTCGAGCTAGTCAGAATAATTTGTAAACATGTGTTAAAAATGTCTTTTTGACTGCGAGAAATGCCAGCCCAGCTGTAATTAGGGCAGCGGAGAAACACCTCAGCGCGGTTTGGGAGTCAGACACAAGAACAGATGCTGTTTTGCTCCCACGTGGATATAATTCTGGCATTTCCAGCCTTAGTGGATGCAGAACGCAGCAAGGCCGGGGAAAAAAAAATTATACTCGATCTGCCCCAGACACGTAAATCAGATCTGAGCTGCTGCTTCTCCCCCGATCCCACAGCTACCAACAACAGCGTATCTTTGAGAGACAGCACGAGCGTTCAGGAAGAAAAGAAATCCAGAAACCCACGTTCTTTCAGCTTGCAGAGCTCCATACCTTCTATTATTATTTCAAACTAATCGCATACTCTTAGTTGTCAAACAACATAAAAGGTCTGACTTCTTATCTCATGAAAACAATTCCAGTCTCATCACACAGAGTGGGAAAAAGGCATTTCACATCACATTTTTCATATTTATTGGCTCTGCGCTTCAGTGCCATCGGGTTTACGAACCATTTGCAAACGCACACCACAAGTTCCGCTTTCGCTGACACCCGGGTCGCAGGGCTCTGACAGTTCTGACAAGTATTTTTACGGAGATCTTCACGAGTGCGGGCAACAATAATGGCTTTATTTCTTAAACCCCGCTTACCTCAACTTCCCTTTTAGCCAGACAACTGCGACACGATGGATATTTAGGAGAAAAAAAAAAAAAAGCACAAGCACTGCCAAATCACACTCGCAGAGATTTTGCTTCATCGGGCTCTTTAAAGCTCGGGGCAGAGTCGCGCTCTCCCTCCCTGCCTTCCATAGGCTAAAAAGAGGGAATTACCCGATTTATGACCCGGCAGGCCCCATACTCACTTCTCTTGCTTCTTCTCTTCCATGTGAAACCTCCGCTGGGCCAGCGCGCTGTTTGCTCTCCTCCGCCTCTGCTCTTCCCTTTTCTGCTGGATCCGGGCATCCAGCTTGGAGATGGTGCAGATGCCCCAGATGGAGTCCTTAATTCCCTGCGGACATGGGGAGAGGCCATCACACTCCACCCCGCAGAGAGAAAAGGAATGGGATGTGGCGGACCCAGGCCATGGAAAACCTCCTGGTTACGGAAAGGGACTTGGACGTGGCCAGTCTCGCTCCCTGGCTAGCAGGGGAAGCCAGGCGCAGTCAGAGCCAAGGTTTGGAGCAGCAAGACCGACTGTTGTCCGCGGCCCAGTGACCTAAATCACCGCATGTTCCAGCATCTTTAGGAGCAGCAGTAATTTTTTTTTTTTTTTTAAAAAAAGGTGTGATTTCTCATCCAATCTCTGCTATTTATAATCCTGGCAAAGACCAAAGAGTCAGATCTCTCACAGCCCGTTTCTTCTGCCTGGCAGAAAGCCCTTCTTCCCCTGCCAGCATTTCTAAGGCTAATAAAATAGAATTATACAAAACGTTTAGGATGTGCAAAGTCCTCGTGGCCTGACTGTACGTATGAGATTGATGCTTACTCCTTTACAAACAAAAGCACCTGTCCTTGTCCCAGAAACATCCTCTCATCAGCCACATCCGTGCAAACCTGTTAACAGGAAAGTGCCCAGAAGTACTTGCTTACTCATTTAAAAGACCAGGAGTGCCACCTCCTAGAACTCCCCGGGCAGTTATTTCCAGCTCCAGATGATATCATAGCCATCATTATCAAAATTTCAATTCAAAATAAAGACCACAAGGATGCTAGTGTGAGCCAGGACAGCGTCACTACCCAGGTGACCCACATGGCAGTTGGCTATGTGGAGTTTTTGACCAAAGAGAATAAATTTTGATGCCAAATGTGTGTGGCTGAAATGGCAGAACATGATGCTGCTGGTACTTAACGAGGTGGAAACGAATTACATGAGCTGCTCTACCCACTGTTTTACAGATGGTGTGAGAGCACCATGAAATGACATAAGTCCTCCCGCTTTAGATTGTGGCCAGTGTGGCACAGATCTTTAAGAGCCCCTTTTCCTTCAAAGTTTTTAATCCACCCTTAATGACATAGGAAGCAGGCTGCTCCCTGCAGAAGACCCATAGTCACCGAAGCAAACGAGAACATTACCTACAACAGAGAACCCAAAACGCAGAGGCTTACCCTGACGAGGTCATGAAGGAAGGTTTTCACGCTGTCTGCCATCTCGACTCCAGCATCACCTCTGGTTCCAAAACTATCAACTACAGGGAGAGGGGAAAAGCCGAACCCAAACCTCTCTCATCCTGGAGAGATGGGAAACGGATGGAGCCTGCGGCGAGAGAAAACACAGGACCACAGCAGGCGTTAACAGCATCAGTCTGAGCGGGGTAATTACAAGCTAAATCACACCCCAGCGATTTCCAACAGCCTTCCCTGTCCTCACTCACTTCCCATTGGGCAACTACCCTCAAACGTACAGACCCATCCTCTTAATTCCAAGGTATCTTGTATTAACGAACTCAGAGTCTCAGGAACAGCAGAGCCTGTATTTCTATGCAGCAGAACATCATGCTGGGCTGCTGGTTTTTGGAAGAGAAAAGCCGGCAGAGCCAGCCCAGACAGGTGTGAAAACATCTTTGCTAAATCCAGTGTTAATTTAACACTTTACAGCTCCACACCTGCTCTTCCTCACGCACCAGGTAAGAAACTCCAGGTCTACAATTAGGAACCTGACAAAACGAGGGCCACTCTTGAGCTGTCCCATAAGCTTTTGCCCAAAGCAGTAATTACTCCAAACAGCCCTTTGCAAAACATGTTGCGCTGAGTCTTCTGCTTCTTGTAAAGTGCCATAGTAATACACACAGTGTCTGAATTAAGGGAAAAAATGAATAAATAAAAATCACCAGCTAATAATACTCATGGAGCTTTCCCACCAGGATTCAAGCCACTCACTTTTCCTAGGCAGGAGCTACTGGCAGGCTGGTGTTGCAAGCCCTGACACGTCAGCGTTGCTGTTGCTCTGTAATGCTCAGCATAGGATACAAACAATTGAAAATAATTTAAAAAAAGGAACAAAAAAGGTTTTTATTTTGGTTACTCCGAGCCAAAACCTGCCAGGGTTTGAACTGCACTCCTGTAAAGCAGCAAATGCCAGTTCGGATAGAACTGCGGAAGCACAACTGGCCTCCAGCTTTATTAACATCAAGTTAATCACAGTCACCTTCACCCTAACATCGAGCCTTTGGAGGTGGACACACGGCGTCAGGATCTTTTCACTTTAGCCAGGTGTCCGAGGTCTGGGTTCCACTGGCAGAGCCGCAGCACAGACAAAAGGCAGAAAGAAGCATTTTCTTTGTTCCAGGCAGCTGCGCCTCACCACCCTTCAGGCTTGGAAGTATATGTCTTCAATACAGCGAGACCCGACTGCTGTATGGTCCCGGATTCCACATAAAGCCCTGCCTGATTTATTTTTACCCAGGGGTGTTTCTGGGTGACACCCCAGCATTGGGGGTTACTGTGCAGGGGGGAGAAACCTCATGGCACCCCAGAGGTGCCCAGGATGGGGAGCCCAGGCCTGCCCCACATTTATGCTGCAGGTGGCAGGGGGGAGAATCGTCTCCACCTGCTGTTAACTGGGGTGACCCCCACGGTTACATTGGGGGGGGGATTGACCTCTGAGCTGCCCCCGTGGTTACTGGCAGG
>NW_009650170.1:1319258-1319991 GCF_000708025.1 Charadrius vociferus | reverse complement strand
CTGCTGTCCCCAGGCAGGGCTGGGCAGGGGGTCCCTGCCTTGCTGCAGGGTCCCACCTGGGGACAGCCCCACCAGCACTGTCCCCCGGGCCCTGGTGGAGACCCCAGCGGACAGGAGCAGCCCCCAGGTGATGAGCCGTGTTGCAGCCATGGTGAGCGCCCAGCTGGTCCTGCAGGGATGGGGGGGCTCGGTGAGCCAGGACCCACAGCAGCTACACGAGGGGGCTCACGCCACCAGCTGTGGGGCTGCTGTGCCCATGGCAACCCACTGCCTGGGGAGAGAAACAGCGACTGGGCTGTCCCTGGGCCCTGTTCCCAGCTGTCCCCATCCACGGTGTCTCTGCTGCCAGTGGCCCCATTCCCAGACTTCCCCTTCCCCGTGTCCCCAGTGCTGGTGGTCCCCATCCCGGTGTCCCTGTCCCTGGTTCCCCCAGTGTTGGTGGTCCCCATCTGGGTGTCCCTGTCCCTGGTGCCCCCAGTGCTGGTGGTCCCCATCCCGGTGTCCCCGGTACTGGTGGTCCTTGATGCTTAGTGGTCCCTGCCCGTAGCATCCCTGGTGTCTCCTTCCCAGTGTCCCGATCACCGGTGTCCCCCTCCCTGGTGCTCCATCCCCGGTGCCTCCATCCCCAGTGCCCCTCCCCGGTGCCCCCGCTGCCGGTGGCCCCGCTCCGGCGCGCACCGTTCACCTTGGCGCGTCCCCGGCTGCATCCCGGCGGGGGATGCCCGGCCCGGCG
>NW_009650170.1:1317740-1318375 GCF_000708025.1 Charadrius vociferus | reverse complement strand
CCACCACGGCCATGGGGCTGTGGGCACCCCCCCGGCAGGGTCCCCGGAAAGGTCTGTGGGTGGCCATGGTACCCTTCTGCCCCACGCTGATCCCACACCTGCCCCACGCCTCCTGCCCACCCTGCACAGGGCAGGCAGCCTCCCTGGCAGCTGCGGGGCTATGGGTCCCTGCCAAGGTGCAGGTAATTAATCAGCTAATTGTCCCGCTGGAGACCTGCCAGCCCTGCCAGGGCTTGAGCTAGCATTGGCATGGCCACGGCATCACAAAGTCACACCGGCTCAGCCTTGGGAAACCCGCCATTGCCTTCATCTTGCCCAGGCCAGCACAGGGACATGTGGCACCTCAGGTCCCCATGGAAGCACCGTGCCGGAAGCAGCAGCACATGATGCCCCATTCTTGCTCCCTGCCACCTCTCCATCCCTGGAGCATCCCGCCTGGGCTGGACTCACCGCGGGCGCAAGGGGCGTTTTGGGGCCCCGATCCACCCCTCCGTGCTGCCAGGCTGGATGTGGGCAGTGGGGCCGGGGGGGCTGCAGCAGCCAGCTGAGCACAGGGGTTGGGGAATTTGGGCAATGCCGGCGTGCCGGCCCCCACAAAGCAGGCAGGGGAGGCAGCCAAAATGCGGAATAACACA
>NW_009650170.1:1316879-1317271 GCF_000708025.1 Charadrius vociferus | reverse complement strand
GGGATGCCGGGCAGAGGATGCGCCCTCTGCTCTGACACCCCTGTGCCCGTGGCCACCTGGGTTTCACTGGCTTCTGGCCACTGTCTGCCCCCTTCTCCCAGGCTGTCCCCAAAGGCAGCAGGATGAAACCCCAGTTTAGGAGGAAACCACCCCAATTAAGTGCTCACAAACAGCTTGGAGCCCAGCTTTGTGTTTTCATAACCACTCTGCGTGTTTTATGGTGCTGCCCCGTGCCCTCCACGGTCCCCCTCAGCTGTGCTGCCAGGGGGACCACCCCTGGCATATTCCCTGGGGACCTTCAGTGAAGGGTGGGACGGGACCCCACAAACACAGGTGCTGGCAGTGCCACGGTAGCAAAAGCCAGGAGAAGCCACACGCACAGGGCCCGGCTG
>NW_009650170.1:1289006-1316758 GCF_000708025.1 Charadrius vociferus | reverse complement strand
CATCGTCACAGCCATATTGGGACAAATATTCTTGCTGGCAGGAAAAACCCCGGAGGAGCCCCTGAGTGGGAACGGGTGTGGGGTGGTCAGGGTGGCACCCTGGGGCTTCCCCCCCACTCCCCCAGGGAGGTGGCTGATGTGTGGGGAAGCGCTGCTGGCTGCTGTTGCTGTTACACCTCCTCTCTCTGGGGATTTTATTTGTGACGCTGCTGCATGCTATCATGTGCGTGGGGTGGGGGGCTGCAGGGGTCCCCAGGGCAGCCCTACATGGCACCCCACGGCACAGGCGCTCCATCCTCAGGGTGCCGGGGCCTGCTCCGGCTCAGCACAGGGGCTTGCAGCAGACACCTCCAGAGGTCCCTCCAAGCTCAGCCATGCTCTGCCGAGCTGGCGGAGATGCAGCCCGGGTGAGCGTCCAGGCCGGGGGCTGTGCAGGAGCCTGCGCCCCTCCTCACTGACCCCGAACTGTGGGGGATGGTGAGACCCACGGAGCAGGGTTTGTCCAGTAAAGGCCCTGCTGGGGATGCTGGGCAGGCGGGTACCAGAGGGCTATGCGATATGAATAGCTGCTGTTGCGTCAGCCGTCACCCAGCCCCTCCACTGACCTGGGGGGGGTCCCAAGGCTCTGGGGGCTCCCCACGCCTGCCCTCGCCTCCTTCTCCTTGCTAATTAATGTCACCAAGCCGATGTTAAACTGGAAAGGCGGAGGTTTCCTTCTTTAAACATCAGAGAGGAGCTGAAAAAACGAATCCTCCCAGTTCCACGATCCAGGGGAGTTAAACAGCTAAAGAGCAGCCGCCCGCTCTCCCACTGAAACAGGATCTTGCCTCTCCCGAAAAAACAATATAAAAACACTGGACTTTTATGAAGACTCAATGAGTTTATTAAAGCCAGGAAAAAGGGATACTAGTCTTCCCTCTCCATACAACAAAGCTGGACTGGTTGGGTTCACGGCAATAGACCTGTTTTATCAACACTGAGATGCTTCTTTTGATGGTAACATCTCAGATCAAAAGTCAAATGTGATACAAATATCTGAAGCAGTGGAAGCTGCTGATAGTCAGAGCCGGGTACCCTGGAAAGAGTTGCTCTCTGGGAATTGGGGCTGCCCGACGATCTTGCTGTGGTGTAACACCAGATTAGGTGAGCAGGCTGGTCTTTTCTGAATTGAAAATTTTGGAACAACTCCTTACTAATGTTTCTAAAGGATAAGAAATATCTATCAGTGACATCATCGGCTGAATTTGAACGTCACATCTTTCGGCTTCTGTTTGAGAAGCCCTGCCCTTGGAAAGTGTGTTGGAGAATTGCTTCATTAGCCAAGAGATACAAGAGACAAATAAAGTAGAAACTAAATAATTTCCTGAATTTTCTGAAACCAAGAAATTTCAGCCTAAAAGGAGAAAAAACGCAATAGTCAATAAACCTGAGATGTGGGGACTCTGCTTTCCTCAGCCAAACTTGTCCCTGTCCAAAGCTCACAAACAACTCCTGAGACAAACTTGAACCTTATCGAAATCAACCAGAACAACACTACTACTGCCTAGGGAGCGAAAAAACTTTTAGACATACAAAACCAACACAGAGACTATGAGTGAGAAACGGAGTAAAGCCTCTGGCCACAGAGATATTATTACATCTATCCAGTTGAAAAGTCAAGTAGATGTCAGTGCTAAATCTGTTTGAGCTGCGTGTCTGTGCTCTGCCAGCCCTCTCCTCCCCGGTGAATGTCTCGGCAGACTCTGCAGGTACTTCTCTGCTGCGTAAATATGATGGCAATTGGAGTCTGTGGCATCTCTGCTAGCAGTGGGGAGGTAAAGTAATAGAGATCCCATCAGCTTTCCAAGCTATAGGAGGGCTTCCCCTCCAATCCCACGTAGTACCTTACAATATATCAAAGTGGGTAATAACGCTTTCAAACATCTAGGCATGAGCCTTATCTCTGACTACGCAGGTAACACACCGAGAGGAATAAACTGTGACTGAGATGGCCAAGCCTGCGCTGAGGACTCCAAACACAAAACAAAATCCCTTAATCGGAATAATCGCTATCAAAAACTAAAGAGCAACAGGCCGTATTCTGCTGAGCCAGCGTATTGTCAGGATGTGGTTTCTTGGAGCCTGCAGGGCTTCGGAGACTGAAGCTGCTCACCAGTTTTTCACCTGTTGTGCTACACAGGGAAAATATATTATCCTGGGGAGAGGAATCCCAAAAATTCCTTTTCATACTGGAAACATTCACTCTTTTTTGAATTTCCAAACTTCTCCTTCTTTTGTCTGCAAGCTGTTGCAGTCTTTTATTGGAGCATGGTACTGGTGGGAAATCCTTTGTCAGCCTTGGCTGAGCACTGCTGAGGACCTGCTGATGGGGAGTTGCAGAAACCGGGTTACAACTTCCTAAATTGAGAGCAACCGTGTATCTGGGAAAGCAATTTTTTCTGGAGCTTTCCAACTCAATAATCCCATTCGCCTTCTTTTGCTTCAGCCCACCATCAGCATATCGAGAGAGCTCGCCTTTTCTCACAGCAGGGCACATTTTCTTCCTCCCCATTGCTTTATTCCAGGGGATCCTTCCTGGCCTCTGCTTTGCTTTGTTCCCTACAGCTGCATTCTCCACCTCACAGTCTGTGGCCCAGTTATTGTCTCTTCGCCCAGGCATATCTTTTCTTACAGAAAGGTGGCAAACTTGAGACTGCGTCTGTTGTGACGGTGTCATGGGTTCAAATCCTCTGGTGCCTCTCCTGACTGCCTTCCTCAGTGGAGTTGGTAGAGGCACCTCCTGTGGAGTTGATAGAGGCACCTCCTGTGGTAAAGGAGAGTGTTTCTTCTGACTATTCTCCAAAAAGTGACTATTAGCGCAGCACATGCATGGATGGTTAGCACAGCTCTGCGTTTCCAAACTGTCTTTCACCTCCTGCAAAGAGGTTTTCTCTCTGCTACACGCCGCTGTAGCAATGGGGCTGACTTTCCCTCCTGAAGCTGCGTTTAGGTCACCCTGAGGTGTGCCATCCCCAGTGACCTGCTTCCTCATGGGGGAGTCCCCGTGCTGCTCCCCCACTGCCATGCAGAGGGGCTGAGACTGACCCGAGGAGCTGCAAACCCTCCTGGCTTGGCAGCACGGCCAGCATGCATTCTCCTTGTCCAGAGCACAGTCCTGGCACGGGCCAGGGGAGGTCTGGGAAGAGTTATCTGCCATGTGAGGGGCGAGCCTGGCACTAGAAATGAATGTGTGCAGCTCAGCTAAAGCATTAGGAAGCTTCAGGAAGCCTAGTTCTTCACATAGCTTGAGGTGCTGATCCCTCAGCTGAGCTGGCAGCGACCCCAGACCTTCCTTCAGCGACTGGACACTGGATTTCACATCCAAAATCTCCACATCTTTCTGGGGAAGCAGCAAGCAGAGCAGAAGCAGTAAGCAACACATTAAAAAGTGCAATAATAGTATTCAAATAAGAAACTTCAGGTACTATGTGTCAGCTAGACCCCTTACGTTGGGTATCGACTCAAAGATCAGCAATTCTCATCTCCCTGTGTAATACGTGTTCTCAAACTGTCCCACAAAAGTGAGAGGTTTGGGACTGGGGCATACCCCTAACACACTGGGCGCCCCCTCTCTCAGGAGCACTGCCTTCTCACACACTGGCATGACACATACTTGTCAAAAGCAATTCCTGCAGCCGTGCCTTTGGAGAAACCAGACCTGTCCTGGAGGTCTCTGACAGTTCATTCTTTTGTCTCTGACACCCACTTGTTCTTTTTTCACGTCTTTTTTCCTCCCCCTGGGAAACCATCCATCTGAAGGGACAAGGCACTGCACTTCTGCGAGATGCTTTCCCCTTGCAGGCACGCACTGCACCACCTCCTCCAGTGAAGGCATGTGCCAGCGTAAGGAAGCAGTGCTCCATCGTGGCCTGCCACAGCAGGGGACTGTTGGGCTCCCCTCGTATCGACCAGGGTTTCATAAGCGTTTACAGCACTGTTAGCCAGCACTTCGGTAAGCATCAGTCAGTATTTAGCCTCGAATTAGCATTTTAATATGTCTTTCCCCCTTCATTATAACAGGAGCAGTCTACTTTATAATCCACCATTCGAAGGCAATTTAATATTCCGTTAATATTTTGAAGAAGCGGGAGAAATTCAGAACGAGGATTCAGAATAAAAGATTAATTTCTGCACTTACGGCTGCAAGCCTCCTCTCCATCTCCAGCAGCGCCTGCTCCATTTGGCTTTTATCTGTCAGAGCTTTCAGCACCGAGCCACAGTGACTTTGAAGAGTTTAAACAGGGAAATCAATAAAAAACACATTTGGTCTTTCATTTGTAAATGTGAATAAAGTACTATCAATACTATTGCTACTTCCTCCACAGCTTGGCATGAAATACTTCACTGTGCTGTGCAACCATAGTGATTCACCCGCAGAGATCTCCCCGTGCCCCAAGCGAGGAACAATAGAGTAAATGTTTAATGCAAAGCACTTGAAATTTATAAGATGCTGTGTATAGGCCAAACCTCATTTACTGTGCTCTATTAATACAGCAGCTGGAGATGAAAGGCTACACAAACCTACAAAACTTGGTTGGCACAATGCAAGGAAGGCTGAGGCTCAGTTGCCTGCCAACTGCACAACAGGCATGGCCAAGGGAGGGAGACCCCAATATAGCTGACCCACCCCAGTATAACCAACCCTCTTCTGTAACCAGCTGATGGCAAATGGGAGCTTGAACACGTGATGGGAAGAATAGTCTTGCTCATAACAGCAAGGCGATGCAAGAGGTTCACAGCTAAGTGCAACCAGAGAGTTACACGACAGAAATATGCAGGAGACTGGTAACCTAAGGAAAGTCGCTTGAAGGGACAGTGGGAAATTATGGAGTGTGCAAAGAATTGGGATTTCCAGTTGCTGGGCACAGGAAGAGATGCGGTCAGAAACAGTCTGAACTAGGTAGCTGTGCCCAGTGCTTGGGCAGCTGCAGCTGAACACCAGAAGGTAGTGGGGGCTCCATCAGTGTCCTGTGGGGGCACGTACTCCCTGGAAGGGTTTTAAATTGGAGCAAGATGCTCTTGGTTTCAGTCAGTCTTGCCAAAAAAACTGATTAAAAAATAGGGATTTGCGTTATATGATCACACAATAATGTAACTCCTCTCATGCAGCTGCAATTATTCTTACAGGAATCACTGCTATGCCTAATACACTACAGCATGGGAACACAGTTTGCAGCGTATGTGGACATGAAATATCTTTAGCAACCTTATGGAAGTCTTCCTTTAAAATTGTAAATTAGGATGGAGAGAAAGAGCTGTTTGTTAAACATTTCTTTCCTGTGAACAGCGCAGGAAGGTGTGTACAGATAGCGTGGCTGGGGTGGAATGTTGGCTGGTTGGAACAAAACAGGATGCAAAGCCCTCCTGGTAAAAGAAAGCATTGCCAAGCCAACGGGCTGGGATAGCTGAAACTCTGGAGTCCTGGACTAGCACTGCACACCTGAGAAAAATCAGAATAAAGCCGACATTTCAACAAGTGGCTACAAGAGCTCTGTAATTAATTAATCCTCTTATGCTACAGATCCAATGTGTTTGATTGACTTTGGTGTCGGTGGAGCTGAGAGCCCAGCTGAAGCTGTTCCTGTGTGCAGAGTATTTATCTCAGCCCTTTAGCGCAGCACCTCTTGCCCCAGAGCGGTGTGCTCACAGGCTGCAGAGCCGCAGAGCGCTCGGTATCTCTCCTCCTCCTGCCCAGCTATTTTCATTAAGCTTGCAGGGACTTAATTGTCTCGGTGAGCTGTGCCCTTCTGTCAAACTCTAGATGGAATTGGTCAAAGAGTTAAAAACTATTAGGGAGAGGCAGGCAGAAACTGATTGTACAGGCTTTGTTTCTGTAAAAAAACAGGGACGTTTAAAAAAGGTCCATTTGGGAAGGAAGAAAGGAATGAGATCTGAGCAATTATGGGCTTACTAGTTTGTTCTCATATTGTGCAAGGTTTTAGAATAGACCTTAAGGGATAGAGAACTCAAAGACATGGAGGGAAATGGAACAAAATGGAACAAGATTTTATAAAAGGCGGATTGTGCCTGACTAATGTAATAGACTAGGATAAGATAGGTGACTTATTAGACAAAGGCAAAGCAGTGGGCTTTCCGTAGATTCAAACAAAGCTTTTCAGTGGAAGTTGTCATGTAATAAGAAAAAAGCTGACAAATAATAAGTGGATAAGCCTCAATTAAAGGGAAACCATCAGTTCTTGAGAGGGCTGGCCTGAGGGGACAAGATGGCTCTGAAAGGTGCCCCTCAAAGCCTGACCATGAGCCACACCTGCTTAAAATCTACCATAGTCACCTGGGTGCAAAAGCCAGCGGGGCATTTAGGTAATTAGCAGGTGACACAAAGACGCAAATGCCAGCACCAGGGGCAGCATGGTGTGCGGTGGTGCACAGGCTCTGGCTGACGGGAACTGCTGTGCACCCTGGGGTGGCTGGAAACCTGCGCGCAGTGCCAGCTGCCTATGTGCAAGGAATAAAAAAAAAAAAGAGATTGGTCTGGGACACGTGCAGAGAAAAGCTACAAGATAATTAAGTGCTTAGATGATAATCTCCTCTTATGAAAGGAGATTGAAAGCGTTTGGCTTATTCAGCCACACAAACCAGAGGTGTCTGGTGGCACAGGGCTGGAGGTGCTCCTGCAGTGTAGCAGGACTGCCGCTCCAGGGATGGGGTGCCTGCCGGGAGCTGCCTCCCGGTAGCAGGGAACCCCTGTGCCAGGCTGTATGTTTAACTTTATTTGCCTTCCTCCAAAGGAGTGATGCTTGGGCACAGTGCACGCTGCTGTCATTTGGGAGAAGGAACCCTGCAGTGGCCTCGTTCATGTGTCTTCCTCACACGCATCAAGTTAAAACACCTCCCAGACCCAGGCTCGGGGGGAATTTCTCCATTTTTCCAGGATGCCCATCACCACACGGCTTTACCTTGTTCTCTGTAGGAGCGTGGCTGATTTCTGAGGATTATCTGCACATATTTCAAATAATAAGCTGTTGTTGCAGGCAATTTGGTTGTCCCTGCTCTCTCACTGCCATTTTAAAGCTTTTAGTCTTTTGCTCTGACAGATTTAGACTTTTTTTACAAATCAGCGGGGGAAAGCTGTGGCTTGCAGAATGGGTTTGTAACGGTGGGGGGAATGTTTGAGGGGGCCTTTTAGACTTTTCATCTCCCTAGTTAGACCTAAGGGCTACCTGCAATCCAAGAGCAGTTTTCTGGGAGCCTGTCAGACCCCTCCTGGCCTGCAAGCCTATAAAGAGGAAGAAAGCAGCAGCGACTGCAGGAGGAAACTCCTTTCACGTCACTTCATCACTTTCCATCTCTACATAGTGAGGATACAGGAAGGCCAGCATCAACAAGCTTACCTCGGCTTGCTGCTCTTCCCCATATGCTTAATTTTAGTTCAGATTATTTTTAAAACTTTTGATTTCCCTAGTCTGTCTGTTCTTCTCCAACATGGTATCCTCAGTCTAAAAATAGCACTGCATCCACTGGGCTTGTGATCTGCACATACGTTTGACTCAGCACAGCACGCTGCAGGCAAGCAACCAACAGCCAGTCTTTTGAATGCGTTTCATTTGTACGTGTAGGAGTATTCTGCAGAAAAAATCCCCTCAGTACAGGGGAGGGGCACTCGTCTTCCCTCTCTGGCTTCCATACCAGAGGAGTGTTCAGACTTGTCAAACACTATTAAACAAAATAAAAATGAGCGTTAATCTAGACTTAAAAAAATAGGCATTGAGATGGCCAAACTAGATCAGACTAAAGACCCTGTTAGTCAAGTCTCTTGTCTTTGAAAATGATCAAGAATGGCTGCTTCAGAGAAAGTTTTCTTCAAATAAACCCCACAGCAGACAGTTATTGAATAACTTGATCATAGAGGGAAAATCGTTACTCGGTTAATGGGTGTCTTATGCACAGACTTGTGCCTCTCTTAGGGTATTTTACTCTAAACAAAGCAATTTTTTACAACCTGGAACATCACTGTGTTTTGATTTGCTGTGCCAATGTCTTCAGATGTTACTAATTTACATTAATAACATCTGGAATGTGAAATCTGGCATGAGATAAAAGGCTGTAGGACCTCAGGGTAGGTCTGCCACCCTGTGCTTCAGAGGGTTCCCCACAAATCAGCCTGCACTCAGGTGCAGCTGCACTTCCAACAGCTGAAAACTACAGCCTGAGCAGCCGAGGGAGGGAGCGTCAGCCTCCCAGCCTAGGAATATTAAATAGCAACTGCTTCTGATGCCTATCTATCATCCTCTATGCAACTTGTCCTAAGATTGGCACTGACAGCACAGAGGCTTTAAATAACACTTTGGAGGGAGGTTGGTTCCCCTGCACCCGGGTTCAGTAGGGGAAAGAGGAGGTGGTATAAACCTGGTGAGAGACGAGCAGGGAAGACAGCTATGGAGCTCAGCAGAGCACTGTGTTTTCTCCCTGGGCAGAAACTGTGCTGTGCCAGCGGGTGAGACATTTGGGCTGTCACTGCTGCATCCTGCTCGGACATAGCCTGAGTAGTCAGCTGGCAGGTTTGTGTCTGCTTAGCCTAGGTCCACAGCACAGCAGAAGACACCTGCATCGGGGGACTGTGGGATGAGCTGCCCCCTGTCTCAGCCTGCTCTATGGCAGAGACTGCCTCAAGCCCTGAGGTGTGGCATTGAAGGGTTTCAATGTTCACCAAGACAGCCATACATCCTCTCGCCATCCCTGCTGAGGAGTTTTGGAGTGTGGTTAAGTAAGTCCCTCATCTCAACAACTTCCATTGCCATTCACTGCACAGTGAGTGAGCAGATGCATGGGAAAGACATTTCCTTTACTGGTTTTAAACCTTTCGACTTTTCAATCCATACAGAACATGAGGGAGTCTGGACTGGGTGTCCCAGTCTGGACCATCCTGTTCACAGTAAACAAGCTCAAATCCCACCATTATAAACACAGCAAATCCCCCTAGAACCCTTGCCAGCAACTACTGGGCCTCGGGAGTCTCAAAGGAAGACATGTTTGAAAACTGCCCACTAGGCACTGGATTTTGTCAGAGAATTGCATCAGCTCGTACCTCTGTAAGGGACATATTTCATGTTATTTTGTCACCCTTGCTGGCAGGAGCATCAGAGGATTGCCTGTGGTATGTTGGCTGGGAATATGCTTCTCATTTGCAATGAAGTCAAGGTGGTGCGGAGGATATGGCTGTTAGGAGCGGTCACAGCTGGAACTACCAGAAAAGCAAAGCAGATCAGAGGGCTGAGCTGTGAAAAATCAGGATTTGTATAAAAAAATAAAAAGTTTTGATAGAAGTGTGGATATGTAAAAAGAAATGAGTTTCAGGAGCTGAAACCAGAAGGAAAGAGCAAGTGATGAGTGCGCAAGTCAACCAGAGAAACTCTATACAAGGTGGAAGAACTGAGGACATAGGGTCTGCTTGTCTCTACATCCCTGCGCACACTACACCGAGATGCGAGCAAGGAACAGAGCAGCTGTGCCTCTGTGGAAGCTGCGCAGGCAAATGTTGTCTCATCTCCAGTGCCAGACACAGCTCCATCCACTGTGTGCAAGCACATACGGACAAACACTCAAAAGAGAACATTTTTTTTTTTTTAATCTTACTGCATAGAGCATGCCAGCCCAACAGCATTTGGAAATGCTTTGGAAATATATTTTGAAAAATATTTTCTGTTTTGTTCTCGCTCAGCGGCTATGTAGACTGTGCCAAATGTGCTTGCTACCCACTGCTCTAAATGAAGCCTGTGATACTCCTTATAAGCTTTTTAAGAAGACAGACTTGATTTCAAGTTACCCCTTTCTTTGCTTTTCAAAGCTGTTTGAATGTCCTGGTGTACTACTTCTCTCCTCAAAGAAAGCCTCTTCATCTTCTGCATGCCTCTCCTATGTGTGAAATCCTCCACTGCCAGTGATTTACCATGTCTCTACTATGTCACCTACATCCCGAGGTACTGTATCTTCAGCCACTGGCATTCAGTGCTTATCAGCTCTGAATTTAGCTCTTTATCACTTGAGTTTAGGAATTGTATACCAGTTTTTCAAGGGAATTGCCTCAGTTGGGATCTTTTCAAGGCACTGGTGCAGGTATTTATTTAGTAGGAACTTAATTATCCATCACTGTGATACCAGTCAAATGGCAGTGTTTATCAGCAATTAACCAGTGACAGATGAACCCTCCCAGAAATATAAAAAGAACAACATTGTGGAGCGTGTGATGATTTTCATTATATATTCAACATTCTGCAGCGTGATACATTACAGAAAGTGCCAATTTTTCTTTTCAATTGCTTTGAAAATCTAGCAGCAGGCACCTCTGGGAGGTTTCTCATTTCATTCAAGGCACATTTATTTAAAATGGGTATGGAGAATAAGCAGGACAGCTGAGCAAATGGTATGGAATGAAGAGGGGGAATCGTGAACAATAGATTTGATTTTCAGTGCCATGACAACAATTTCTGTGCACAAGGTATATGAAATTAGGCAAAGTTCTGCCACAGAGTGGACAAGTTGAGACACTGAAGCAATTAGGACATGGGCAAATTCGTAATAGGGAGCTGCTTGTGCTGGCCAAAGCAGACAGATTCTTGCTTACATTTAGGTCCCACCAAAAACACTTGCCAAGCACAGCAAGGGAGTGTTCCTAGTATAATGAGACTGGTATTTCAAACGTACAGGCTATCACGGCCTCAAGCAGAATTCACCAGACTCCACTCATTTTGCCTGAGAGGGCTGTGTTGACTTAAAGGGTATCTGTCAAAGCTGTGTTTCGTGGAAGCCACATTTTACTGCACAGTGAATATTATAGTGCTTTTCTGAAGGTCTGCTGCCTTGAACTCACAAGGTGTAACTGACTTCCCATTTCTTGCATGCATTGAAGCTGGCCTCTTGTTCTTGCAAAGAGCAGGACAAGCACTGAGCAGAGTCCTGACAGAGTATTGATAAATAATCATGCCAGCATTAAAAATTAATGCACACTCGAAGGCTTAGATCTAAGCCACATGAGAAACAATTTATCCAAAGCACTTTCCCTCAGTGAAGACTGCAGGGACTAGCCACTTCAGAGACAGAGCTGTTCAAAAGTATTTTACATTTTTGGCTTTTTGGGGATTTTTTTGGGGAGTCCACCTTTTTATCAGGGCAATAGTGTGCTTCACTATGTGCTTCTTACTTAAGAAATGAGCAGTACTAATTTTTCTCACATCTAAAATGTTATCGCTTCAAGCACAGAGGATTGATGGAAGACTTCAAACTAACGTGAAAATCTGGGAAAGACCTAAAAACTGAAACTGGATAGTCAGGATATAAATATCTAAGTTAATTTTACTATGTATTCCATTATTACTCCAGATACAGTCTAAAAATTATTATACTCCAGGCATAACACAAAAACATAGAGGTGCATTTATCTACGGGTGCATGGTGCCTAACACACAACACCTAAGTTCTTTGACACAGCACAAGAGAGCAGAGAAAAGGAGAATATAACAGAGTAAGAATGGGAAAATAGACAGGTCCATACCATGGATAAGACTTATTTGCTCTTCTCTTTTAGAAAGAGCAGCTGTGAGTGGCACAATGTGCCTAGTTCACCCCAGCTTGGAGACAACATGCTGACATTCAGCAGTTTGACTGTGCCCTCTGCTGTTAACAGAAATAGAGAAAGGACTTACGTGTCTTGGAAATGGTTTCCAGGTGAACCAAAATGGATTTGTTTCTTGAATCAAACATTTCTTCAAACTTGTCCAAGCATGCTTGTAGCTGCAAAAACAAAGGTAAATGAGAAAACTAATACATTGCCCTTTCTTTGTTTGCAAAAACACAGCCCCAAGTGCCACAGAACAACCACTGCAACTCATGGAATGAAACAGCCTGAGAATGGTTATTTATCTGTCACTTGAAACAATTTGTCTAGCTGTTGGTTGTAACAAAAGGCTCACGAAATGTTGCAGACATCTTAACAGATTTCAAAATAGAGATACTTTTCTGTAAAATAGCATTAATAATAACAATCAAATTCACTATTAAAAGGGTAGAGAAGAGTCCTTTGCCTTCAGAGAGTAAGATCACATTGTATTTACTTGTTTCTGAGAGCAGACTACTTTCTTCAGGCATAAGGAAAGAGAATTGATATTTGCAGACAGCCATTATAGTCTGTTCCTGCTCCCGAGCCCCAGAGAAATTCCACTGCTGACTCTGAGGCAAGGTCCTAAAGATCTTGACCCTAAGGACAGGCCACAAAGGCAATGCTATATGCAAAAAAAATGACAATTGTGGGTTTAAAGTATTTGAGTGCTCAAGGCAAACAGTGTAATAATTCAAATATCAGCACAGTAAATGAGAGAAGGTGAATGTTCTGTAGCATCGTGAACTGTTTATTATTTTCAACTCTGAATTTGAATTAACTTACCCCTTGGAGCTTTTCTTTGATACTGGAAATAAAGGTGCTTAAAACCTCACTAAAATAAAAAAAAAAAAAGAAAAAGAAAAAGTATAAAACAGACATGTAAGTTACTGAAATAGACAGGAATTGAAAAGATTACAGTAAACCTGAGACATGAAACACTGCAAGGCATAGTGTCATGCGAAAGGTAAGCATAGAAAGGCTTACTTCAGGGGGCATAACCCTTTGAAGTCACCTTACTTGTTTAAGGAAAGAATATACACACACATATATATCATATAAATTAAATATTTTTTAACTCTCCCCTTTTTTGGCCTAGTATTCGTGCTGCTCTCAAAAGTTTTAGTTGGCATTCACACAACTTTCCATTAGCTGCTGGGGTGTTACCACCATGCTATCTGCTCCGGAAGGACCCAGCCTTGGCAGAGGTAACGTGCCAGTTGCTGGGATACGTGGGTATTGTATTTGGACCGAAATAACTGTGGGAAAAATATGGGAAAAGCTTCAGCATCAACAAAGCTCAAGCCAGGTAGAACAAAATACTGCAAATCCTTTTCTCCTGAGATTATGGCTGTGGTTTGTGTTATCCATCCTTTTAAGCTGAGCGAGCCTATCAGGAACCAGGCTATATTCATGATTAACCTATCAAACCAAAATGCAAGGAAGGTTGCTAAGCAAAGTGATAGCCTATTTCCTATCTGAAGATTCGGGTCATTTTAAATCAATCATTTAGTGATCCAAATTACAACAACCAAAAAGGTGGAGGCCAGGTAGAGTCTAGTTATGAGAATTAGGCAGGGCTTCTGAAATCTTTTTAGCCTTACGGAAAGGAAGATATTCATTTTATTAGTCAAACTTGCAGGGGATACAATTGATAAATAATACGTTTAACTTTGCAAGGATAATAAAGCTATTTCTATAAACAGGCTTCTAATCTGGGAGTGAGTCTGGAGTGTAGGAAGAAGCATAACTCATTTAAAGAAGAAATGAAGGATAATTAAGAGTTCTGCCTAAACATTTAAAACTATTTGCTCATTTCTCATAATTCACTTACAAAACCCCTCCTCTTCTCTAATAGGCACTAGAGAATCAAATTCTGCATTACCAGTGCCCATTGCAGAGGAGAAAGAGATACCCAGCCTGATTTGATCAAAGGCTTTTAACAAAAATGTGTTTCACTTTGGATGTTACATTACAAAGTGTAGAGCTAAGAATTATTTATAGTTGCACTGGGGAGATTGCCATCTTTCATATTTGAGCTTGAAACTCTTAGCTTGTTCCTTAAAGTCCTTTAGGACCTACATGTACATTTAATTCTTGACATCTGACAAAGAGCAGATGCAAATTACATTAGCAAATTATACTTGTCTGTTACCAAAACCAAAATATATAAAAATCTTGTGTACAAGTAAAATTGTAGAGATACATGCAGATTTATAAAGGTGTAATCATTGCATCATCCACTACACACATATATACTTGGCAATCTCCTCATCTGTCCTAAATGTAAAAAGGGCTTCCTCAGAGCCCCTTTGATCAGTCCCAACACAGTCTATAATATTTTGAGAAATACAGGCTTTCGCAGAGAATCAATACAGAAAAAAAAAGCCTTGCTGATCAGATAAAGAAGGACAAAGGTAAATTCAGGTTAGAGTTTTGTTGTTCCGTGTGGCTTATGCCTGAGTGTTATATAAATCACATTGCAAATAAACCCTATTCTCTTGTCCTGTGACTTTTTGCAATCAGAGATTATCTAAAACCTGAAAATATACTTCTCTTGGAGAAATATGTCATGTATGACTTTCAAGAGGGGAAGGAGGAGCTGCAGGGAGTGATAACCACCAGCACAGAAAAAAATTCCAGTGGATGTCTACGTACCGATCATATTTGTCCTTTATTTTGTTCTTATTCACTTCAAAATTTTCAAAGACAGTTTTCACTCTTCCTGCACCAAAATTAAGCAAACCTTTTTCTTTTGCATCTTCATCAAATAACTGTGGTTTTGCCTGGTATTTGGTAAAAATACTGGGCTCGCTCTGTTGCACAAAAGAAAGAAAAATGTTGAAGTATAAAAATAGTCAGAACATTAATTAGCAAAAAACATTTGTGTACCAAGTGCTTTGCAGACAGAGATCACAGTGATTGGACGTGACAGATCAGATTGGACGAGGAGATTAAGAATTTCATGAGATTATGGCTCACTTAGTGTGCCTAGTTAGATCAACTCCCTGTGGAACTGATACCTAGTCCGAATTTCTCCAGATTCAGGCTTTTCTCTCCCCTTGAGTATTTTCAGTTGGTTGCGATCATCAGGTGTGCAGGTTTTTTTTCCTGTATGCTCATCATAGAGACTATAAATTAATTCCAGTGTTCTTGGAATTGTGGAAAAGTTAAAGATGCCAGTGAGAACTCCCTGTACACCAATCTAAAGAAAATCCTATTGAAGTTCCTGGGGGATGACATCATTTTGCTGCCAACTAGCAACATCACCAGACTGTAGATCAGTTTTCCACATGCTTCAATATACGTTTCAGAGCAAAAAATTTAATATTAATATGAAAGCTGTAAAGACCTTCTTCATTCTACAAACTTTCCAGACATTGTGTGACTGAAATGGAAATGTGTTTTCTGTAAAACATAAGAAAATGCAAACTCCTTTAAATTGTCTTCTTTCATTGTGAAGAGTGAATTTTCTTTTTTGTGTCTAATGAAAAGCTGCTGCAGTTAATGGACAAGATCTCCAGCAAAATGCAGAGGACAGCAGATAGGATCTGGAACTGAAGGACAGCCTAGGGCCACCGAGCTGGCATGACTGCTCTTTCCTAATCTTTGCTCTCAGGTGTCTTTATTCAGATACAGTGCTATCTGTTAGTGGTGCAGGAACCAGCGAGGCTGGTAACATTAAAGACCATGTACTGTAGAAAGATTTTGAGCATAGAGGCTCTTCATCCAAAATCATTTAAGCATCTGCCATAATAACAATACAGCAAGGTAATTTTCAGTCAGTGAAAGTAAATACTGAACACCTCTGTCATTCTTGCAGAAAGCTAATGAACAGGAGCACAATATGTTTCACAGAAGGAGTAGACGGAATATTTTACCTTAGCTAGGTGATCGAAGGACATAGAGAATAATTTCCAAGACATTAATTTCATATTATTTCAGTAACTAAAAAACATGATTAAAGAAAATAATACCTATGCCAATAATAATTGCTAGTAATCTGTTACAAATACTAGGTTTTCAGCCAACCAGGCTGCTGTTTTTTCTAGTCACAGCAAATATGTATACGGATCAAAAGATAACTTGATTTCAGCAGTTAGTAATATTTGCAAATATTACCACCCGATTTCAGCATTTTCCATTAACTTTGAATGGTGGCTGTGTGCCTGCACAGGGTTGAACGAGAGTGAGACTCACGTCCTGGGAGTTGTGCTGTCCCAGCTGCATGCCCAGCTCCAGCGGCGCCGCTGCCAACTGCACATTCTCTGGACAGAACTGGGAACCAAAGAGCAGCTGAGAATCGCTCAAACTCGAGTGGTCGCTAGGAGCGCTGCTCCGGATGGAAAACTTATTAGGCCTGAAATGGGGCAGAGCGGGTTGTGAATTAGTCTTGAGCAATTAAAAAGCCAAACAGAATTCCCTACATGACCTGCTGGAACTGTTCAAGCAT
This sequence comes from Charadrius vociferus, assembly GCF_000708025.1. Classification (NCBI taxonomy): domain Eukaryota; kingdom Metazoa; phylum Chordata; class Aves; order Charadriiformes; family Charadriidae; genus Charadrius; species Charadrius vociferus. Next base: position 1,300,655 of record NW_009650170.1, on the reverse strand, counting down.
GGCCCATCCCAACATGTCATTTTTACTCTCCACTCGGAGGGTACCATTCCTATATCTGCATAATGTTTAACAGTGTATGGTTTTGCTATGCAAAGCCAACTAGCTTATCTTAAACCCCTGCATCCATACAAACGCAGTGTGGGAGCTCTGCATTCACCTTGCAGAGGTGAAGGTGTTTCTCCAGCATGTCCTGCAGGCAGAAGACCAGAAGCAGGACTGGCCAGCTAACTCACTTCATCCCACCTGCCTAGTCAGTCAGTCTGTCTTAGTTTAAGGGACAGCTTGGGGTTTGCTCCTAGCAACTGCCGGGTCTCTCCCTTTTCACTACTCTGGATAATAATTTCTGTTGTAACTCTGATGCTGCTTGGCTTATTTGGAAGTCAGTTCCAAAAGAGTAAACATTTTGGACTGATAGTTGAAATTTCTTGAACATTTATTCTCCAGATGCCATAAGTCTGACACACCGGAACAACAAATAAATAGTTAGCATATGGCTGGAAAAAAACAATCTGAATTGTTAGAAATATTTCAAACATAATAATATGCTACTCAAAAGTCCTGTTCTTTCCCCTGAGTGTCACCCAAATAAACATTTTCCAGCTAGTCTTGACGTTCTGCTATGTTGCTCTGCTTCTACTCCTCTTCAGAGACACGGCTTCTAGCACTTTATGGACTGGGATCATTGGCATAGGACCAGCTTCCCTCAGCCAAGGATTGCCCCGCACAGCTGTACCACTTCTCATTCTGTCAGACACTGGCTTCAATTTTTTGCTAGCAAAGATACAGACTTTTTCCATTTTTCACATGATCACTATTCCATTGCTCCACATCCACAAGGTCTGATGGAGTGCTTAGGCTAGGTCCAAACGTAAGAAAAGGTGGACCGGGTTTATACTCTGAGTTCTTGCTGGTTTTTAAGCTACCAAAATGGAGACATGTATTGCTTGTCTTTGGAGCTGGAAATTACAGATTGAAATTAATGAGAGCGACTCTTGCTCAGGGTTTTCCTTCCATATCAAATCATGTAAGTCAAGGAGAAGGAACAGGAAGCTATTCATGTGTATAACAAAAGATGACCACCCCAACATTTATTAGCAGTGATGTGTTCAGTTAATCCCCAGTTTTGGAAAGAGCTCAAACGTCATACACACAACAGGGAAGGGATTTAATAGCAGTACTTGAACTGCTCAGTCTCCCTCTTCATTATATAGTGGTGTCAGTAACAATATCGTATTAATACTTTTGGCTTTGAGCTCATGGAGTACACTGAGCTGCAGGCAAAAATAGATGAGGTATGGGTTTCTGGATTCTCAAAAAGCCTGATAAATCTGTCTGAATTCAAAAATTCTCCCTTGATCTGTCTCTGGACCCCAAATCTACTAAGAAAGAAATCTGAATACAACTTTTACTAGCACAACTTCTTGTTTCCATCTCAGCTAAGCTTTGCAATAAAAAATATTCTTAATCTACAGCCAGCATTGTCAAGAAGAGATGTGAGCACACAGACTACCATGACCTCACATGGGCAGGACCCCTGCTTGTAATGTGAGTATCACTTCCTCTGCACCAGTTTTCTAAATCCTCCTGTCTTGTAGACAAAAAAAAAGTTCCCTCTTAGTTTAAGGAAGGGTTTTTATAATCCCTAAGTGCTTTACTGTCCTGTCAAACCCCCTTTAACAGTGTCTGGTACAACTGGTGAATATCACATCCCATAACCTGCTCATTTTCTCAGTCCCTTCACATTACTTAATGCCTGAAATACAAGATCCCCATAACAAACAGTTTTATGACCAGTATTTTGAGGAGTATTGAGCTGAGAGGACTTTATGAGCCAAGTGACTTCCCAGGCTCAGTGTGCACAGACACTACAACCAAAGGCAGCTGTCGGCTGCTCTGGAGCCTAATTTTTCTGTTTTAAGTCCACTATCTCAGCGGTTGGTTTAGGAACAATGGCGTTTCTGCAAATTGGGGGGGGGAATGAAACAGATGTCTCTTTTGAATACAGTCATTCCCCTGAGCAACATATTTCTTTCTCCCTTGCTTAACACTGCCGGCAATTAATTTACTAACAAGACCATCTGGGCAAGATATCAGCCTGGCCACGCTTGGCCCAAGCCTATCTGTGACAGCAAGATCAGACAACCGTGAGCAGATCTGTGATCAGATCCATGATCAGGCAACCACGACTCTTCTAACCACCTGACCATTCCCTTCAGGACGCCTGAGCTGCAGGGATGCATGCTCTGTCCTAAATATAAACCCTTCCTTATAAAGAGCGAGGACACATCCTAATATTTAATCTCGGTTAGAATTCCCTCCTAAGTGATGCAATAGTTTATCTCAGGAGAACTTTTAGCTTTCTGCTAACACGAGCCATTCCCCAAATTGTTCATGCATTTTGTGTCCATAGTGTTCCTATGGAATTTGCACTAGCATGTGCATCCAAAGCAAAACCAGGTTTAGATATGTAAGACAAGTGCCGTTGTAAGTCCTTGTGAGCTCCAACAAATGCTAAATCATATTCTGCTGACCAATGGAATAGTTTCTTTTCCCCACCTAACTTTATGCAAGGTATTGCAATATTGGCAACTCCAACCCTGTCTGTAATATGAGTGTGATCTAAAAAATCTCCAGCCCTCTGCATTCGCAGTCTCAGTTTCCCTGTTTTCAGTGAGACTTTCCTCTCCACAGGAGAAGTTAGATCTTTTGGTAGCCTCTTTCACTTTTCTAAGTCCCAATTCCACTTCCAAATATTTTAGCACAACCATATGCAAATGTTCACCTTTCATTCAAAGCTTTTGCCTTGCCCCCAAACAGCTATCAGATACAACACACCAAAAGAAACACAGCATGCGATAAATACCCTCGTCTTGTGTTTCCTGGATGTTTCTAGGGGCATTGACAGGATAAAAATTCATAACTATAAATTGTTGTAGGCCTTATTGGTCTTTTTCAAAATTGGTAATTTTTACTCTGTTATTTGGGTCCATCCTTACGCGCCAACACCAAGGTTTAAGAGTCAGTTGGAAAAGCAAACTGAATCTTCTACAATTTGCAAAATAACATTTATCCACAGTGCTGCTGTAAGTGATTTTATTTGGTTCTGTCATCCTCACTGAAACTGTGCCAACATGCCTCTTCTTCCCAAGCACTGTGGGTGAAGCTCACTTATGCCTTCCTGACATATCTCTTCAAAGTGCAGTAAAGCCTCTTTCCCAAAGAAGAGGTCTTTTTCTCCTGGTAGTGATCTTGAGTAGAATCAGTGCCATAAAGTTCCTCTTCTCCTGATTCTCCTCCAGAAAATCTCTCAGCCCTAAATCATCACAACAAATCCAATTGAAATTCTGGGAGCTTCTGTTCACCTGCGCTTCCTCCTGGCTTTAGTCTGTATCTATAGGAACTGTCTCTAGCTCTGCTATGCTGCTCTCGTCGTCACTATTTGCTGCCTGCCAATGTGTTCAGCAAACAAGCAAGGATCAGTGTTGGCTGTGGGTGCAGAGGAACTTCAGCATCCAGGGGCCTGGAGGAGTTTAAATCAAGGAGTTCTAGCTGCTATTGCAGCTTCTAGCCATTTGCCACGTCTTCACTGGGAACGGCCACAGCATAAAATTATTTTTCTGCTTTCTGTCCTCTGGAACGGCATGACCTGCATGCTGCAAATCATTTCCACCATATCCTAAAAGGAATTTCTACAGATTTTGGCACTGGCCCTAATGCATTAACCACAATGAAATCCCTCTCGGTTATTCAGCTCAAACACTGCCTCCAGTTTCCCGATTTCAGGCACAAAGTCCTTCTGGTCTTGTTTTAATTCCTCAAGGTCATTTTTACTTTCTGTGAGCCACTCTATTATTCATTTGACGTTCCTCACCTTGGAAACTGTGTTAGCCCTTTATCCTGAGCTGGTCGCTGGTCACAGTGGCTTGCAGGGCCTTTTTCTTAGGAGGAGATTGGGATTTCCACGGAGCAACCCTACTTACTTACACAAAACGTATCCCCGACCACATAAAGAATCAGACATCTGGAGAGAAGGGGTTTTTGCCCCCCTACTCTGAAGCCGTCTTCCAGCCTGCACTTACAGCCCCAGTTTCTCGTTCCTCCAAGGCTCTGGATTTTCATGGCTGCTGTCTGAGTCTTTGTCCTGGCAGTCTCCTCCATTTTCTGCTTATTCTGGGACCTTAAGGCGACTTCAAAATATGTCACCCTGCTATGTGGGATGGAATTTCATGGGATAATGGATTGATTAATGGTTGTTAAATTTGGAAGCTTTTTCTCAACATCAGAAATAAGCCATAGAGAGTAATGGCCCAAATTGGTCTTAACTTACAGCATCCGTTTTGAACGCCTCTTTAATATTTTCATCATATATTGGCCTTACATTCTCTCCGGCAGGCTTTCTGCTTCTGATGTCTTTGGAAGTAGGTATATTAGTAGCTTTTATGCCTTTAGCAAGATACTGCTTTTCTTGCGGAACAAGAAATTTCTTATAACTTCAATTTAAAATCGTGACATACTGTTTTCTATTTTTCTATTTTTGATTGTCTTTCATTTCTTGAAGGATGCCTTCTCATTTTCAGTAGTCATCTTTACCATGCCAGCCTGGTACTGGTCCTTCTTGCATCTGATCTGAGAGCTGGTATGCATTTGTTCTGAGGTTCAACATGAGGTCTAAATAACCTCTAAGCCTCAGGCAAGCATTTAACCCTTTTGCCCGTCCAGTTTATTTTCTTTTTAAAGAGCTTCCTTATTATTACATCACTGTCTTTTTTTTTGAAAATAAACAATAGCGTATTTTTAGGCTTCTGTTCCTCCAGGAGAGATGTTGACTCCAGTTCACCACTGTCGCTTTTATGGTAGCACTACAAGAGTAATACCCTGAACGCTCAGGACCGAGGCAAGATGCGTCTCTTCCCTGGGGACTTCGCTGGCTGAGGCAGGTATTTATGGTGTCTGAAAATGTACTTTCAGTATCATGCCCCAGTGACGCTTATCCAGTCAGTAAAAGGCTGACTGAAGCATCATTGCTTTTACGGCTGCTGTTCTCACATCCCCTGCGATCTTTCTTCACCTGCCCTTCTGGCTGGGCAGGCAGCAGTGCTGCTCTAACACGGCACTTTCCCTAATGAACTCTGGCATTTCAATCCACAAAAATTGTGTCGTTTGTCGATACAGTTAATTTAAGTCTAAGTTTTCTCCACCGTATAGCCATCATTCTATCCACATGATCCCCTCCCACATTCTTAAATAATTGGCACCCTGATATCAGTGTCCAACTAGATAATCTGCCTTCTCCTGCGTTTCTAGGATCTCTATTATGTCAATATTCATACATAAACCCAGGAAAAACAGGGACTTTGATTCCTCTGCCCTATTTCTCAGGCTGCTAGTGGTTACAAAGAAGTGTGTGTGCATATGACAGATAGATAATGAATAAAACCCAGAGCAATCTTTGGCTTCTGCAGAACCACTGCCATGAGGGTATTGTGTCACTGGAGCTCTGCATTTCTTAGGAACCTGGTGGCATCTGCTCTTCAGAAGTAACACCCTGACTCAAGCTCACAGCATGATTCATACCTTGCCTAGATTATATGCTGATTTTATGTTTCATTTTTAAAGCTCCCCAAAAGACAGTATCCTGGGGATTATACAGCATACCCTGCTGAGGTGAGAAAGGCTTCTAGTAACAGAAGTGAGCTGGGAAAAAGTAATCAACACCTTTTCCCCCTATTTCAAATACACACACGCACACGCTCCTACGAGTAATTTTTTTTTCCAAAAAAAGTTAGTTCTCCTCCTGAGAACCTTCTCCTGAGAACCCCTTCTTAACTCCTCAAAAAATGCCGCTGCATTTTCAGTAACATTTTATGCCCTATTTGACCCTTTTGAACTCACTTGCAAAAAATGTGGAATGCTGAGGAGTGGGTGTTAAAATCTTGTCTGTATTTTCTTCCTGCATTAACAAATGAGTTAAAAGGGAAGACTTTGTAGCTGACAGGACTTGGAGGGAGGAAGGAATTCAAGTGATCCCTTTCCAAACAGGCACCTGTACTTATTCCACTAATTTCCTTTCCTATTGCATGAGTCCAAAGAATGATTTATATATTAAAAAAAAATGTTTTACATATAATATAAAAATATAATTCTATATTATTATATAGAATATTGTGTATTTTTTAATATATTCCCTATATTTCCCCTACTCAGTCTCCAGAAAGAAAGTCACAGGTTTTCAAATTACTTAGAACCAACTTACGGAAAACAAAATCAAAACCAGAGAGATCTGCAGATACCAAGAAAACAATACAATTATGCAATGCATATTTATAAATACAAACCATGACAGATATAAACATGTTTTTCCCTGAATTGGCTCCTCTTTGACCCCCACATCTGTGCAAAATTCAATTAATTCATATATATATATGACAAGTATTTTTATAATGAGCAAGGAAACTACTATTACGTTTTCACTATCATCCATCATTGAGGTAACATCAGGCCAAAGAGACAGTATGACTAAAACTGTGAATTTGAACAACAGTTACTTATGTAAGTGGGTTATTTAACTAACAGAGGCTCAGAGGACCAAACTCATCAATTAGCTTCTCCAGAGTCAAACAAAGGATAAACCTTGCTCTGTTTTTTAGCCATGTGATGCAAAAGGTGATACTCTGCTGTAAAAAAATGCAGCCTGTCTTATGTATTTGCTCTCCAGATGTTTACATCCCAACAATATTTGCTGTATCACTATATATTGTAGACGTGGGGAGCTCTAGCCACTCTTTGACTTCTGCTGGGAAAAAAATTAAGCCATGCGTATAAATGCAGGGTATGGAATAATTTTAGAGTTACATAATGTGTAACAATATTGCAAATCACGGTTCATTTTATCTACCCACTGCACAAGGCGAGAGTGAACATTTAACTTATCTAATTAGACGTAGATAGGCCACAGGACTTCCCCAAATAAACCAGAGCACAGCTTTCAGCTGATGCTGGTTTTCATATTCCCAGCCATGGTGGATCTATCATGGTGTCAGGCAGGCTGGAAGCAATGCAGACACAAACAGGATCACAGAGTGGGCTAATTAACCATCATTAACCAGACCATAATTAACCACAGAGCTGTGTTTCACCCTATCACTATCAAACACCCAAAGTGTTTAATTTTATAGTCAATTTCCTCACTGTCTTTCATCCCCACCCCACGGCCCAAGCTCACCCAGTGGCTGTCGGCGTGTTCAACATCTCCTTGATATTCCAGACGTTAAAATTCATGTTTTTTTCACAGCTGATGCCCTCGCTGGGAGCTCCTGGCCCTCACCGTGGCCCTGGCACACATGGCCTCTCCTACCCCGGGGCATCCATGGTGCCATGCTCCCCTGCAGGGAGGAGGAACATGGAGAGAGTGGAATAAACCCCCCTCGGGATGGGGGGGACCATCCCCTTGTGCCCCCTCACCAAGAGGAGGGCTGGGGCGGGGAGCACGGCCCTGCAGGCCGAGGGCAGGCCCAGCTGATATGGCTGCCCCAGGGCTGGGCCTAGTGGGTCTCCCTCCATCCCTGGATCTCACCCCTGGGGGCTGGGGGTCCCAGGATCTCACCCCGGGGCCATGGATCCCAGGATCAGCCCCAGCTCCAGGCTCTCCCCAGGCCACCCACAGCAGGCACCCAGCCAGAGCCTGGGCACTAGGAGCCATCACGGGGCAGCGGCAGGGGGGAGGAGGCCGGGGGTCCCACAGGAAGCAGGGTGGCCATGGCGCCCCCGTACTTCACGTCCAGAGGCTGTGTGGTCTCTGGTGTAAATACCTCTCACAGAAACGCACAACAATTTAATTTCACCCATTAGAAGTATGACAAAAATAACCCGTCGTCTAAACACTCTCCAGAGAAAGATTCTCAAATATGGTTTTACTGGAATTTTTTTTTCCTTGTACTTCTGTAGCCTCCACCTTCAGGAATGGAAAATGGGCATGCTTACGTGCCTATTTCTTCTCCTTTAATTCAAAACAATTTCAATACTGGTTAAAATGCTTGATTGCTGGTTCTGAAGATACTCCATAAGCACTAAACCACTGTAGAAATAAGGTTGATATAAATTAATGGATAGATTAGGAGGGCGAATCACATTCCCCTTTATGCTCTTCTGGCTTTAGTATTAAAGGCAGCCTGGAGCTCAGAGGCGTCAAAATAATGGGTTTATTGATGTATATATCTGGTTTCCTAATCAAATGCTGCAGAAATAAAGCTTTCACTTAAAAAGGAAAATAATATCTGAACTTTTACCCATAAAAAACTTCTTGGAGTGACTCTCTTACATTGTTTTTGCTTGTTGTTTTTTACAGCACTAGGGCTGGTATAAATAGCTTGAATTTATCACGGCATCTTGTTAACTCTCAGCTGTACTATTTAGCCTCTAACAGGTTGATTTTCTAGCACCAGAGTGGGGAATCACAGCCTGAATCGTGTTCCTGCTTCAGGGATGGGATGGGCTGTCCAAGGCAACTGTGGGCTGGAATGCAAATCTTCCTCCAGAGAGCTGTGCTGACGGGAACATTAATGTCTATTGCGCCTGTTGAGTAAATAAAAGCCTTATTCTGCTCCTGAACTGCCTACAGCTCCGTTGTACAGCCCAGTGCATGGCGCTGCTGCCAAGAGCCTTGCTGTGCGTCCAGGTCTGATATGGCCCCGCATCATAAATGGTGATTTTCCATCATTTTATTGCTCGTAATTGGAAAGTTGGCACAGAACTCCCTTCAGAAGAGACTGCAGAACCCTGTACTCCTTTACAGCACTTCCACTGCCCTTAGGAAAGGATTTGCTGGTGCTTTGCGCACCGGTGATAAGACTCAGCACGTTATTTGAGGTTATTATACAGAGCTATTCCTATTTCTGGTGTGGATGGAGCTTTCTGGTCTAAGCGTCTACCAAGTTTGTGGAATATGATAAATGAGATTTTTATATTTCCATCTCTCCTGACAACGGAAAGAAATTTCTATAAGGAAACACATTTTTTTAATTATAGGTCTGACAGCTACCTCCAGTTCCAGTCTCCCCCATCCATAACATGCTCTGGGGAGATTAGCCACGTTGCCAGCCGCTGGCTCGTAGCTCTCCTTATATCTGAAGTAACAGACTGTGCTTCTAGCGTTAGGGAGTGTGGCCAGATACTTGAAGCCTTTCATTTAGTAAAAATTAGCAGAAGCTGCCAGGAGATAGACAGCAATATACTTGATACATCCCTCAACGTTTTTTTTTTTTCCTTCATAGCACATTTCATTAGAAACTCACGGGAACTCTTCAGTTAATAACATGTCGGTCTTCAACGGTGGTCAGGGCCACCATCGCTTTGCCTGAAGATCTCTCCATCCACCCCACGATGTCCTTCGCCATTGTCCTGTCTGGTCTCCTCCCTTCATTTGGATGGGATCCTGGTCCTGCGCCCAAAAGCGGAGATAGAAAAGAATGAGAAATCCACACTTTTGGGAGAGGTCATGGATTTCTGTTCCCCTTTGGTGGAACAGCCAAGCCAGTGATGAGTTAGGTTGATGTGCCAGGCAATTGCATGCATGATGCAAGGTGCTGCTGAGAAAGTGGCAAACCTCTTGTGGGACAGGGACCACTGTCCACACTGGGCTGCACACTGGAGCTGCCAGAAACAGCACCACAGTGGGGACACGCAACAGCAAGAGGCTCCTGAGCCACAGCTTCCCCCTCCAGCATCTCCTGGCTCTTGCCTTAAATTTGGTAAAAGCAGCGCTGGGTGCCCCATCAGCTGCAGAGAAAGCTGTGAAGTTGGCACACAGGGATGTCAAGTTGCCAGTGACTCAGCGTCTGATTTATTCCGTCCATGCAATGCTCCTGCGGGAAAAGTTTATTAATCAGGGCTGCATTTCCAATGCAGCCCCGTGATTTAGGGTTCCCTGTGACTAAAGTTTTGGTGAGAGTGAAGTTATGTACCTCGGTGGCTTCTGGAAGGGGCTGGCAGGCTGACGGGAGGTACCCCAGCCCACAGCTGCACTGAGGGGTCTGTCACCTCCCAGGACCTCAGGAAGGAAAAAGCCCACCGGGGCAGAGCACGGGTTGGTGAGCGCTGGGAAAATGGGGTGCTGCTGCAATATCCAGAGGAGAAGGCTGGAACCGTGTCATGCTCAGAGGAGAGGGTCCCTCTTTCCAGCCCCCCCCAGCACAGCACGAGATGCTGTCCTTCTCTGGCTGCTGGCGCATCCCCCCGAGCCGCCAAGGTATGGCTCAATCACTATTTTGGGGCTCCCTGTTGATGCTGGCTCTGGCACAGCGGTGGTTTCTATGGCAACTCCAGAGGCAGATGCAGGAACGGCTTCAGCCAAGGTACCGCCAGCCCAGGTATCCCAGGATGTTCCTCCCGAAACACAGGCAAACAGCCACATGGCACGTCAGGAGAGACCCCACAGTCACTGTGCCGGGTGCGCAGCAGAGGCTATGGGCCAACAACACCAAAAACATCTTGTAAATGCTCTTCCCCACACTGTGATGCCACTGCCAGACTGTGCAGCCTGCCCCAGCAGTGTGCCGAAGGCTGCCTATGCTCTGCCAGGATTTTGCCTCCTGTCTGTCCAGCCCCGCTACCCATCCGAGGATCGTGCTGACTGTCTTCTCTGAAAGGTCAGGTATCTGTGCTTGATATTTACCCAGACCTGCGAGATCTTTCCAATGTCGCATCAGTGAGAGATTGAATCCCTCACCTGCGTCTGCAACCGCCGCTCTGTGCTTTGGGGTGCGTGACTCTACATGGAGCCAAGACCAATGAGGCTCAGGTGAGCTCACAGCACAGGACAATTGGGGGGTCACCGCCCACTGGTCTCACTGTGCACTCCTAAATGTCACCCACAGATACCACCGGTATGGAGCTTACCTTCCCTTCCCAGTGCCAGTAAGCAGGAGATGTGGTGTTCCTGCCCAGGAAAGCTGGACACAGCTGGATACGGCTCTCTTGGGCATCAGATGTGCTCCATCCTTTGAGACAGAGCTGTGGTGCTGGATGGGGCCCAGGAGCCCCAGCATCATTAGGCATCTTACCTTATTTCTCAGCATCCTGGCAGCCCTTGCCATTCCCTGCCTGCTCTTGCATCGCGGCTCTTTCCAGCAAAGCCCCTCTCCTGCTGCTACCTTCACCCCTGCAGCCCCTTTGACCACAGGAGAGGCTGAGCAGGAGCAAGGCTGTGCCAAGGTAGAGCAGCCACCGATCTGCGCTCTCTCTCCAAAAGGAGAGCTGGGTTCCTACATCGCATTGCTCTGCTCATGCTGGCAGTGGGGAAAGGAGCGAGAGCCATCCCTGCCCCACAGCATGGGGCCCCACTTGGGGAAGGGATGTCCAGGCTCTGCCTTGGGAGGGGTTTTTCCCAACCGACTGTGGCACATCCCTGCCCAGAGCAGCATAACCAGGGACAACACGACTCCAGTGGGATAAAATACCATGTCTTTCATTTATTTGAGGTGCTACATCACCTCCTAGGCACTGAGCTACAGGGCACCTCTGTGCTACATGAGACATTGACTGGGTCTACGACGACACAGCACTCACTGCTACACACACGGCACGGACACGCCGCGGCATGGATGGGGCCGGACAGGGCAGTGCGGCCAGCGACAGTCCTGCCGCCGCCGCTCC
>NW_009650170.1:1287125-1288996 GCF_000708025.1 Charadrius vociferus | reverse complement strand
GCCGCAGCCGCTCCCACCAGGCAGGATTTTGCCCTGGGCTCCATTGCCACAGCAGTGTAGGAGCCAAGAGGGTTTTCCAAAGCATGGCGAGAAACCGTAGCTGCTCCGGTGTCCGGCATCACAGCACAGCGGCTCCCCAGAGCTGGGCCACCCACACGCATGGGCACGTGCACACCCTGTCCCCGTCTTCAGGCACTTGGTGCTCAGCCAGGACTGGTCCCCGGGGCTCCGCTCAGGGCACCTCACGCAGGCACAGAGCCTCGACGGCGCTGCTGGGGCCCTGGGCCACCCCACCGATGATGAAGAGCAGGCTGGGCGCCGGGCAGCTGGAGCAGGAGCAGCGGCCAGTGGGCATGGGGGGCAGCGGCTCCCACTTCTTCCCGGAGAGGCTGCAACTGACAGGACAGCATCAGCCCCCCCACAGCCCTCCCCACACCCCATGCTCTGTCTTTCCCCCTTCACATGCATTTGATGCCCCAGCCGGAGCCCCCAGAGGCAGCCAGTCCCCAGGCCATGGGCTGTGGGGCCTCCGCAATCCCAGAGGCAATTATCAGGGGCACAAGAGAATTAGCGGCATGCCCACAGGGAGGGCTGCTGGCACCGATGCCACACTGCGGGCTCTGCCCCTGCACCAGCACCCCACTGCCATCACCAGGGAATAAGGGAGGGCAGCTCCAGACCCGGCAGGGCTTAGAAGCAACGCCACACCGCAGGGATTCAGTCAGCACCGCTCACCATCCCCATCACCTCCTCCTGCCCTGCAGCAGGAGGTTCGACTCACCCCGGGTGAGCTCGGCAGGTTCTGACAGCCCTCACTGCAGGGCTGGGGGTGCTGCAGCCGGCAGGCTCCCCGGCCGCCCCCCCCCCCACATCCCCACTGCTGAGTGACAGCACCAACCTTTCCCCAGCTCTCTTGGGAGAGGGATGTGGTGCTGCAGCCCTGCATGGCAAGGCTGAGTCGGAATGGGCTGTGCAAGCCCAGCATGCTGCACATGAGCTGGGGAAAGCCTGGCTGGGGTTGAAAGGGGCAAGAGGCTCAGTGGAGGCAGACTGTGGGGCAGGGCAGTTGGGTTCCCCCAGCACTCGGGGGGCACAGAAGGGACACGGTGAGCAGAGCTAAGGCCACGCGGCTGTGGAAGGTGTTGCAGTACCACCATAGTTTTGCACAGCCGACCTCCCCACCACCACACAGGTCACTGATGTGCCACAAAGGACTGGGACGGGAACATGCCTCCCCCCGGCATTACCGAGGCCACCCACGGCCACCACTCTTCCTCCCAAGCAGCCGGCCACAAAGTCAGCTCTCTTCTCCCTCATGCGGACGGCACGACTTGGCTTGCTCCACGCACCTGGGGGCAAGAGGGTGTGAGCATCGCCCTCCGGGGCTCCTCTCTGCACACCAAGGCCAGCACACCCCTGGGCTAATGGCTCCCCTGGGCCAGGGAGCACAGGGAAGGACTTGCCACGGGTGCAAGGGGCTGATGCTCACAGCCTGGATGATCTGCATCGCTCGGGCATGGACATCCCCCACCAAAACCCAGGGAGGCATCCCAGACCCAGAGGGAATGATCCCACCACACCCAAGGACACTTAGCTCACCCTGTGCAGGGTCAAACATCTCCACGGTGTTGACAAAGTGGGGACGGGAGTAGAAGTTGTGGGGCCCCGGCTGCTGCAGTCCCCCCAGGCTGAAGACAACGCCGTCGGCCATGGCGCAGGCGGCAAAGGCGCGGCGGCTGGGCACGCTGGGGTAGCGCGTCCAGCTCCTCGTCTCTAGGTCGAAGGCCTCGAAGGCAGTGACAGGCAGCTTGCCCTGCCGGCCCCCTGTGCACAGACCAGATGCTGTGGCTGGCGATGGCCCCAAACAACCA
>NW_009650170.1:1285933-1287041 GCF_000708025.1 Charadrius vociferus | reverse complement strand
GTGGCCCTTCGCCGGCTCGTAGACACGGACCAGCGCCTGGGGAGAGGTGTCTGCACCCATTCCCCCCAGCGCATAGACAGCCCCATCTGCAAAAGAGGTAGCAGTGAGGCTATCGGGAGTGTGGGCCACGCGTGAGGCTGAGAATGTCCCCGTGCCCTCAGGGCAGGTAGCACAGGTGCTGCCGAGACCCATGGCCAGCCGCTGCTCTGGGGTGAGTGCGGCCAGGCCTGAGTGCGGCAATGCCCCAGCCCTGCTGGGACCCCCTCACCCCCATCTCTGCCCCATCCATCAGGCGCAGAGCGGAGCACAAGGCCATCAGCTCTAATTATTCTCGGCAGTACCATCTCCCTGGAGACACCATGGCAACACAGCCATGCTGCCAAATCCTGTTCTTGCTCCTGGCGGGGCCGGCACCCCTGCCCGCTCCCACCGCTGCCCTACCGGCCCCTCTGCCCTGCCCACCCCACTGCAGCCCAGGGCCAGGCCACGGTGTCCCCAGCCAGGGAACAGACATGGGCACCACATATGGCACCAACCCCAGCCCCCAGCCTGTGGGCTACCCAGCTGTGCCAAGGCTCAGAGGCTGCTCAGCGGCTCAGCAAGTGGTATGGGTCTCACCAGCTGCAGTGCTGGGGTGGGAGGGCAGCACAGAGGCACCCTGGGGTGCACCAGGTCACCCCCTGGTCCAGGGAGGAAGCGGAGGGAGAGGGCACGGGCATGGGGGGATGCTTGGCCCCGGGCTGCACCAGGGCTGCTGGGGCAGGAGCATTACACTGCTGTTAAGTGGGAAGTTCAGCTGCTGAGTGAAAGCCTCATGCTTCATCCCAAGCAGCAGTGAGATGCAAATCCCACCCAAGCATCCCCGACTCCCGCATCCCTGCTTCTCTGGATGGTAGAGCTACCCGCAGCCAAGCCCCATCCCCAGCCCTCACCTCTCTGCACGGCTGAGATGCCCATGGAGGGCTGAGCCAGCGCCGCCTTCTTCTCCCACTTGCCCTCATCCACATGGTAGACCTCGACGGAGGCGAGGGGACTCTGCGCCGCATCCACGCCGCCCACCACTAGGATCTGCTTGCCCAGGGCAAGGGCAGCGGCGCCAGCCCGCGGG
>NW_009650170.1:1280645-1284642 GCF_000708025.1 Charadrius vociferus | reverse complement strand
GAAGAGGACCCCCTGCCCGTCACTACTGCGGGGCTGCTGGGGACAGAGCATGAGCTTGGCCCCACTCTGAGCACAACCATGCCGGGGTCTCTCAGCAGCATCAGGAAGGTGTACATTGGTTCCAAACCCTCTACCGTCACCTTCGTCCCCACTTGGCTGAGCCCTGAAAATGAACACGCCAGGAAAGGCACTTTCCACCCACCAGCACAGGCAGAACCGAAGGCAGGCAGGAAAATCACAACAGAAACAAGCTAGAAAGGTTTGCTTTAAAAACAGGCAGAAGTGACACGGCATCACTAGCTCTGCTGGGGAGAACACCGCGGCACAAACGGCACTCAGGTGTGCCGCCAGTAACACTGCCCTTACCCTGGCACCAGCCACCAGTATGGGAGCGGGAAGGGAGGCGTGAACACTGTGTGGCTGCCTGTGTTGCCCCTGCCCTGCCAGCCAGCTCCCCACAGCGCTGCTGAGGACAGAAAAGCTGTTTCCTCCAGCGATCCTGTCACACAAGCTCCCAGGATGCTTGTGCTTGGGCATGGAGTCTCCTGGTAGGACTGAGCAGGCGTGTCATGCATTGGAGAGAGAGGGGACAGCTCAAAGCAGGAGCACAGCTCGGGGCTTTGCTTGTGCACAGCAGGAAGCAGGGGGTGTCACATTCCAGAGCCCCTCAGCCCCGGGAGGTGGCATCACTGTCCATCCAGCTGCTGGCTCGGTGCATCCTTCTCCATGCTGGCCAGGTAGCGGTCATAGTTCTCCTCACATCTCTTCACGCAGCGCAGGAAATAGTCATTGTCTGCAATGGCCTCCAGCAAGTCGGTCTGCACCAGGCAAACGTCGTAAAGCTCCGAGGTGGGAACACGCCTGGGGCTGCTGCTGCCCCGCTCTGAAAACACCTGCGGGGAGAGAGCAGCGCACAGAAGCACTTGCACCCTCCATGGGCAGCAGTGCCACAGCTGTGCCCAGCAGGAGCACAGAGCCTCGCGGCAGTGCATGTATCCTGTGGTGCACCCTGCCCTCCTCCTTGGCCAGGCGCCTTCATGCTGGCCGTGGGTCGGTGGCAGAGGGCAGGGGCTCCCATCGCCACTCCAGCGGTAGGAGATGAAGTTTCTCCAGATTCTCCCTCCTTCCCACACCAGCTCACACATGTGGCTGGGCCTCCCCTAAGGAATGGGCAACACCACACAGATGGAAGAAAATGGCTCTGTGGAACGGCTGACTCCCAGGAAAACCTCTGCCAACAGCTCTTCTTTTGGCTGCCACAGCCTGTCATACAGGAAGGAACAAGGACTTCACCTTCTGATCTTAACCACAGTTCTGCCTAAGCCGACCTGGCTGTGTGTTTCCCTCCCAGTGCTGCTCTGTCACCATCACTGACACAGGGACAGCCCTGCAGAGCTGGTGACGGAAGAGGAGGGAAAGCTGGTGTCCAACCTATCGACCCTGGCTGCAGGACAGCAAAGTTCTAGCAGCAGGGATGAGTCCTGCTGGTGAGACGTTCAGCTGTCACCCAGACCCCAGCGAGGTCTGCCGCCACGATAACCTGATCCCACCTGACTGATCCAGTGTGGGGAGCCCTGGGGCTGGCTGCACGGCTGCCCTGATACAAGTCAAGCAGCCCGACTGACCAGCCATGCTGGCTACAGATGGGAAAGGCGGAACTCCTTGATCAGAGAAACAGCCTGAGGCTGAAACGCAGCGCGTGGAGCTGCATGAGCCACACTCCGGCTGCTGCAAACACGCAAGCAGCAGCTGCAGTGCCCAGGAGCCTCAGGCTCTCAGCAGAGCCGTCCGCATTAATTCCCCTGAATCAGGCACAGCACAGACTGAAGCCTATTCCTGACAGGTCTGCTCTGGGCAGCCACAACTCCTGCCACCAGCTACAAATCCATGAGCTGAGAGAGATTGTATGGAAGGGAATATCTGACGAGCACCCCATTCCTTGCCACTCCCCAGCTACCCAGCAAACGCTGCCGACCATTCACTGGCTGCCGCAGGTTTCCCCCCCCCAGCACTGTCTCCTCCCAGATGGAAACGGGCAGGGGTTCAGACTCGCCCATGGAGCTGCGGCTCTTGTTCGAGCATCGACAATTGTCCAGCTTCCAGATGCATTTCTGTCTGTATAAACGTCCCCTCTTCCAAGCGTGCTCCACCACAAACACTGCCCCTTTGATTTGGTGTCACAGATGAGCCACGGCCACACGCTGAGGCTGGCTGGCCTGCTGCTGCCGGGAGCGGGGCTGACTCACCCCGGCAGAGCAGAGGCACTCAGCAGCGAGCGCAGGCAGCCAGCACCTGCTGTTCTCTGCTGATGGCCCATCTCAACCTCTCCACAGGCAGCCCCGCGCATCACTGCCACCGACACTCATGCAAAGGGGACAAAACATGCCCAACCTCACCAGGGACAGCCCCCAGCGCTGGTAGCTGGTGCCAGAGCAGACTTCAGACGCTTACCTGGGGATGAACAATGGTGTCTGCATCATCCAGACGGATGTTGTCATCGATGAAGATGTGGTGAACGTTGGGATCGTAAGGGTCAATCCACAGGGGCTTCCCACCCCGGGAAGAGAACCGATTTCTGGCCCACCTGAAACAGCAAGTGGGACAAGGAGCAGTCGGCGGGTTGGGGGTGCGGGGGGGAGAAGGCGGCAACTCTCCAGTAAAGGCAGGAAAGGCTGCACTGCAGGCTCAGGGCAACCTTGTGAGCCAAGTAAGCAGGATGGAGACCGACCTATCCCTCTGTCCGCTGCCACCTCCCAGGAAAGGGGAATTTTGCAGTGAGGTGAAAAATCAGGGGGTGTTTGGAGAAAAGCAGGAGGTACCCCAGGGGATGGGGACCTGAAGAAAGATGCAAGAGCCCCATCAGGCTGCACACAGACAAAGTGAGGAGCATGTAAGTGATAGGGGCCCCAACAATATAAAGACTTCAAAACTAGGAGCTATCCCAGACCAGGAGAAGTTTGGAGAATCACAGGAGAGAAGAAAATGCCCAATCCACTTCCTCAGTGCCTTATTTCTCACCAGTCAAAGTGGTCTTGGAAGCCTCCAATTCCCTCCAAAGAGCTGAAGTAGTTGTAAAGCTTTCTTACATCTTCCCGGCTGGCCAACTGCTCTGCTCCTCTTGTCAGCACCACCCCTCTCTTGCTGCAGCGTATCTGGCCAGGGGTGAGGTCCACAGGGAGCTGCAGGACCACAGAAAGCAGGAGAGGAAAGCTTTCTGAAACAGACAGGTTGTTTAGTGCATTGGCAGAGAAAACAAACAGCAGGGTGGAGACTCCCCATCACCGCAGCGTGGGAGGACAGCACTGGGGAGAAAACAAGAGGCATGGAACCCCCCCCCAATCAAAACTCATCCCTTCCCCTGGGATGGAAAGGAATGGCCTCCTAGATGCACACTGCACCCGTTTCAATCTCTGTTCCCCATCAATGCTCCGAGGAACATCCAAAGCAGCTTCCGAAGCTTGTTCCCACTGTTTCTGCGCAGCGTGCTGCCAGGGGCAGAACATGGCTGAGCCAGGGAGCCCCGCTCTGCTGCAGTGGCCCCTCTCTGGGAGAAAGTATGCTCTGTCCAACCCAGGATACCCCAAGGGGAGACCTTTCCCACCCAGGATACACACACACACAGAGGATCTCCACACATTGCTCTCTGCTGGCTAAGAGCTTCATCCCGAGAAACAAGGGGATGTGTCTCCTCTCCACAGAAGCTTTTAGAAGTGGGACGGCCAAGTGGCTCAAGAGCAGCCTGACATGGGGGAGCTCCACGCGGGCCACCTGCCCTTCTCGGGGTGCCACTCACCGCCACATCCCGTAGGGCAGGGAACTGGGGGTGCTGCCCGGCCAGGGCACAGCGGACAGCCTGGAGGGCACGGGGCAGGTCGGTGCCAAAAGTCCTGAAGACAACAGCGAAGGCTCTCTCCTCCCGGTGCAGGGCATCCAGGAGGTGGAAGAAAGCGGGCAGGATGAGGTGGTAGCTCTTGCTGGCCTCCCCCTGGACCGAGAA
>NW_009650170.1:1267692-1279693 GCF_000708025.1 Charadrius vociferus | reverse complement strand
CCTGCCGGCCCCTCCTTACCGAGCCGGGCCTGGGAAGGGGATGTGCGAGGGACGGGCGCTCAGGAAGGGGCATCTCCTCCACCGAGGGGTGGGCCAGGAGGAAAGGCTGAGCCGGGGGTTTGCCCGCCCCGGCAGTCCCCGCCGAGCCCCTCTTGGGTCACCACATCAGCCTCCCTCTCCCCAGGCTGGGTCCTGCCAGCAGCCGGCTTGCCCCTCCGATGCACGACAGAGCCCTTCCCTCGAGCGCCGTGCTCGGACAGCCGGGCCTGGCATTGCTCGAACATTTCGTGAGGGTCCTGCTGGCGTTTTGCATCCCTGCAAGGAGTGCTGCGGGCCTGTGGCCCCGTGGCACCTGAGCGAGGACACGTCCCCTGCTAATGTTTGTAGTGAACAAAGTTGCTGTTGGGTGGACAGACTGTCTGGGTGTGCCTGCTTATGGCTGGCTTTCACTCCTATTACAACTTGCACTGCACAAAACAAGACTGGGCGAATCGATGTTGAGATGTCTTGTCCCTGCTGAGATATCACAGCCTCTCCGTTCAACATCAGAATGTCCCTTAAGGTGTCCCAGCTGTTCCTGGGCTTGCTGCAGCCTGAAGTTCTCAGCAGAAGATGATCGATCCATTTAGCAGCCTGTTGAGTGCACGTTCTTAGTTGTGTTTCTCCCTCTCTACCAGCTTGGGATTAAGCTTTACATCCTCACTGGCTTCACTGTGCCTGTTACTGCTTGTTCACTTTGGAGGTGGCAGATCTCACCGCTGGCCAATGACGCCAGTCACGGCTGTCGGAGCACTCCCCTGCCTGCCTCCCCTCCTCCGTGGGAGATCCTCTGCCTGTCGCAGAGCAACTGCATTATCCTCCTCCAAATCCCTCTTCTGCCGTGACGTCTGCAGAACACTTGACTGAGATTAGTCTGTCATGCGGGGGCTCTTCCCCCCCCCCCCGCTGACCTGTGCTTCCCCTTCTGCGGCAGCTTTTTGGCTTGTGTCTCTTCCCTGCTTGTGCAGCCAGCAGTCCGGGGCTGGCACTCCCAGGCTCCAGGATTGCAGTGAAACTGGAGTTCTGGGAGGAACTTTGGACATGAGTAATTCTTTGCTCTGTCTGCTCAGGCCCTAACTTTTCCACCACAGCTTTCTTGCCTGTGCACTGCCCTCTCCTCCCCTCCAACACCTTCTGCACTTCCCTGAGAAGGGTTTTTCAGGGAAAAACCTTATTATTTTGAGAGGTATCAATGAAGCTAATGATTTTATAACTCAGTATGAGAGGATCAGAGTTCTCCTGGGTGCATCACAGAGTCCTGCGTGGACTGCTCTTCAGTGCCTATTTTTTTTTATTTAAAGTAATAAATAGTGCTTTTGTCCTGGGCAGACAGCTGTGTAGTGCCCTGAGCATGGTCAGAGCGTTGTCCCTTAGGACATTGTACGCTTGGCCCCGGTGATGTGTGTTTCCTTCGTGCCGCCCTGCTTGAATTTCCTGCTTCCTCCTCGCTTGGCAGCGAGTGCCCTTGGATCAACACCAGTTTGCTGTGACAGCAAGTTGGAGACCGTTGTTCAAACAAGGGAACAGCAAGGAGCGGTGTTGCTTTGCCACAGCATTCAGCATCAATGAAGCGCAACTGAAGTAGCCTCTAGCTCTGCTGTCTTCGGGAGGGTGCTGCAGCTTTGGCAGGGACTCAGAATCAATTTTTGAGCAGAATCAATTAGAAAGCTGGAAAATTGAATGTGATTCTAGGGTAGATTTGAGGTGCTCAGGCTGCTTAGTGTTGTGTGCAGGGAGAGGATTCAATGAAGGGCTGCTGTACCAAGGGAAAAATGAGATCTGGTTAACCAAAGTTAGAGCGTGTCAAACTCAAACTGGAAACAAGCTGCAGATTTCACTGAGAAATTGGAACCCTTCAGCTTGGGATGGGTTGGTTGGGGTTGCCTGAAATCTTTGTTTAGGTTTGAGGATATTTCCGCAAGAGGTGTTTTAGTTTTACTTCAGAGATAGATCAGTGACGGGATATTCTTGATGATGCTTTAACTTGGGTTATGCCCAGAATCTGACCTAATGTTTGTGAGCAGCCACACCTAAGCTTAATGGTTTCAGGCCCCTGCTTAAAAATGCAAGGTGATTTCAGTTGCTGTAAGCTAACTATCTTCTCTGTCTTTTGAGGTGTCAAGGGTTGTTTTTCCAGTAATTTGGACCTTTTTGAAGCACCCGCTTGCCTAATGCCATGAATATTGCAGTGAACAATGTGGAAGAAAAAGCTGTCCATTCCTGGTCAAGAATTTCCTCTGCAGGACAAAAAGTTCTGGAGGAAGCCCTCCGAGTCTTCAACCCGATGTCCAAGGATCTTTCGGACACAGAGACCCAGCTGGTGGCCTTCATTCAGAGCCTGAAGGAGGAGGGCTACCGGCCCACAATTCTGAGGAGTAAGGATGTGTATGGGTACAGCTCGTGCACGGCAGACACACCTAGTCAAACAAAAGAGAGCACCCCACACAACTGCGCCAACGCTGCCGAGTCAGCCAAGAGTCTGGCTAGAAACACCACAGCTGTGGCAAAGGTGTCTGCTTCTCCCACCAGCATTTCGGTGAACTCTTCAAAAGTCTCCACTCAGCCTGTCTCTAAAGGGGATTCCACAAATATCCTGTTGAGCTCCTTGAAACAGACGAGATCTGGCACGTCCAAGGCTGCAGCAGTGGGCTTCCCTACAAACATGTATCCTGATGTGTATCCAGCCATGAGACTGTCGGTGGTTCTGGAAGCTCTGGTGCCGCTGAAAACCACGACATCCTGTTTGGAGTCCAAGTACACACAAGGGCGTCTAGGGATCTCGCACTCAGACCTTAAACTCCTCAAGGCTTCGAATCCGCCAAGGCAGTTTTCTTCAGGCAAGACCACTAAAATAACGGAAGGTAAGGGGTACAAGCGTTTGATAAAGAAAGCACCGGATTCTGCCACCCTTGCTTTAAATCTTCTGAAGGGACCAAAGGGTGGAGTCCTGCAGGAGAGCAATGCTTGCAAAGCCTCGGGAGTTCTCAATGGGAGAGTCACAGGCAGCTCGTCCCAAGGCTGTACCACAGCACCGCAGTCCAAGACCTTGAAAATCAAAGGTAAGGAAGCTCTGGTGGGGAAAACAGAGTGGAAGGACACCAGCACTTACCAGGAGAGTGTTGGGCAGAAGAAGAGAAGAGCTACGGAGGCAAGAGAAGCACCACAGAGAAAGAAAGCAAATACCATTCCTGTCCGAAATAAATCTCGACGGCCTCAGAGCACTTTGAACCTGCTGAAATTTCGGACCATCAAGGTGGGCAACTCTTCCTCTGACGATGAAGTGAGGAGGAGAGCACAGAAGATTCTTAGGGTCAACCTGTCCCCCGTAATCCGAATCCAGCCCTTGTCCCACTCTCACAATGTCCCTTGAGTTTCTTCACTTTGTCACTTTATTTTGTAAGTAAGTAAATATGAGCCTGGCACCAGAGCATGGAGAAGTTTAAGAATAACTCTGGATCTCTGGTACCTGGTGATGATATGTCAACTAACCTGCAGACGGCGCAGCCTGCTCTCGCGCTGTTTCTGCCTGTCTACCACTGCTATGCAGAACTGACTGCAGAAATACAAAAACCCTGTTTGGGAACACGGGATGGTGACTCTTGCCTGCAGCGAGCCGAGCAGGCCAGAGGGCTCGCTTCCTATGGGTGCTCTTCTGACGTGGCAGGCTACATTCTCGTGCAGGGGGAGAACACGGGACTTTCTCATGACATTGATGCACTGTGATATTGCTCTTTTTCAAGCTGTACATTTACTGGTTTTATTTTGATCAAATTTTATAACTTTATTATCTATATATCTATATATCCATATATGTGCATATGGCCCAGGAACTGTGGGAAGATGCACTTCCTCCATCCCTCTGGGATTGGGTTTGATAGCTTTTGTTCCCCCACCCCTTCAGCCAGTCCTTTGTTGAGAGGTGCCAGGATTTCTTTGTGATTCAGTGTTGTGACAGTCTGTTCTGGGCTCTCTTGAGCAGCTCAAAGGCAGGCACACTTATAGCCACTTGTTTGTCTCCAGAAATGCCAAGCAATTTGGAGATTTACCAGCTGATAGTTGACTACAGTTTTAATCATACTTTTGGTATTACCTCTGCATAAGAGCGGGGGAGTGTTACAGGGCTGTTGCCTGCAAGTCTGCCTAACGTCTCTAGGTGCCTCCTCCGTTCGTTGGTAGCAGAAGCTCTGAACTCAAGGTAGGGTTTGCTTCCAAAGAGCCATTCCTCCTCAGCACCCAGTGTTGCTCTGCTCTCCTGTACCCCAGGTGCAGACCTAGAACATGAACTGTGACTGTTAGAGCCAAAGGGCTGGAGTTGTTCACAGGAATTGTGGAAAGTGTCCTGCCTACCATGCAACTGCTTTGCTGTTGCTGGATGTTTCAGGAGCAGGTTCTAGGAGCCGGTAGGGGAGACACAGGTTGTGTTTGAATGTATTAGATACATCCTGTCCCAGAGCTCAGTGGGATATTTGAACCTGAATTAAAGCAGAAAAGCAAAAGAGTTGAGAGGATATGTGCCAGTATGTGAATGTGGAGAGCGTCTTTCTGTCGGTTTGTGGGGGTGAGGCAGTAGGAGGGGAGATCGGGACTGTGTTGTGAAGGGTGACAGCTTTGCTGTGCTGCCTGGGATGTTGTGAGAAGGTGCGTGGCAGGTGTGAAAGCTCCCGGAGCACAGGTTCTGCCGTCCCCAGGAGGCACTGCGGAACCACTGCGGGCGGCTGTGTCAGCCTTCCTTCGACAGGGGCACGCTGTCAGATGTGAACACAGACTGCTCTCTGCAGGGAAGGATCCACGAGCTCCAGGAGAAACACCGCGTTGGAGCGGTAGGTGCTGCTGCTGTCACTTGGGAGGGACAGTCTTCAATGAGACGATCTGTGTTGGGATACTGCAAAAGCAGAACCTGGCTGCTCAGGGAGAGGGAGCAGCATTGAGCCAGGCATGGGCTCGGCTCTGTACATTGTCGTACGTTCAGATCTCTTCAGCAGTGGGCCAGTAATCCACTCATTCTCTCACCAGCTTAAAATACCAGTTGTCTGACCTAGTAATCTCTGTGGACATTGGCTGAAGGGTTGAGCTCCCCTGGGAAGCCCCAGCTCCTTACGTTTCAGCCCCTCCCTAGCACCTGGCTGGATTTCAGCACTTTGTAAAAGGGGTCAGTCAGTCTCTGATCCCCAGCTCAGAGAGGAAAACCGTGGCATGGAGAGGGAAGAGGAGGTTCACGAAGGAGTGAGAGGGCAGGGAAGCTGAGTGTCGTGAGGCTCAGCCCGAGTTCTCTGCCCTCGCGCAGGTGGAAGTTCTCCCTCAGGGGGATGATTGCAGGCTCTGAATCACACACTCGGTTCTGTGTGGTTTTACTGTGTGTATCTGAGTTGCTGTCAGAGATCATAACTTGCAGTGTTTGAGACTGACCTGTGAATGCCGCTGGTTGGCTGCAGAGGAGGAGAAAATATTTTCTTCTGCTTCTGTGTTTTAAAACGCCCTGGCAGAGAGTTCCCTGTCCTGACATGATGCTGGATGAACAGGGACCCTTCATCACTGTTAACTGGCCAAAAATTGCTTTGTCCCTTTTGTTCCCACTCCTTCAGACCTTTCTCATTCCCACGCTCTCAAATGCCAGGTCTTGAAGTCTTGCACTGGAGTTTCTCTTTTTGGCTGTTTCCCGAGGAGGACTCTGAACTCCTGCCTGCGGTATCGCTGTCTGACAGGCTGCTCGGCAGCTTCCCCTGTTCCCAGCCCCTTATAAGGGCACCGAGAGCTGTCTCTGGAGCCTCTTCGTGTGGTGCAGACATCCCAGCTCAGTGCCTGGCCTCCGGCGCGAAAAAAACCCATGCATCAACAAGGCCGAATTCGGGTTGAGGTTGCTTTTCCTCCAGCCTGAGCAGGAAGCTGAGCACCTGAGGCCAGCTTATCAGGCCCCATCCCTCCTCTTCAGTGTGTTTCTTCCCCTGGCTGCTGCCTGCCTCCCCACTCTTCTCCATCACCTCTTGTCTTTCACAGCTTGGGTCTTTGCCAATCAAGGAATTGGCTTGTACTGTTGCTTAACACATCCAGCAGAACATACTGCCTTAGTGCTGCCATGCCTTTCCCGGCCCCGAGCTGAGTTCTGTGAATGCTTGGTGGCAACAGCTCGCCCGGTGTCCTTCCCAGGCCACCAGCAAGAGGTCTCCTGCTCTGCAGGGAGAGATGAGCATTGGAAACGCCTCTGTGTTGCTGAGGTTTCTGCCAGGGAAGGGAGCACCCCGTATCTCTGTGCTCAGGGACTTGCCCGTCATCAGTCCAGTCTCTATCATCTCTTCTGCACATCTCTACCAGAATGAATTCTCTGCCCTCCTTATGTCTCCTCTTCCTCCTCGCCGGTGATTTGGAAACTTGGCTAGAAGGATCGCAGCTTGTTATTCACTTTGCAGCCCCTGGTGCCAATGTCAGCAACTGCTGCCTGTCATCCAGTGCTGGCAGATGGGGTGCCTGCAGCCTGTGGGTGGTTAGCGCTGCCGTCCTTCATCTTATGGCCAGTTGCCAGTGCTCCAGGTATCCTGGGCCTTTGACACTGATGTGCAGGAGGCTACAGAAGGGGTTGTGCTATGGACGCTGCTGTCTGGTGTTTAGGGAAGATAAAGGGTTTGATCAAACCAGACCTGCCTAAGACCTGATCTAACCAGAGATCTCCCTCCAGAGGTCCCTTCCACCCCGTGTTATTCTGTGACAGCAGAGTAACACTTGCCTTCCATGGACCTGCGCAGCAGTAACAGGCAGGGCACATAGAAATACATTGCCTGGAGTGCTGTGGTCTCTGCTGAGTGTGCTGTGTGCAGGTTGTTCAGACCTATTTCTGTATTAGTCACTTTGAATTCATCCAAGTGCCTAACCTGGCCTATGCTGTTCCTGGGTACCGTGACAGCCGAGAGCTTTGGACACTCGTAGGAATGCTTTTACCACATGGATTTGTGCCACTGTCACTTCAAGAAATGATTCAGCTGGCGGTCAAAGGGCTGTTCTTCCGACTGAGTTTGTGGAAATCATTTCTCCTTTTATTCAGCTGCCAAGAAGCGAGAGTTTATGCTTCGCCTCCACCAGACAAGGTCCTTGAGCTTCCTGCATGCTTCAGATGTCCGTCAGCGAGGTCCGTGGGGAGAGCAGCTTGTCCGGCAGGCAGCTGAAGGGGAAGCTGACATCAGATACCAGTTGAAATCACATTGTTAATTGGTAGAAATGTTTTGAAGCTCATGTCCACTGTGATCAGATTTCACCTTCTGCCACTACTTTCAGTTGGAGAAGCTTCTCCTTGGCCTCTTCCCTGCAAGCCATGTAGTGTGGTGCCCCTGCTTCCAAACTGTTTGCCTCTCCCCTACAGAGCGAGCTGCCGTAGCGATCCATGTACAGAATTTCTTAAGCACTTTTTCTGCAGAATAAGAAGGGATTATTTTGTTGCTCCTGTTTTGTTGCCACCTAGTTGTATTTCAGTGTGTGAAGGAGGTGTGCTCTGTGGAGTGTGTGAGCACTCACCTAGCTGGATACTTCTCAGACCAGGGCATCCCCCGCCCAGCCTGCAGCACTCGCGCTCACAGGGCCAGGGGGCAGTGGGCTGAGACCCCTCGCTGCCTGGTGTTTCCTTGCGCAGAGTTCAGCCAGTTGCCAGCTAAGAGCATCGCAGGAAAGTCAGGAGCAGAACAGCATGGGTGGATGGGTGATGCTGCGCACCGAGCTCCGCGGCCCTGCTCCGCAGCTGCCCCTGTTCTGCCTCATGTCGTCCAGGCCGCCTTCGCACACCAGCAGTACGTCTCCACTGGTGGAGATGGTGGAAGTCCCCCGGCTACAGCTGTGGCAGGAGAGGCTGGAGGGTCTTGGGTTTTGGACTTGAGCATAGAATTCGGGCCCTTGCAGTTGTGACTTGTGCAGTGTTGATGGCCAGACCTTGCCAGCCTGCGTGGGGGCTGCAGCCACTCCAGCTGTTCTCCCCCTTGGGTCCAAGTTCCCTGCTGGGAACTGGGCCTTTGGCCACAGCACAAGGGACGTGTGGGGACAGAGAGCAGGTTTGTCTCTCAGCTGCAGCTGGACAGTGGGAGGTGAGCTGGGCAGCTTCCCAGGCAGGAGGGCAGGTTTAGGTGGGAGGATCTTTGTTTTGGCTGTGGTTGGCAGTGTCAGAGCTGAGCTGTGTGGAGCACCTGCTGCTCAAGCAGTTTTGTTGGTTTGTGTGGAAGTGACAGTTTCTCCTTCAGTCTTCAGAGTGGCACTGGCCCATTTGCTGCTGTGGTGAGATGGGGATGGCTTTCCAGGAGCTGAGGTGGCCTGAGGAGAGGACAGCTGTTCTGGGGCACCTCGCACCTTCTCAACAGTGCTGCAGCCCTTGGCTTTGTGAGCTGGGTGGGCAGGCACCATCCGTGGAGAGGGCAGCAGGGCAGGTTGCTCCCAGGCCCTCACGTTTGGGGGCTCTGTGCTAGAGAGCGCCATGCTCAGGTTGCCTTCGCCTCGCAGCCTGCTCCTGCCTGGAGCTGGGTGCTGTTAGGAAGGTGCCAGGTGCCTCGCTGGCTGGTGGAGCAGAGATCTTGTCCCAGAAGGCAGGAGAGCCAACCCTTGTCACTGGATCAGCCCCGAGTGTAGAGTGAACCCTGTTTGTAGACGTGACTGTGCTAGCACTCGCAGCTTGGCTGGCTGCTCTCTCCAAAGCCACGGTGCTGAGGCCAGACCCCGCAGTTTGCTTAGGAAGACTGAGGAGGTCTGGTGAAAATGCGAGTATGTGGGATTAGGGCAAACCAAAGACCTCTGGCCAAGCAGCGCCTGGCCAGCCAGCTTCTGCTTCTGAGATCTGCGAACAGAGGAGCCAGGTCTGTGGCCTCCACTCTGTCCCTGCCCAGCTGACGGAGCCTGTCCTGCCCTGTCTGGCAGCGCTACGCAGGCACTGGTGCTGCAGGCTCTGGGGTGCGGGTGAGGGGGTGCCCTTTTGGAGCAGGTGCCCCTCCTAATCCCTTGGTTTCTGTCCTTCATCAGTCGCACAAACTGGCCCTTTTTGGGTGGCCACGGGGAAGATAAGCTGCTCCCAGGCTTGCAGAGCCCCCCCCACCCTATGCGTACTGACTTGTACCCCCTGGACGCCCTCGAAGGAAAGGTAGGAATTCCTCTGGTGAGCATCTGAAATACCTTCCCCTGCGGGGACGATTAGGCCTTGTCCCAGGGAGTCCCTTAAAGGCCTTATTATCGTCTGGGACTCTCTCCTTGTTGTCTTAATTAGCCCTTTCCATTCCTGTTGCTACAGGCAGCCCCTGTGAGAGTCTGGTGATTCCCACAGACGCAGTCAGACACGCGGTGCTGTTTTTAAAGAGAAGGTGCTGCAAAGCTACCCCCAGAAATACCTCCCCTCCCGCCCCTGCTCTGCCACTCTGCCCAGGCCTGGGAGGGGACGAAATGAGTGTCGGCAGGGAAGGCACGGTGTGTGACGCCATTCCTTCCTCCTCATTCCTGGTGCAGCCCTTCTGAGGAGTAGCGTTTCCCGAGCAGAGGCACAGCAGCTGCTCGGAGGGACGCGGGGGCTCTGGGTGGGTACCGCCTGGCCCCTCACGCTCGTCTCTGCCAACAGTCGTCTCTAAGAGAGCTGTCTCCACACCACAGCGCAACCAACCTGCTCCGGCTGGAACCGCTGCCGCCGGCTCAGCCGTGGGCATCCTGGTGTTCGGGGATCCCAAGTGATGGCTGGGGAGCAGCAGCTGCAGCCCGCGGGAGGGCGAGTAACAAACTTTTGTATGGTGAATTTACAACAACTGACCATCTTGTTCTTGAGTGAACTTTTTACTGTTTCATTTGTTTGTGTAGAATGTTTCCGAAGCTATATTAATATTTAATGTTTAATATGAGGCTGGGCTGCTCCACACTCAGTGTTGTATATTTTGGAATGGCATTGTTTAGTGAAAAGACAGCATTATTATTATTCCGCTCTTCGGAGGGAATGGGACAAAAATCAGACTGTCTTTTTTCTTAAATGAAGTGAACTTTTTGTTATGAAGTCTTAGCAGGTGTCCAGCCCTTCAGTAAAATGGTGCTCAGAACCACCCAACGTGTCCAGCTTTTCTTTGGGCCCTGCCAGACTGCTCCTCCCTGGGCTCCTGCTCCCAGCCCTGTGTGAGCTCCATGGAATGGTGTCTCCCATGTGCCCGGCTGCTGTGTGTGGCACCCTCAGCTGGAGACTGCCACCACCTCTTCTCCCCAGGTCCCCCCAGTGAGGTTTGGGGTTACCCAAGCCCATTAACGGAATGCCTGGCGCAGGATGGGAAATGCTCCAGACGAGTGCCACTGGTGCTGAACTGGTGTAAAATGACATAAATCAGCATTCCAGGTTGGTTCCTAGAAACGCGCCGGGTCGGCGCTGCACTGGCAGGCGCTCTGCCAGCTCCTGCCTGCCTGCCTACCCTCCAACTGGATCTGTCTCGTCTGTAGACGGGACCCCGTGGCCGGCTAATTCAACAGAAATGCCATTGTTCGCTGGCGTGCGATCCGGATCCAGTTTGTGCCGCGGGGCCGTCGGTGCGCTGAACCGGCACTAACGGTGGTGGGACCGTGGCCCCAAGCAGACGGCAGCTCTGGTGCTGGAGCTCGTTCCTCGGGAAGGGTTAAGCGATTCTCCCACTCTCTGAGGATGTTCAGGGAAGTGTTGGCTGCCCGCTGAGTGCACTGAAGTCGGTCCAAGTGGGACTGGCCAGGCGTGAGAGGCTGCCCCAGGAGTCCGGGGGCTCTGCTGAGGCTTGGGGGGGGCACTTCTCTGTGTGCCCTGAAGCAGTGAGCGCTGCCGGTTCCCACTGCTGCCCCTCTGAACTGTTTGGTTTGCTGATGATGGCGAAATCACTGCTGAAAGGTGCCGGTGGAGCCAAGGCCATGGGTGCCTGAGGGAGCAGGAGAAGCTCAGCAGCTTTGAAAGGCTGGTGACGGAGGGCTGCAGCACCTGCCCCTTCCCGTCCCGGCGGCGCGGCCCCCAGCCGTGTCATCTCCCTGGGCAGACACAGGCTACCCCCACGCGTTTGCCTGTGGGGCGGCTGAGGGGATTGCAGCTGGTGGTGGGAAGGTGGAGCAGCCTTCGGGGGAGCCAGGAGGTGCTGGTGGACATGGGCTGGGACACCTCACTTGTCCCTCAGATCCTGCTGAGGATCCCTCCCTCCCTCCCGCTTTTACGTTGCTTTTCAAGACCCGAGATCCTGTTACAGCCACCTTTATCGGGCCACTTTGGATGTCCTCAGAGCAGATAAGGTTTACTTGGCAAGATCCCTGCAATACAGACACAGTGGCCAGTGCTAATGGCACTTTATCAGCTCATCTCCTGCCAGCTCTCCTAGCCGAGGAGGTGGTGGTACCTTGCTCCTGCCTTTCCTCCGGGTTTCCCAGTGCCTGCTGAGAGCACGGCCATGGGCAGCTGGCAGGGCTCTGCCCACGACATCCCTCGCCCCACCAAGATGCGTGGGACCGGCCTGTGCTGTGTCAGGGTGTCCCTGTGGGCACACGTTTTGGCACCCCCATGGCCTGGGGAACTGGTGCTTTGTCTGCCTGCGACCTTGCTTGCCGGCGGGCAGCCAGAGCGCAGCCTTGGTGTGGAGAGCACGCGGTTCCTCTTCCTTCCTTCGGCCTCGGCTAATAAAAGGTACCATCCCTGCGTGACAGTGAGGTCTCTGTCGAGCACAGCCCCGGAGCCCTGTGGGGAGCACGGTTGTGCTCAGCACCCGGCCCAGCCGGTCCAAAGGATCCCAGGCAGCAGCAGCCGGCACAGGGTGAGTGGGGCCCGGGCTCAGAGGACAGCGATGCCCGCGGTGCTGGCACGGGAGGGAGCAGGATCTGTCTGGCGCGGGTGCCAGGGGAGTGTGGCTGGCTGCTGTGCTGCCCCAGGGCTCCCGGTATCGCTGCTGGAGATGTGCTCTGAATAGGCACAGACGAGCCCACACGGTGCAGGGCGAGTCCCAGCCGGGCTGCCTGTCTTGGCAGCCCCACGGCG
>NW_009650170.1:1264006-1264842 GCF_000708025.1 Charadrius vociferus | reverse complement strand
CCCCCATGGCCGGCGGACCTGGTGGCAGTCGGAGAATGGTGAGGCTGGGGCGGCGGCGGGACTGCCCCCATGTGCACATGCCTCAGGGCTGCGTGGCCATGGGACGCAGGAGGGTCTTCCCCGGCCTCAGCCATCACCCCTCTGTCCCCGCCCCAGGCGTGGAGCATGTCAGCATCCGCCTGGACCTGGAAGGCGAGTTCCACTTCACCCACCTCATCATGAAGTTTAAGGTGGGTCCTGGCACATGGGTGCCTGGGATGGCATGGGATGGGACAGGACGGACCTATGGGGGCTGCGGGGCCGCCCCCCCCATCCCAGCTGGGTGTCCCACAGACCTTCCGCCCCGCGGCCATGCTGGTGGAGCGTTCAGCTGACTTCGGGCGCAGCTGGAAGGTCTACCGCTACTTCGCCTACAACTGCTCCAAGCTCTTCCCCGGTGTCCCCGTCCAACCCTCAGGGCTGGTGGACGAGGTGCTGTGTGACCAGCGCTACTCCGAGATCGAGCCCTCCAGCCATGGGGAGGTGTGTGGGGCCAGGGCGGTGCAGAGGGGGGCTGGGGATCTGGGGGGCCTGGGCTCACCCACCCCTTCCTCCCCCTAGGTGATCTTCAAGGTGCTGGACCCCTCCATCCCTGTGGCAGATCCCTACAGCCCAGACATCCAGGGTGCGTGGCTGGGGATCCTGGCGCTGCGGTGCCAGCAGGCAGCAGGGTGGGTGCTGATGGTACCAACCATCCCCAGACCTGCTGCGCGTCACCAACCTGCGGGTGAACCTCACCAAGCTACACACGCTGGGGGACAACCTGCTGGACACACGGCGGGAGGTGCTGCACAAGT
>NW_009650170.1:1261545-1263501 GCF_000708025.1 Charadrius vociferus | reverse complement strand
CATGCGTTGGGGTTCGGGGTGCTGCATGTGGGGCTGGGGTTTAGGGGGGCTGGCGTGCTGCAGGCTGCGATTTGGGGGGCTTGGGGTTAGGGTGCATCCTGCTGCAGTGTGGGATGAGGGTTCTGCAGGCTGGGGCTTGAGGGGTTGGGATCAAGGACCCGCAGCCCCGGCTCTGGGGTTGGGGTGCTGCCAGGCGGGGAGTTGGGGTACCGCATGCCGTGCCATGATACCGTCCCTGCAGGGTGTGACTGCAACGAGCACTCACAGCGGTGCCACTTCGACATGGCCGTCTTCCTGGCCACGGGGAACACCAGTGGGGCCGTGTGTGACGGCTGCCAGCACAACACCATGGGTCGTCACTGCCACCTCTGCAAGCCCTTCTACTACCGGCACCCCCCCTCCGACATCCGTGCCCCCACTGCCTGTGCCCGTGAGTGCCACAGGACCACGGCTTGTCCCAGCCCCACGGCTCCCAGTGCCACCACCCCAGCCCCCTGGCTGCCGTAGCTCCTTGCGGTCTCTCTCTTGGCAGCATGCGACTGCGTCCCGGCAGGCTCGCTGGACGGAGGCGCCTGTGATGGGCACACGGACGTGGCACTGGGCATGATTGCAGGGCAGTGCCGCTGCAAGGAGAACGTGGCCGGTCCCCGCTGTGACCGCTGCAGGCACGGTGCCTACGGCCTCAGCCATGGCGACCCGCAGGGCTGTCAGCGTGAGCTGGGACCCAGGGATGGGCACGAGAGGATGTGGGGTGGAGGGATGGGGATGGAGAGATGTGAGATGGAGGGATGGTAATGAAGGGATGAGGTTGGAGAGATGTGGGATGGAGGGATGAGGATGGAGGGATGTGGGATAGAGGGATGGTGATGGAGGGGTGAGGATGGAGGGATGTGGGATGGAGGAATAGTGATGGATGGATGTGGGATGCAGGGATGGAGATGGAGGGTTGTGGGATGGAGGGATGTAGATGGATGAATGGGGACAGAGAGATGGTGACGGAGGGATGGAAGGACACGGGATGGGGAGGGAAGGCCGTGAAGCCTGAAGCCCGTGGGCTGCCGTGCCATGTGGCAGCACCTCATGTGTGGGTGTGCGTGTGTGTGTGTGGGGCAGCATGCAGGTGTGACCCACGAGGCACGGTGGCGGGCAGCTCCCCCTGCGACCCCATCAGCGGAGACTGCTACTGCAAACGCTTCGTGGCCGGGCGCTCCTGCAGCGAGTGCGTGGTGAGTGTCCCAGTCTGCCCCACACCACGTTCCATGGCCCTGACTCTCCCCAGCCCTACGGCAACCCTCAGGGTCGGGCTGGCCCCACACCTGCCCCATGCGTCCCCCCTTTTCAAATGCAGAGAGAGGGGGAGGGATGGGGAGATGAGGGAGGG
The DNA here is from genome assembly GCF_000708025.1 of Charadrius vociferus. Lineage (NCBI taxonomy): Eukaryota > Metazoa > Chordata > Aves > Charadriiformes > Charadriidae > Charadrius > Charadrius vociferus. Next base: position 1,262,120 of record NW_009650170.1, on the reverse strand, counting down.
ATCTCCATCCCCAGAGATGGAAGGATGGGGACAGGGATGGAGGGAGGGACGTGGAGAGGGAGAGAAGGATGGATGAGTGTGGACAGAGCCAGGCAGATGGATGGACAGAGGGATGAGCCGATCACCCCCAGGTGCTCCATGGAGGATGGGGCTTGTCCCTGCCGTCCCCACCTCATGGGGCGGCAGTGCAACCAGGTGCAGCCCGGCTTCTTCTGCGCCCCTCTTGACTACTACACCTACGAGGCCGAGCGGGCCACCGGCCATGGCCATAGCCACCCCCAGCTCCCGGTGAGTCTTCCGGAGGGTATCTCTGCGCCCCCAGCCTGGGCTTGTGCATGGCTGTCACCGTGCACCATGCTCCATGCATGGCTGTCACCATACTCCATGCATGGCTGTCACCCCGTCCTGCATGTGGCTGTCACCGTGCCCTCTGCATGGCTGTCCCAACGCATGGCCACCCGTCCCCTGACCCCATCCCCGCAGGGCGCCATCCGGGCAGAGGTGCCCCAGGACTGCCTGGAGTATGACACTGGGGAGTCGGGGGGGCGGAAGGGGCGCTCGCGGCACCAGCGCAG
>NW_009650170.1:1259904-1260968 GCF_000708025.1 Charadrius vociferus | reverse complement strand
GAGGCGCCGCTCAGAGCCCGAGGTGACCGTGGCCACAGCCACAGCCCTGGTATGTATGGCACGGCACGGCCCTGACGCCAGCTCACCTGTCACCGCAGTCAACTGAGGACTGGGAGGCCGTGGTCAGCGTCAGCTCCCGGGTGCTGCCCACCAGCCCTCGCTGTGGGAACCTGCTGCCCTCCGAGCAGATGTACCGTGAGAGCCTGCCCCACAGCCAGAGGTGAGATGGGGTGGGATGGGATGGGATGGGAGGGGATGGGGTGGGATGGGGGTGGGGATGGGGTGGAATGGGGATGGAACTAGGATGGGATGAGAATGGGGTGAGGATCAGGACAGGGATCAGGACAGGACAGGAGCAAGGACAGCCCTGCCACAGTCCCAGAATTAAGGGATAGGGATGGGATGGAAACAGGGACAGTCCTGCCACGCAGGTGAAGGATGGGGATGGGGACAGGGACAAGGAAGGTGGCCAGGTGCTGCTGCTGTGCCCTGGCCCTTCCTATGGTTCTGTTGTGCTTGTGCCCTGACACCTGCCTCTGCACAGGTACGTGCTGCTGTCCCGACCCTTCTGCTTTGAGCCCAGCACCCCCTACGAGGTGACCATGAGGCTTCAACGGGCTGGTGTCACCCAGCGCCACCCTGGCGCTTTCATCCTCATCGACTCGGTGAGGGCAATCACGCTGCACCCCACATCTGGGGCTCGGCAGGGGTGGGGTGATGGGCAGGGATGGGGGACCAGGGGCTGGGGTGGGCAGCACAGCCCCTCTGGGGCTGCATGTCCAGCACCCCCTACGAGGTGACCATGAGGCTTCAACGGGCTGGTGTCACCCAGCGCCACCCTGGCGCTTTCATCCTCATCGACTCGGTGAGGGCAATCACGCTGCACCCCACATCTGGGGCTCGGCAGGGGTGGGGTGATGGGCAGGGATGGGGGACCAGGGGCTGGGGTGGGCAGCACAGCCCCTCTGGGGCTGCATGTGGGGTGGGGATGGGAATGGGATGGGGATGGGGATGGGAATGGAGATGGCGATAGGAATGGGATAGGAAAGGGGATCAGGAAGGGG
>NW_009650170.1:1257606-1259650 GCF_000708025.1 Charadrius vociferus | reverse complement strand
TGCACTGTTGTGTGAATGGCTCCAGCACGTATACTCAGCAAAGCCATTACGTGCTGAGTCTGGCGGATCTCTCGTCCAGTGATTACGACCCATTTTTGCGACTTGGGAATGTCAAGAGGGGTGGGGATAAGGATGCCTGTGGGGTTGGCAATTTGGATGGGAATATCAATGGGGCTGGGGATGCTGATGGGGTTGGGGATGCCAATGGAACCGGAGCTGTTGCTGGGTCCAGGGCGGCTGAGCCTCCAGCACCGTTGGGGCTGCCCTGGGGCAGATGGATCTGGCCCAGGAGAAAGGGCCAGGTCCCACAGTGATGGGTGGCTGTGCTCCAAGCCCCATCTCCTCTCTCCCTCCCGTTGCCTGTTGCAGCTGGTGCTCCTGCCACGGGTGTCGGAGCTGCCTGGCTTCCACGGGGCAGAGGCAGCGGCGGCGGCACGCCAGGAGGAGCTGGAGCGGTACCGGTGCCTGGAGGCATTTCGCATGCCCCCCCCGACCCCCCTGGCCCAGGCCTGTGCCCGCCTGGTCTGCAGTGTCTCAGCCTTGCTGCACGGCGGGGCGCTGCGTGAGTGGGGGGCACCCTGCCGGGGTCGAGGGACGTGCCTGGGGCAGTGGGTGAGGATAGAGCCATGGGTCAGGATGGGACCGTGTCCACAGCAGGGTGGGCAGGGGCACCTGTGCCAGTGGGTCAGGATGGGGCCATGCCTCTTGCAAGGGGTGGGTAGGGGTACCCGGGGCAGGGGGTCAGGATGCGACCATGCCCTTTGGAGGGTTGGGCAGGGGTACCCAGTGCAGTGGGTCGGGATGGGGCCATGCCCGTGGCAGGGGTGGGCAGGGGAGTGGTGGCAGGGTGCAGGCAGGGTACGGGCAGGGCATCCCCAGCCCCACGCTGGTCCTGCTGCCCGCAGCCTGCCAGTGCGACCCACAGGGCTCCCGCAGCAGCGAGTGCCAGGTGCAGGGAGGGCAGTGTGAGTGCAAGCCCCACGTCCTCGGCCGGCGCTGTGACCGCTGTGCGCCAGGCAGCTACGGCTTCGGGCCCCTGGGCTGCAGCTGTGAGTAACAGGATTTGTGCCTGTCGGGCATCCCTGTCCCTCCTGTCTGTCCATCCATCCATCAGAGCCCTGTTCGCTGCCCATCTGCCTGTTCACTTGTCTGTCTGTCCATCTGTCCGTGCATGTCCCCCTGTCCATCCATCCATCCATCCAAGCCCCGTGCTTCTGCCTGGGGTGGGCACTGCTCTGCCTTGCACTTACTCATCTGTCCATCCGCCCTTCTGTGCCCACCTCTGTGTGTGTCCACTGTGCCGTAGCCCATGGGTTGGGCATGCCCTGGGTGCTGGTCCCCCGTCTGTCTGCCTGTCCATCCGTCCCTGTGTCCCTACACCCATGTGCCTGACCCAAGCCATGCTGTCCTGCAGCCTGCGCCTGCTCCCCAGAAGGCTCAGTGTCACAGATGTGCGATGCGGTGAGTGGGCAGTGTCGGTGCCAGCATGGTGCCGTGGGCCGGCAGTGTGACCAGTGCCAGCCAGGCTACTGGGGCTTCCCCGCCTGCCGGCCCTGTCAGTGCAACGGGCATGCCGAGGAGTGCGATCCCCAGACAGGCAGGTGCCTGCACTGCCGTGACCATACCGCCGGCCGGCACTGCGAGAGGTGAGCCTGATCAGAGGGGAGGGGATGGGACAGTATGGCATGGCATGGCATAGCGTGGCATGGATGGGCTGGGGTAGATACAGTGGGATGGGATAGGATGGTATATGATGGTATGGAATATAATGGGATGGGATGGTGGGGTGGGGTACGATGGGATGGGATGGGATATGATGGGATGGGATGGGATATGATGGGATGGGATAGGATATGATGGGATGGGATGGTGGGATGGGATATGATGGGATGTACGAGATGAGATGGGATAAGATGGCATGGCATGGCATGGCATGGCATGGATGAAGTGGGATGGGCTACTATGGATAGGATGGGATGGACCCCCAGGCACTCACCGCTCATCCTCGCAGGTGCCAGGATGGTTACTATGGGGACCCAGTGCT
>NW_009650170.1:1255675-1256521 GCF_000708025.1 Charadrius vociferus | reverse complement strand
TGCCTGCAATGCGGTGAGCCCCCCCGGCACCCTGACACGGCTTCACTGCCCTCCCGGCGCCCGGTGAGCCACCCAGCTGAGCATGCCACTCTTGCTGCAGGTGAGGGGGCAGTGCCAGTGCCGGCCCGGCTTTGGGGGCCGCATCTGCTCCCAGTGCCAGGAGCATCACTGGGGAGACCCCGAGCGGGAGTGCCGAGGTGAGGGCATGGCACAGGGACAGGGCATGCAGAGGGTCTGGGGATGTGGGGTCTCTGGGGAGGTGGGGGCTCCAGGGAATGGGGCGTCTTGGGGAAAGAGGGGGTCACTGAGGGACCCTGGGTGCATGGTGGGACTGTAGGGACCCTGGGGACACAGTGGGACTCTCAACATAGGGGTCCCAGGGAGACACTGGGGACACAGGGGACTCTGGGGACTCAGGAGATCATGGGGACATGGTGAGATCATGGGAACGTGATGAGACCTTTCGGGCATGGGGGACCCTGGGCCCATAGCGGGATGCTGGGGATGTGATGGGACCCTGGAGACACAGTGGGATGCTGGGGACGTGGAAGACCCTGGGGACATGGTGGGTCTCTGGGGACATGGGGGACTCGGGGAACCCTGAGCACATGGTGGGATTGTGGGGACATAGGAGACCCTGGGTACATGGTGGAACCCTGGAGATGCAGGGGGACACAGTGGGACACTGGGGACATGGTGGCACTCTGGGGACACAGGGGTCCCTGGGGAAGCCAGAACATGCCATCACCTGTCTCTGCAGACTGCGAGTGTGAGCCACTGGGCGCGGAGAGCCTGCAGTGCGAGCAGGCCAGCGGGCAGGGCCGGTGCCGGCCGGGCTTCGGGGGG
>NW_009650170.1:1251678-1255017 GCF_000708025.1 Charadrius vociferus | reverse complement strand
CAGCCCTGGCGGCCCCCTCCTCAACGAGCTGCCCAGGCGGCTGGATGGTACCAGGCAAGTGTGCGTGGTGGGCTGGGGTGGGGGGGAACCCTCTTTTGTTACCCAGAGACCACTTTTCCCCCATCAAAGGATGGAGCTGGACGACTTCTGGAGGCAGGTCCAAGAGCTGGAGCAACATCTGGATCAGCTGGCGCAGGCAGATGTGCGGCACCACAGCCGGCTAACTGGGCTGAGCCACGAGCTGGGGGCTCTCAACCGAACCGCCTCCCACCTCCAAGTCCTTCTCGGCACTGTGGCAGCGGCCGGATTCAGCGGTAAGAGCATCCGGCAAGGAGTGGGGGGTTCAGTGGCAACCATCCTGGCTGCACCCTGACACCGGCACCTGCAGAGTCTTACCACAGCATCCTGGCATCGGCGGAGGACTCGCGGCAGGGGGGGGGTGCCACGGCTGGTGAGCTGAGTGAGGTGGGGGCAATGCGGCGGGCGGCCGAGCGAGTGCTGCGGCAGCGGGGCGATGCTTTCCGCCGTGGCACTGCCGCAGCACGGAAATCCTTGCGGGAGGCACAGAAACGGGTGATGGGACTCAGTGTCACCAGGATCAATGAGAAGGTGAGAGTGGGACTGGTGGGGGGCAAATAGGTGCATGGGGGAGATCTCCAGCATGGAGATCTTCCCCCATGCAGTGTTGAACTGCTATCCCCACCACTGGTTTCACTGCAGATTTGTGGGGCACCTGGGGACCGGGGCTGTGAGCAAGCGCCTTGTGGAGGAGCCTTGTGCCGGGACAGCACGGGGACACGTCATTGTGGTGGCACTGGGTGCATGGGGGCACTGCCCGTCTCAGCTCGAGCCCTGAGCAGTGCCCGTAACACCTCACAACAGCTGGAGGTGGCATTGGGTCAGCTGGGCATTGTAGCACAGAAGGTAAGGGTGGTGGCTCTGTGGCACTCTTTGGGGTCCTCTTGTGCCCCTTCCATGTCCTGTTCGTGCCCTTTCCATGCTACTTTGTATGTCCCCTTGTGGGCCCTGCTTGTGCCTTTTCCATAACACTTTGATGTCCACTTCCATGTCCCGCTTATGCCTTTTCCATACCCCCTTGCATGTCCCTTTGTATGTCCCACTTGTGCCCTTTCCATGCCCCCAATCATTTCACAGAATCACAGGATGATAAGGGTAGGAAGGGACCTCTGGAGATCATGTAGTATTCCCCTCTGTATATCCCTCTTATGCCCCCTTGCAGATGCCCCTTGGGCCACTTGTGTGCCCTCTTGTGCCACTACTGTACCCCCTTGCAGACTCTCTTTATGTCCCCTTGCACACCCTTTCCATGCCTTTGCGTACCCTGTTGCACACCCCCTCGTGCCCCCTTGCATGATCCCCGTGCCCCTTTGCACACCCCATTACACCCCCTTGCATGCCCCCATCTTGTCCCCGTGCGTGTCCCCCTGTGCCCCCTCCTCGGGGCCGCCCCGTGCCCCCCTCTCAGCCCTGTGCCCCCCAGACACAGGAGGTGCAGGAGCTGGCGCGGGGGGCACGCAGCCGGGCAGAGGAGGCACTGGGACGCTCGCAGGCTGCCCGCAGCCGTGCGGAGAAGGCGACAGCCCAGCTGCGGGACTTCATCCGACGCATCAAGGCCTTCCTGGCAGGTAGGGGTGGCACGGGGTGGGCACGGGCACGACAGGGGTCAGCGCACCCACCCCAAGCCCACCCCGCTCCTGTGTTCCCACAGAGGAGGGAGCTGACCCGGGCAGCATCGAGCTGGTGGCCCGGCAGGGGCTGGACATCTCCCTGCCCAGCAGCCCCAGCCGGATCCAGGAGCTGCTGCGGGAGATGAGGGAGAGCATCGGCCAGCTGGAGGGAGTGGATGCGGTGCTGAACAGCACGGCGCAGGGGCTGGCCGCGGCACGGGGGCTGCTGGCACAGGGACAGGACGCCAGGTGAGTGGTGGAGGACATGCTGGGGCAGGCAGGGGGGAGAGGTCCATGCCGCAGTGCTGGCAGGGGCTAGAGCTGCCCATGCCACTGCAGGGAGCGAGCAGAGGGTGTGAGGGACGAGCTGGCAGGGACGCAGCGAGCACTGGATGCGGCACGGGTGCAGGCGACGGCAGCGGGGAGCACCCTGCAGAGCGCCAGGGATGCCATCCAGGCGGCTGAGAGCAGAACCAAGGAGGTGAGGGGCACTGGGGCTGCGGGAGAGGGTCCAATGCCCCTGGCACAGCTAGGGAGCGGGGTGATGCTTTGGGCATGCTGGGAACAACAGGGTCGGTGCCGTCAGGGCACTGGGAATAATAGGTTCAGTGCTGTGGGGGCACTGGGAGTAACAGGGTTGGTGCCATGGAGAGCAAGGCTGATCCCATCGGCACACCAAGGGCAGTGGGGCTGTGCCAGGGGGATGTGGATGGTGTGTGGCAGTGCTGTGGGTTTGCCAAGGCCATGGGGCTGGCAACTGGTGCCCATGGCTACCCAGGCGGAGCGCAGGCTGCAGGCACTGGAGGGGAAGGAGTCTCGAGCACAGCGGCGGCTCCAGGAGCTGGCACAGCGCGTCAACACCCTGCAGGAGCAGGGCCAGGATGCCCGACGCACGGCCCAGCAAGCCAAGGACGGGGCAGAGCGTGCCACTGCCGCCTCGGGGACACTCAGCCAGGTAAGCTCCGGCCCTGCTGCCCGGCTGTGGTGCAGCACCAAGGGGGTACAGTGTGCCAGGGGGGGCTCAGCCTCACCATGCCCTTGTGCCACCAGGACCTGGCACAGGTGACGCAGCGCTACGTGGTGCTGAAGGGCCGGGTGAGTGGGCTGGCCGGGGTGTCCGGCGGGGCCCTGCAGCGTGTGACGCAGTTGACAGCAGAGGCCCAGGACCTCCTGGACAAAGCCAGCAGCAGCAAGAGGAAGCTGGAAGGTGAGAGAGAAGCACATGGTGGTCTGCATTCTCTGCCATCCTGACCCCGCTCGGTGCCCACTTCCCCGAGCATGTCTCTCCTTGTCCCCCTGGGCACGTCCCGCCTGGTGCCCAAGGGTGACAGGGGCTGGTGACATGGCGAGGGGCTGCACCCTGACCATTCCCCAACCCCGCAGAGCTGGAGCAGCACTTCGGGGCCAACGAGCGGGTGATGGCGGCGAAGGTGACGCGACTGCAGGCGTTGGAGCAGCGAGTCTGGGGGCTGCTGGAGGAGATCCGGGAGAGAGCCAACGCTTACGCCACCTGCTAGGGACCGACGGCGGGGCCGGGGGCTGGACTGTGGGGGCCGGTCCTACCCCGCAGCCCCCCCTCCCGGTCACCGCAGCCCGGGGGTCCCGTCCCCTCCGCGGGAGCCTGTAGTGTGGCCGCGCTCGCAAATAAAGC
>NW_009650170.1:1249658-1250566 GCF_000708025.1 Charadrius vociferus | reverse complement strand
GGGGATGAGCGCCGGGGACCTGCGGGTGAGTGCTCCCCGCAGTCACACGTGCCACCCCCAGGCGTGGAGCATGTCAGCATCCAGCTGGATCTGGAAGCCGAGTTCCACTTCACCCACCTCATCATGACTTTCAAGGTGGGTCCCTGCACGCAGGTTCCTGGGGTAGGATGGGATGGGATGGGACGGGACGGGACAGGGCAGGATGGGATGGGGCCTGTGGGGGCTGCGGGGCTGTCACCTGTCCCAGCTGGGTGTCCTGCAGACCTTCCGCCCTGCGGCCATGCTTGTGGAGCGCTCGGCTGACTTCGGGCGCAGCTGGAAGGTCTACCGCTACTTCGCCTACGACTGCGCCACTGCCTTCCCCCACATTCCCCGGGGGCCCCCGCGCCGCATCGACGACGTCATTTGTGAGTCCCGCTACTCCGACATCGAGCCCTCCACCGAGGGGGAGGTGAGGCCTTGGCAGTGCCCCAGGAGGGTCGGGGGACCCACGTGGTCTTCCCTCACCACCCTACCTTTGCCTTCACCCCCAGGTGATCTACCGGGTGCTGGACCCTTCCATTCCAATCCGGGACCCCTACAGCCCCTCCATCCAGAGTGAGTTGCCTGCCCTGGGCTCCCGCCTGGCTGCTCTATTTTGGGTACAGCTATTTTGGCTGCTCTCTCCCTGCTCTGAGCCCCACGGCGGGGTCACGGCTGAATCCAGCCTGCAGGGGATCGGGCCCCTCCCCCACCCCCCACCGTGGGAGCAGCTAAAGGTCGGGCTGCATTGAGGGGAGCAGAGGGGGATGGCTGTGCCGGAGCCCTGCCGGAGCCAAGCCCAGTGCTGAGTGGTGGCTGTTGTGCGGGATGTGGTTGGTGATGGGCAGAGGAGTCAGGCTGGGTGCAGGACACAGTGGGTTAATCAC
>NW_009650170.1:1249326-1249620 GCF_000708025.1 Charadrius vociferus | reverse complement strand
AGGAATCTGCAGGGCAGGGCTGCTGGGAAGCTGCGGTCCCAGGGGAGCAGTCCTGGCCTGCCGGGGCCCCCAGGCTGCACCCGCCAGGCACAGCCATCTTCTGGGCACAGCCCCCGGTGGTGAGTGCCCCACTGCCCAGAAAGGTGCCCTTGCCCAGGGCACTTGTGCTGCACTGGTGGGGTCCCAGCCCACATCTCCTGGGAGATCCTGCAGGGCCCCATGCACGGGAGTTGAACCCCCGCAGCTACACGCAGCCCCGCCTGGCCACGGGCAGCCACGTGCGTGTAAGCCAAA
>NW_009650170.1:1246374-1248024 GCF_000708025.1 Charadrius vociferus | reverse complement strand
CCGGGGTCGGACACATGGCTCAGCCCCTCTGGACAACGCTGGTTTTCCATGCAGGGTGCCAGTGTGACCCCCGCGGCACAGTGCCTGAGGGCAGCCGGTGTGACCCCATCAGCGGCGAGTGCTTCTGCACACGGCTGGGGTCCGGGCGCAACTGCACCCCCAGTGAGTGCTTCTGCAAACGGCTGGTGACCGGGCGCAACTGCAACCAATGCCTGGTGAGTGGGGCTGTGCCGGAGCCCGTACATGGTGCTTGGGGGCCATGCACAGTGCTCGGGACCGCGGCACCACAGCCGGGCACTCCCTAACACGCTTGTCCTCTGCAGCCTGAGCACTGGGGGCTGAGCCACGACCTCCCAGGCTGCCGACCCTGCGACTGCGATGTTGGAGGTGCTCGTGACAACTCGTAAGTCTTTGCGGGGATGCAGGGGACGAGGGGCATCCCTGCCAGCATCAGGGCTGACGGTGCCACTGGGGTGCCAGGTGCATCGTGGAGACGGGGCAGTGCCAGTGCCGCAGCCATGTAGTGGGACGGCAGTGTGGCCAGGTGGAGCCCGGTTTCTACCGCATCAACCTGGACCATTACACCTACGAAGCTGAGGATGCTCGGCTGCATCAGGTAAGGGACAAAGGTGTCCCTGGGGCAGGACATCAGGGAGAGCAGGGCAGTGGGTGGCTCTTTGCAGGATTCCCAAGCTGGCAGAGCAGTGTCTGCTGGCCAAAGCAATTTTTTGGCTCCCATCTTACAACTTCCCCTCACACCAGGGCTCAGTGGTGGAGCGTGAGCTCCCTACGGACCACCCGGCTTCATGGACAGGGACAGGCTTTGCCCGCATGCTGGAAGGTGGCTGGGTGGAGTTTCACGTGAACAATGTGCCTTTCTCCACCGAGTATGACGTGATCATCCGCTATGAGCCCCAGGTGAGCAGGGTGGATTGCCAATTTGAGGGGGGGTGGTGGTGACTTCTGGCCGGTGAGGCTTTTTGGCACAGCTCCTTCTCTGCCTGCAGCACCCGGAGCCCTGGCAGGAGGTGAGGGTGAGGGTGGTGGTCCCCAGCCCCGTGTCTGCCAGCAGCCCTTGCGGAAACACCATCCCAGCTGATGACCAGCTCTCCACCAGCCTCCCCTCCGGTGCCAGGTGAGTGCCTCGCCAGGACCAGGCTGTGCCAGGACTCACGGGAGAAACCTGGCTGCCCATGCTCTGCTTTACCCCTGCCCAGGTACGTGGTGCTGCCCCAGCCCGTCTGCCTGGAGCGGGGCGTCTCCTACACCATCCGCCTGGAGCTGGGCTGTGCCACCACTCGGCAGGATCCCACTGCCAGCGTTCTCATCGATTCGGTGAGGGGCGGCCGGGCAGCGGGACAGGGAACACCAAGCCTTCGCAGGGGCAGGATGCAGTGATAGGGGACATGGGTAGAGATGGGCATGACATCCTGCTGCCTTGCCCCCATGCCAGCTGGTGCTCCTGCCCCAGTACTCCTCACTGGAGATGTTCATTGCGGGCGACCCTGGCTCCATGGAGCGCCGGAAGACCTTCGAGCGGTATCGCTGTGCTCAGCCCTTCCACGCCGCGGGACCCTCACCTGTGGCCGAGCCCTGCTCCAGCCTCCTGCACAGCCTCTCGGCTGGCCTACACGAAGGGGGCCTCCGTGA
>NW_009650170.1:1244364-1245531 GCF_000708025.1 Charadrius vociferus | reverse complement strand
TGCGATGAGTGTGCCCCTGGGTACTACGGAGACCCACTGCAGCCTGGTGGGCGCTGCCTGCCCTGCCAGTGCCACGATAACATCGACATGACAGACCCAGAAGCATGTGACCGGCGTACAGGACACTGCCTGCGCTGCCTCTACAACACAGCGGGGCCCCACTGCGCCGAGTGCCAGCCTGGCTACTACGGGGATGCCACACGGCACAGCTGCAGGCGTGAGTACCCACAGCCACACTGAGAGAGACTTGCCTTCAGGGCCCTGCAAGTCCCTGGAGACAATGTGCACCCATGGTTGCCCTTGTTCATGCACAGCATTGTGGGGTCCCTGCAGCCCTGCTCTGCTCTGGGCTGTCTCCTCTGCCCAGCCCTGGCACTGTGGCCCCATCCTTGTCCCGATGCCCAACTCATCTCATTCCATCTACATCCTCGTGCCATCCCATACCTCTTGCCACCCTGGCTATGTCAGCAGCCCATCCTCATCCTATCTCTATTCTTACCTTGTCCCTGTCCTATCTCCATCCCATCCCCATCAGTGGTCCCCATGCTGTTCCCATCCCATCTCCATCCAGTCCCCACTCCATCCCTGCCTAACCTCTGTCTCCATCCTGCCCCATCCTGCCTGTACCCTCACCCATCACCATCCTCATCCCATCCCTGCCTGTGTCCCCAGACCATCTGCACCCCCCATCCCATCTCCATCCCAATCTCATCCGCATCCCATCCCTGTGCTTATCCCCCCGTCCCTTTCCCCATCCACATCCCCACTCAGCACCCGTCCGGTTCCAGGTTGCTCCTGCAACATGCTGGGCACTGACCCCAGCACCTGCGGCCCCCAGCAGTGCCAGTGTGATGTGCGCAGTGGGCGGGCCCCCTGCCTGCCCCATGTGGAGGGCCAGAGCTGCGACCGCTGCAGCCCCAACTTCTGGAACCTGGGCAGCGGGCAGGGCTGCCAGCCCTGTGCCTGCCACCCCCAGCACGCCCTGACACCCGCCTGCAACCAGGTCAGAGAGGGACAGGGCACAGGGGTGGGATGGGACTGGGGATATGCTGCAGCAGTGCCAGCCCCAGCCGCGCTTTGTCTTTCAGTTCACAGGGCAGTGCTCGTGCCGGCCGGGCTTCGGGGGCCGGACCTGCGCCGAATGCCAGGAGCACCACTGGGGCGCAC
>NW_009650170.1:1242634-1243090 GCF_000708025.1 Charadrius vociferus | reverse complement strand
TGCTGGTGACGGGGCCCAGCTCTCCCACAAGGTGCGTAGCACTGGGAACGGGTGGCATGGCTGTGCCCCACAGCCCTTGGGGCTGGCGCTGAAGGTCTCTGTCCCCGCTTAGGTGGCAGAGGCCAAGGGGAAGGCAGATGAGGCCCGGCTGCGGGCGCAGGCAGCCCTGGATAAGGCGAACCAGACCAGGGCCCGCGTGGAGAGCTCCAACAAGGAGTTGCGGGAGCTCATCAGCCACGTCAAGGCCTTCCTGAGCCGTGAGTGCCGGTGTGCCGGGGGGGCTGGCTGCCCCTGCCCGGTGCTGCGTGGCTCTGCACCTGCACCGCACCTGTACCACACTGCATGGTCCTTGCACTGCATGTGGGCTGTACCCGCACCACACTGCACGGCACCGCACCACACCGCCCTGGCACCGCACCGTGCAGTCCCTGCCCCATGCTGCGTTGCACAGTCCCT
>NW_009650170.1:1241089-1241720 GCF_000708025.1 Charadrius vociferus | reverse complement strand
CAGCCCCCGTGACCTCAGCTCCACAGGGGTGGGTAGGGCCCCGTCCCCACGGTGCGGGCACCCTGGCCATGCCTGTTGCCCATGCCACCGGTCCCCAGATGCAGGCCCAGACAGTGAGCACAGAGCAGCAACTGGTGGGTGCCATGGAGCGAATTGGGGTCCTGGATGGACAGACAGATGCCCTGAAAGTGAAACGTGCCAACAACAGCCTGGCAGCCACACGTGCCCAGGAGGCCGCCAGTGCTGCGAGGGACCGAGCCAGTGAGGCCAAGCAGGTGAGTGAGCAGGGGGCAAGGGTGACTGGTGATGGTCCTGCGGGGGTCTCGCTGACCATCCACATTGCCCATCAGGTGCTGGAGGGGCTGCTGCGGGACCATTACAGGACGGCGCAGGAGCTGGTGCAGCACCGGGCGCAGGGCGTGCAGCAGGCAGGCAGCCGGGCACAGCAGCTGCGGGACGAGGCTGCAGGGCTACTGCAGGATGCCCAGAGCAAGCTGCAGCGACTGCGAGGTGAGGCCAGTGTGGTGGGTCGGGCTGGAGGGTGGTGGTGGCAGGGGGCTGTGCTGACCCTTGTTTCCCCTGTCCCCACAGCGCTGGAGGAGGCGTACGAGCGGAACGAGCGGGGGCCGGG
>NW_009650170.1:1226210-1239859 GCF_000708025.1 Charadrius vociferus | reverse complement strand
TCTGGTCAGAGTCATCTTCCCCAGACACTTGTCGGGGCCTGGGGGGAGCTGGGCCTGCCGGGCTTCTCACGCAGCACAGCTATAAGGGCTCACTGCTGGCACGGTGATTCCCACACGGGTTGGAAACATTATGTGTTGCAGTGCTGGGTTGAGTGCCTGTCCCAAGCAGCTCTGTGCTTGTCCTGGCTCAGCCTGTGTGTCAGGCATGCCAAGAAACTGTAGTGAGAGATGAACTTGAGTCTTGAGACTTCGCATCACTTGGGGGGACAAGGAGCAGAAGGTGACAAAAGTACTTGTACACACAAGGGAAGCATTTCTCTTGGCTGTATTTGGGACATGGAGGAGCCAAAAGTCCATGGAAGGATGAAGCTGGGGGATATCCAACCTTCTCCACAGCTACCCCAGTACAGGCCTTTGGGCACTGAGAGGGAGATGCTGCAGGCAAGAACCAGGAGGCCTCTTCCTGCCAAGTATTCAATGTGCCCCACGCTTCAGGGGCAAATGGCGTCTTGTTGTGCACCTTCTGCTGTCATTCTTTGAGCACTTACACTAGCCTGTTCCAGGACTGCCGTGGGAAAGGGAGGCCATTCTCCCTTGCTCCTTGCGGTTGTTCCTGAGTTCTCTCTTTCCTCTGGCCAGTGAAAGTGTTTGTGCAGCCCCAGCATGAACTGGGCTGGGGAACTGCTCTAGGGTAAGACAAATTTGGCAGAAAGCAGTTTCACGTTGGCTGGTGTCTTGATCCAGTACGTGCTGCAGCCACGTGGGTGCTTGCACCGGCACAAAGGCTGAGAGAGCAGAGAGCAAGGAGGCACCTCCTCTCTCAGCAGCATGGCCAAGCTTTCCCGGCTCGGAGAAGGATTGAGTAAGGTTTTGTACGAGTGCCCAGCCCACTGGGTGCTTCTTGGAGGTACACCTGGCATCCAGCCAGGGCGGCCTTTCACCATCTCTCCCCTGCAGCAGCTCCTACAGTGCTGACATTAGTGGTGCCAAAACCTCCATGCCCCTGCACCCCTTGGGGCTGAACATCCTGCCTGGCTGCACATTTCCTGATGGCAGAGAGGCAGAAAGTTTCAGGGATTGGAATAGCCTGTGCTTTGCCTGTACTCCTCCAAAACCCCGCAGTGCCCGCAGCGGCCTCGGGCTGGCAGCTGGAATTGGGCAGAGCTCCAGCCCCGCTTGGTTGCTGCCTGCCATTAGGAATAACTGTCGGCAAAGTCCCTGAGGGAGCCAAGCCCTCAGTGAGGCATGAGAGCAGCAGGCTTCTCCCAGAAGAGTGACAGCAGACATGTGACCCTGGATCTCCTCACCCCTTCTTGGGCAGAGGAGGATCTTTTCTCAGCCCTCCAGGACCCTTCTCAGGGCTTGATGTCACCCTGCCCAGCAGTGCCCCTGTGCCACCCCTTCAGAGGCTCAGGAAGGAGGTGAAGGAGCCTCACCTGGCCCTGCATGAAGCAGTGCTGCTTCTTGTCTCATGCTCCTCCTGGAGTTCTCACCCTAGAGGTGAAAGAAATTCAGCAAAAAACACTTTGCCGTGTTTGCCAAGCCCAGGTTAGCTTTCTCAGCATTGGGAAGCATCTGTAGCTGGCATGTTTTGGTGTTGGTGGAGTTGGGAGCTGAGCAACAGCATGTCACTGGCAGCAGCAGCTGCCAGCGTCAGAAGCACAGGCGAGCAAACCACAGCCACATTTGCTGCTGCGAGGGGCCCTTCCTATCCCCTTTGCAGCCAGAGGCGCTGCTGCATCCCTGGGAGACCCAGTTTGTGTGGCAGCTTGGGGGTGGCACTGCTGTCCTCCCACACTTTTTCAAGCTCTCTGGGGCTGATGCTGGGCCCTGTTCAGAGTCCCTGTCTCCAGGTTGTTTTGGGCCCTACCGCTGCAGGTGGTGGGAGTTGCCTGTGCCAGGCACCCGGGCTGGACTCGGCGCTCGAGTTTTTTGCTTTGCTTCGGTGGCTCTTGGTTACAAGAGCGGGTTGGCCTGAAGAGAAAGGGTTTGGGCTCAGTGCCTGCCATGGGGCTGGCTTTGCCAAAGCTGAGGGCAGGGCAAGACCACTTTGCTCTCTGGGGTCCCTTGCAGTTTGTGGCTATGACTCCGTGTTTGTGGCCACTTGTTACTCTGAGCCTTTCTAGAACACAAACACCCTGCAGAGCTGCCAGTGTGCTCCCTCCAAATGAGCACTTCCATTGGAGGTGCCTCCTGCCCCCGGCTGTGCCCAGCAGAACTCTGGGGTCTGTGCTTGGTACCCAGGTGAGGGCAGGGCAGGCCATTCCCAAGGGCATGGGGAACTCCTGAGGAAGAGGCAGGCTTAGTGGAGCTGGGCTAGACCAAGATGCTGTCGGGCTCAGCTTTGTGTCCTCAGATGGGAGCAGGGCCATGGGATGGGGTGTGAATCAGTGCACCGGGAGCTGCTGCAGGCTGCCAGCACCTGGAGGTGGGCAGGATCCGTGTGGCTGGGCCTGCTCTCCCACAGCAAACCGCTGCAGACCCGTGAGCGCTACTGGGTTCAGGGCGAGGGAGGCTTCTCTGCTTTCACCGCCTCCACCGACCTCAAGCAGGACCGTTTTCAGCTGGTTGTTCCAGCTCTCCTCTATCGAAGCCATGAACACCCGAGGGCGAAACCGGAGAGTGAAACTGAGACCAGCCCTTGGGCCAGCAGCTCCCAAACCCTGTAAGGGAACTAGCTGGCTCTGCCTGGGAGGGCGAGTCTAAGGGGGCAGCGGCGACAGCCCTGCCCTCTCCCTGGGGCAGGCGGAGCAGAGGTGTCCTGTTTCCAGGGCAGGTCCCGCTGGCGCTGTCTGTAAACTGGTGGGGAGATGAATATGCAAGGTGCAGTCCTGCTGGTTAAGCTCCCAGCTGGTGGGTGGAGGGGGAGGTACTCTCCTCTTGCCAGGGAGCTCTGCTCTCATCTGTCATGGGAGACTGTCCCGAGCCTGCTCCTGCTTCTCCCCTTTCTTCCTTCTTAGGGCGTTACTTGCTCCTGTTCCCGCCTCTTACATGGGGCACTGTTTGACTGAAATAGCTGCCGCCTCAAGCCGTGGGGCGGGCTGCCCCAGTTGACCCTGGAGGCTCGATTTTGCAGATTGGGGCCTCCCCATGTCCTCGCCCTTGGCTTTGCCTCTGGGTGTTGTTAGCGCCGGCGGCTCCTCTGGGCCAGTGTTTCTGTAGTGGGAGCCATGAGCATGACAATTGCTTTCCAGGTTTTTAATGAGTGCCACATACGGAAGACCCCTGGTTGTATCTTGGGAGCTCTGACAAGCCCATGCTTTTGGCAGTAAGCGTAACAGCTGTGATGAGGTAGGTTTCCTCACCGAGTGCTGCGTGGGGCTTCCCGTTAACACTGCAGTGAAGGTCGTGTCAGGGCACGGGCCCTGGGAGGGCCTGGCGCTGGGGCAGAGAGTGGATCCTGATGCTGTTGGGCCTTTTCCACCCGCTCCTCCCACCATGCTTGCTCTCTCCTCTCTTTAGGCCACTAGTTCCTTGCCAGAGAGTTTGACCACAGAGAGTCGCCAAGATAGCTGGGCCAGGAAGAAAACGTCGCACCCCTGACCCAGACTCCATTACCGACCCCGGCGGGCCGTTTGTGTCCTCCAAACGGCTGAAAATGTCCAGCAGCACCAATGCCCCTGGCCAGAGGAGAGTGTCTCGGGGCTTGGAAGATGCCACCAACAAGAAGAAGCAGAAGGATCGAGCCAACCAGGAGAGCAAGGAAGGTGAGAGCCCCTCGGCAGTGCTGCGTCAAGCAGGCCTGTGGTTTCTCGGCCTTGCAGGGTGGGAGCCTCGCAGCCATCTGCTGCAGGATAAGCAGATTTAACTAATCGCTTCCTGCAGCTGATGGTAACCCGTGTGATGTGGGATCCTCTTCGTCACAGTGTCCTCCCTGGACCTGTAACCTTCTTCCTTCGGGCGCTACTTAGCCCCAGTTATGTGAGGAAGGTCAGACCTGTGGCTTTGTTAGCTTAAGCCTGGAGTTGGCCTCAGTGGTTGTTTCTAGACTCTGCTTTTGGATGAGGCTGAGCTGCCCCGATCCAGAGGTAGTGGGACTGAAGCCTGTGGGTGCTCTTGCAGCTGGAGGCGCTGCTGCTTCCCTATCGGTTTGCTGAGGCCAGATGCTGCGAGACAGCAACTGGGTGCTGACAGCGTCTGCCAAGTGCAGGGCCTGTGGGTGGGGCTGCTGTTTTAACTTCTGTGTCAGGGCAAGGTGTGGCTCAAGTAGAATAGTTGCTGTGGAGTAATTCCCTCTGTAACTGCTGTGTATATGATGACAAAAATGATGCTTCAGGTGCAGGCTCCAGTGTGGGGCAGGGAATGCCTGCAGGCAGGATGCAAGCAAGAGTTCCCGCGGCCATGGAAAATTGCTCGATTTCTGTGCCTGCTCCATTATGACTGTTGTAACCTCAAAATCACAGGGTGTTTTATAGGTCAAGGTAAATGAGCTCTTGCTGAGATCTGTGCCGGCTGCTGTCCCCAGTGCAAAACGCCATGGTGTAGAGTGCGCAGTGTTGTGCCTTCTCTCACATGGGAGGTGTGCTGTTTCTCTGGTAAGGCCTGACCTTCCGCACCTCCTGACCCAGGAGGCTCTTGCCTTCCCAGGGGCTGTGGTGCAGCCATGCTGACTCTGTCCCCTCTGTGCAGGGGTGGCAAGGGGACGGAGCAAGTTGTAGATCCTCCAGGCAGTGCCGCTGCAGAGCTTCTCACACTGCCAGTCCCACCGGCACCTTAGCACCATTGACTGTGGTGGTTAGCAGAGGTTTTGTATGGGTTTGTAGCACATCAAGGGAGGCAGCGGCAGCCTCTGAGCACTCCAGGGTGGAGACCACAGCTCACGTTGCTGCTGTTGCTCTGAGCCCCTTGCCTGGCAGAGCTCACTGCCCTGTGGGGGTGGAACAGGGCCTGAGACACTTCTGGCTGTTGGAGGTAATCCTGCGGGGAGCAGGGATTAGGTGTCAGGTCAGTTTGGTTCCCCAGCCTGATCTGGAAGGAGGTTTCGGCTGTGGACATTGGCAGCTTGTGCAGGAATGAGAATGCTAAAGTGCAGCTGGGCTGTGTGGTTCTCTCATTACAGCAGAATTGGTTTGAGCACAACCAAACATCAAGTCCTCCCTGTCAGATCAAGGCAGGACTCCTCTGTATGGCTGGAGGCTGAAGGCCTGGGGTACTGAGCAGGGGCGCACAGACCAGGTACCACAAGCTTGACACTGAGACGTGCCTCGAAGCAGCACTGTCTGTGCAGTGCAGTGATGTTGTGTTGCTTCTACTGTGGTGCTGGTTAGACTGAGATATGGTGGTGTGGCCCAGAGCAGCTGTGCTGGGGGCTGACTTGCTGTGGTGCAGCAGGGCTACTGGGAAGGAAGAGGTGTGAGGAAGCAGAGGAGGGAAATGAGCAGCACATGCAGGATGAAAGGCCTGGACAGAGGTTCAGGGGATAAGGAGGTGACATGCGAGATTTTGGGCATTGGCATGCCGGCCCATGCTCTGATGTGACAAAATGACAGACCTGCCTGCGCTCTGCTTCTCTGCCCACCAGTGTCTCGCCCTGAGCTCGAGCAGGCTGAGACTGCCCAGGAGAAGGACTCAGAGGAGGGTAAGTTAAGGTGTGTGCCGGCTGTTAGTGCATGGCCACAGAGTGCCCTTGCCAAGGGATCTGAAGCTCTCACCTTGTCATTGTCCCATGGTCTAGCATTGAGCAGAACTAACCTGAGTGCTCCTTGCCACAGTGTTTGTCTTAAGAGGATGCGGCATTCCCAGGGCAGAGAAGGATGCACATGGCAGAGAAGGGCTGTCTGCAAGGAAGAGGCTCTGAGCACGTGACAGGCTACTTCTGACTCGGTGTCATGGTGCCACTGAGCACAGTCCTGGGATGTCTTGCTGCCCGCATCTGTCCTGCTTGTTTCTGAGCAGGGAACTGTGCTGGGGTGGGAAAATCCCAACCCATGTCACTCAGCAAGTGCTGCTGGCCGGTTTCTGCTTTGGTCCAGGCCTGCTTTGAGGGGAGGTGGAGTAGGATACCCTTATACCACAGAGGGCAGAATGAACCTGCCTGAAATTAAGGTGATTGAAATCACCTTTTTGCCTTGAAGACTTCAGAACACCACAGGGCCAGACCTGGAGCCTGGCAGGCACCTGACGGGGGTTCTGCCTGCAGCAGAGTGACACTGCCACACCATTTTCTCCCTGGGTGTGGCCTTCTTGCCCGGCTGGCCAGCCCACCCCTGTTTCAGCCATGGTAACAGTGCTTACCTGGCAGGAGTACAGTGCACTTTGGTGATTGCAGCTGAGCTGGTCGGTTTGCATATGCAAAGAGGAAGTGGCAATTTCTGGTTGTGGGCAGAGTCCACTTGAATCCCCCAGAGTAATTCTGTGGCTTCCTTGTTCCCTGGGGAAAGCAGCAATTGCTCTGTAGTTGGCAGGAGCCACCCCTTCTTCCCAGCCGCTGCTGCACGTGACAGGGCCGAGAGCAGCGCTGCCTTTCTGATCTCTCTAGTTCTCACCGGGATTCACCTGCCCTGCCGTAACATGTGCTCTTCTTTGTGGCCTGTCTGATGAAAGCAGGTTGTGAGCATCCTGTTTGATTGATATGATCTGTGCTCTCTGCATTGACCTCCTTAAACCGAGCGTGTATTCAGGCTCTCATTCCCCAGCCAAGGAGTGGGCACTGCAGGCTTATGCCCCAGCGAGTGGGTGACACTTCCCTCCCTCTTCCTAGAACTGCTGCTGGACTGGAAGCAGAATGCTGATGAGATCATTGTCAAGCTGAACTTGGGCAGTGGAGCTCTGAAGGTGGAGGATGTGGATGCTGCTTTCACTGACACAGACTGTGTGGTCAAACTACCAGGTATGGGGAGCAGAGGGACTGCTGCAGGCATTTCTTCAGCAGGGCTTGGTGCAGCTAGAAGTGGGGCTGATCCAGGCAGGCATAAAACCTTTCCTTCAGAGGCAGTGCCCTGCTGTCAGCTGGTATAGCTTCAGCCAGCAGGCAGGGCTGATATGAGAGCAGTGTAAAAGAAGAAGGGTGTAGAGCTGAGGAAGAAGGCAGGAGCTGGTCTCCGCACCAAGTGGGCAAGCCCAAACTGCTGCACTGATGCATGTCCCCTGCTTGCTGGGATGACTGAGTCGGCCCTGGGTATCCCCTGGAAAAGCGACTATGCCCCTGAGGGCAGGGAGGCCCAGGGCCTTCCCTCTGGGAAGGAGGCCAGCCAGATGTACAAAACAAATCCAGGGAAGCTGGCATTACCCTGAAGGCTCCTGGGGTATGGTGGCAGCCTGCCTGCAGCCTCCTTGGCTCTGGATGAGTGCTGCCTTGATCCTTGGGGCAGGTGAAGGGGGGCTGTGGGTTAGGTGACAGCTGCCTGGAGCGCTGCCTGAGGTGTCGGTCCCCCTCTGCTTGCAGATGGGCGCCAGTGGAGCTGTCAGTTCTATGAGGAGATTGAGAGCTCCTGCAGCAAGGTCCAGTGCAAGAAGGGCAACTTTCTACAGCTTGTGCTTCAGAAGAAGATCCCACTGCATACCTGGTCTTCGCTTCTGGTGAGGAGGGAAGGATCTGCTGTTTGAGGGAGCTTATGGAGCCCAGGGGAGCTGGGGTGACGGTTTCACTCCCTGCTCTTGAGCTGCTCAGGGAGCAATGTGGGGCACATCCTGTATCCATGTGCTTCCTGAGGGCAGTGAGCCAGCTGCCTCTGTCCCAGGGAGGGGGGCATCATCACACCCCTGTTACTGTTTGCCACATAAGCTCCAGGTTCTGGAGCAGAGCCCTAGCACATTCAGAGAAGGGGGAGTGAGGGTGAGGGGCTGGCAAAGAGCGTGAGAGGTGCTGCTGCCTGGATACCTTCCCACTGTGCTGCACTGCTTTTCACAGAAGAGAAGGAAAGATGGATCCAAAGAGCTGGCCAAAGGGGCCACATGCTGGGAGAATGGAAAGGAGAAGGCTGCTTCTGCAGAGCTGGCCCCTGAAGAGCTGAGGGCTGAAGGCACAGAGCCACCGAGGTCCCGTCGGGAGCCCTCCAACCCTAAGCGTGCTCCGGGAAGAAGTGAGGCCCTGGGAGGGAAGAGCCCAGCCAGCCCAGGGACACAGAGCGGCCCCAGCGCCAAGCGGGCAGTATACCTCAAAGTAGCTCCTACTGAAGAGGAGCCAAATGCCAGAGTCACTGGCAGCGTGGAGCCCAGCAAAGGGCACAGCGGGAGGGCAGGCAGCCGCCGCAATGGCAGAACCAGCCAGGTTGACGGGCCTACAGCCCTCACGGACCTCACACCGCCACTGGAGAAGGTACCTAGGACTCGGCCAAACAGGGCACCCCTGCTTCCTCAGCCCCCACGCAGAGGATGCTGTTTGCCCAGGGACACATCGTTGCCGATGAGATGGGCTCCGGGGTTCCGTGGGTGGTGCTGAGAGCTGGCATGGGCCTGGCTGTGGTGGAGGAGAGGGTGACATGAGGACCTGCAGTCGCTGGGCTGAGCATGTGCTCTGGTGCTAACAAGGCTGAGCTGAGCATGGGATATGTGGGGGAAGTGGGTGGCATGGGATGGGGCTGTGCCTGCCTGGCTGGCAGGAGTCACAGCAGGTGAGCCACAGCAGCTTGGGGGTGACAGTGTCTGTTTTTCACCGTGTCCCTCTGTCTTAAAAGGCTGTGGTTTTGGCCAAGGAGACTGTTCCTGTGGAGATGCCACCTCTCACTGCTACCACAGAGGTGTTCCCCCACCGTGTTGCCACCTGTGTGGAGAAGAGGGTCCTGCAGCCAGGCAGCCCTGCTGAGGTCTTGCGGGGCCGGGACTGCACACCTGTCCTGGGAGAGAGCTCTAAGGCTGTCCCAGTGGCCACCCCTCCCCTGGGCAGAGACAGTGAGAAGAGGGACTGGTCCAAGGATGACGTGGCGCTGGAAGCAGCGGCTGATGGTAAGTGGCTGGAGCCCAGGGATCGGCCTGGTCGGGAAAGTCCATCTGCTCAGGACCTCTACTGGGTCAGCCTGCAGTGCTTCCTCAGCATGCAAAGAAGGTAATGTCTCTCTCCATGGCTTTCCTCGCTCAGAGCCAGAGCCTTTTGTGAGCCTGACCTTTGTCAAGAATGACTCATATGAGAAGGGCAACGACCTAGTGGTGGTGCACGTCTACGTGAAGGAGATCCACAAGGAGACATCCAAGGTGTTGTTCCGGGAGCAAGACTTCACGCTGGTGTTCCAGACAAGGTACAGGCATGCCTCAGGACAGTGCCAGACTGCTGTGTAGCTCCTGACTGTGGCCAGGCTACTTGTTTGTTCACTTCTTCTCACTCCTTCCCAATGTCTTTGTAGTGACACAAACTTCCTTCGTCTCCATCCTGGCTGTGGGCCCCACACAGTGTTCCGGTGGCAGGTGAAGCTCAGGTATGGCTCCCATCCTTCTAGCCTACAACAGGGCAAAGGAGCTGAGAGTGCAGAGCTGGAGCAGAAGCCAGTCCTGACTGGCGGGTCTGTGGAAGGAATGCTCATTTCTACACCTGAGAGTCTCCCTTACACCATGCTACAGTAATGCCCTAAGCCCAGGCTGCCTTGGCTCTGTGTGGTGGCTTGCAGGGGAGGAAATCCCAGTGCCTCCTTGCTTGCATTTCCCCCTCAGCCTGTTCCAGAGCTCCTGGGGACAGAGCCAGACCAGCCTGTGTGCACTTTGGGTGGGATGTCCAGTGGGAGGGAGCATGTGGAGCCAAGTGGAATGGATCTGCCAGGAAAGGGGCCCTCTGTGTGCTTAGTGTGGCCAGGCTCAAAGGTTTCCGCCCTGGTCTTCCAGGGCCACCTCACGATCAGTGCTAGCCAGGTCCCTACTGCCTGGAGGCCATGGCCCTGCCTTGCAGAGGCTTTGGCACGTCTGAGGCTGCTGGGGGGTCTGGGGCACCCCTGACTTGCTGTGTGTCTTGCAGGAACCTTATTGAGCCAGACCAGTGCACGTACAACTTCACGGTGTCTCGCATCGATGTCTGCCTGAAGAAACGCCAGAGCCAGCGCTGGGGAGGGCTGGAGGCTCCAGCCACACGAGGTCTGCACCCTGCCTTCTTGTCTTGCCTGCCTGCTGCACCCCAGCAGGGCATGGGCCCTTCTCACCACTGGCATCAGCTGGGTGGTGCCAGATCCTCTGGCACAGGGTTGTGGGGAAGGAGAAGAGGTTGAGTGGGTGCAGGCAGGAGGGGTGTAGGGCAGTGCAAGCCAAGCTCTAGAGGAAGGGCACTGCTGTTCCTCTTGCTCATGGAGAAGAGGGGTAGGAGAGAGCCTGTGTGTGAGCTTGGACTGAGCAGCTTAGCCCTGCCGTGGTGCTGCTAACCACAGGCCCACCCTTCCCCCTTTTTAAGGTGCAGTGGGTGGTGCAAAGGTTGCCATGCCTACAGGCCCTACCCCTCTGGATAAGAACCCCCCGGGAAGTAACCAGCACCCCCTGTCCAGCAAGGAGGAGGCCCGAGCCAGCGACAAAGAGAAGCCGCGTGTGGAAGATGGGGGTCTGGATGGTGTAGCAGCTCGTACAGCACCAGAGCATGTGGCAGTGAAGCAAGAGCCACACATTCCCTCGGTGAGTAGGGCTGCACCCACTGGGTTTGACCTGGGCAGGGGGAGAGGGGGGCCCGCCTGTGCTTCTCATGGGTCCCCACCTCCTTGGTGTTGCTTTGGGGACTGGCAAGCTGTTCATGGAGGAGGAGGCAGTGCTCCTCAGTCACAGCTGGCATGACTGGGGGCAGCAGTTGGTCTGTCTATCCCAGTCCTGGTGGGTGGTGGTGTGATGGCTCCAGCACAGCCACATTTGAGGGGTGCTATGGGCTTTTGGTTTCCCCTGGTGTTCCCAGAGAGACCCCCTTGAGTGCAGCATCCTCACATTTGCCTTTGCTTTGGCAGCCCAAACCAACATGCATGGTGCCACCAATGACACACAGCCCCGTGAGCACTGAGAGTGTGGAGGATGATGAGGATGAGGATGAGAAGAAGAAGGTGTGCCTGCCTGGCTTCACGGGGCTGGTGAACCTTGGCAACACCTGCTTCATGAACAGCGTCATCCAGTCCCTGTCAAACACCCGGGAGCTGCGTGACTACTTCCATGGTGAGCCCACGCCAGGAGCCCAGCAGAGCCCTGCTGCTCTGATGGTGCCGCCAGCAACCACCTTTGCTCTCCTGTATCTCTTACAGATAGGTCCTTTGAGTCGGAAATCAACTACAACAACCCGCTGGGGACAGGGGGACGCCTGGCCATTGGCTTTGCCATGCTGCTGCGAGCGCTGTGGAAGGGCACACACCATGCCTTCCAGCCCTCTAAACTAAAGGTAGGGCCGCAGGCACCAGCGCTACGCAGGAGCTGCTGTGGGTCCCCAGCACTCCTTTGTGGGCACCTGGATGCCCTGCTAGTGCTGCTGAGGGCTAGGTGGGTGTGTGCAGCCAGGCTTTGTGCGTGGGACAGGCAGTGCTGCCCAGGAGGCTGCTGACCAGCCCTGACTACTGTGCTCCCCCCCAGGCAATTGTGGCCAGCAAGGCCAGCCAGTTCACTGGCTATGCCCAGCATGATGCTCAGGAGTTCATGGCCTTCCTGCTTGATGGCCTGCATGAGGACCTCAACCGCATCCAGAACAAGCCCTATACAGAAACTGTTGACTCAGATGGGAGGCCCGATGAGGTGAGGATGTCCGTCCTCAAAGCTACTGGGAGAGCAGCCCTGGCTTGGGTGGTTTAGCGTAGTGCTAAGCCCTCTCTCCCTGCAGGTGGTAGCTGAGGAAGCCTGGCAGCGACACAAGATGAGGAACGACTCTTTCATTGTGGACCTTTTTCAGGGCCAGTACAAATCCAAGCTGGTGTGCCCAGTGTGTTCCAAGGTAGGGCAGCCCTTGGAGGCTTTGTCCCTGTCCTGGCTGTACAGCAGCAAGCTCCTGAACCTCAGAGAGCACAGGTCACAGGGCAAGGCTGGATCTCAGGTCCACTGGGGCTGCTGCCCCACTGATCTCAGCCACAAGCATTTCTTGCAACTGAGTGTGCTCTCACATCTGCAGGTGTCCATCACCTTTGATCCCTTCCTGTACCTCCCCGTGCCCCTCCCACAGAAGCAGAAGGTGCTGACTGTCTACTACTTTGCAAAGGAGCCGCACAAGAAACCAATTAAGGTAAAGGACACCACCTACTCTGGGGCAGGAGCCTGAGAGGGTTCCTGGAGGTGCCCCAGGCAGCTGGTCGTGTGCCAACAGGCTGAGCTTTGTGTTAAGGACCTGTACTCTTTGGTGTGGTCTGACTGATGTGGTGCTTTCTTGCTGGCAGTTCCTTGTGAGTATCATCAAGGAGAACTCCAGTGCCATGGAGGTACTTGACTCAGTGGCCCACAGTGTGCGTGTGAAACCAGAGAACCTGCGTCTGGCAGAGGTGAGAGTGCTCAAGCTGGGGAGCAAGCTGTGGGCTGCTCTTGTGGGTGCCCTGGATCCCACAGCTCCACAGGGAATATGGCCACTGACAGTTGCTTGCCCATATCCAACATGTCCATGGGATGGATTTTGTCTGTGGGTGGCAGTGTCTTGCACAGGGTACCGTGCAGGCAGAGCCCTGCTGGGAGGGCCACCGCAGTAGGGCAAAGGATGTCCATCCTCCCCTGGCAGGGTGGTGAGCTGAGCACAGCATCTCTGTGGTGCTGCTGTCCCCACAGCTCACTGTGGCTTTCTCAGGAGAGGAAGCGTGGGGCAGCCCTCACATGGCTCTGCTCCACTGCTTTCCTGGCAGGTGATCAAGAATCGCTTCCACCGTATGTTCCTGCCGTCCAACTCACTGGACACGGTCACCCCCACGGACTTGCTGCTCTGCTTCGAGGTGCTGTCCCCAGAGCTGGCCAAGGAGCGGGTGGTGGAGTTGCAGGTCCAGCAGGTAAGAGGGGATATTGGGACTGCTGGAAGTCATGCAGAGAGCCTGAGCCTGCAAATGGGCCTGAGCAGGAGGGGGAGAGCTGCATGCAAGGATGACTAGCTGCATCGAGCCATGGATGCCCACCAAGGCTGCCTGGTCCTGCTCGGGTGCCCTTCCCTGCCCAATGGGTCCTTTCTCCTACAGCGTCCGCAGGTGCCCAGTGGCCCAGTCGCCAAGTGTGCTGCCTGCCAGAAGAAGCAGCTGCCTGAGGATGAGAAGCTCAGGCGCTGCACGAGGTGCTATCGAGTCGGTTACTGCAATGTGTGAGTTGGCTTGGTGTTTGGCAGGGAGGGAGGGTCCCCTGCCTTGAAGAGCTGGATGGGAGAGTTCAGTCCACTGGGAGGAGGTGGGATGGGCCTGGCCTTTGGGAGGTCAGTCTGGCTCATGGCGCTCCCCGCATCCCCAACACATCCCCCTGGCCCTGCCATGCTCCTGCCCAGGGTGGTCGCAGATACTGGGTTCATCTGGGGCTGTATGTGTTACAGGGCATGTCAGAAAACACACTGGCCGGACCACAAGGCTTTGTGCCGCCCCGAGAACATCGGTTTCCCCTTCCTCATCAGCGTGCCAGAGTCCCGCCTCACCTATGCCCGACTGGCCCAGCTGCTGGAGGGCTACGCAAGGTGAGGGTCCAGGGAAGGAGGGTGCTTCTGCCCTGGAGCTGAGCTCAGCCCTGTGCCTGTCTGGCTCTGACTGCCACCTTCTTGCCCAGGTACTCGGTCAGCGTGTTCCAGCCTCCATTCCAGCTGGGCCGGATGTCACCAGAACAGGGGT